>NC_137689.1:68763462-68775962 GCF_963989245.1 Nansenia antarctica | reverse complement strand
GTAGTTAGTTGTCTTTCAGTAGTTAGTTAGTTTTCTTACTGAGAATGATTTTGAAATGCGGATTGGGACACCTTTGGGATTTTGACAGTAATTCACCGTATTTATGTGACAGTACCGCACACACACGCTTGCACGCACACGCACACACACACACACACACACACACACACACGCACACACACACAATGGCCTAAGCTGCTCAAGATCCAAGACTTAGTCACCTGTGAGTTCACTTCCTGCTCGTTCTGTCTGGGTTATTTCCAGAGTTCTGCAGGCGGCCCGCTGCCAACTGCAACAAACAAGGCGACTAATTCCAGCGATGGTATCATAATGAGATAATGACCTCACCATGGCCAGAGAGTCGCTACGTCGCTAGAGAAACGGGAGCAGCCAGGAAAAGGAAACGCTCCAATCTAGGTGAAGAGAAAAATCTGTTTCAGGCATGAGTAGTCAACCATGAATCAATGAGGCTTGAACGCAGCCTCTGCCTTACACGCTTCATGCACACACACACACACACACACGCACACGCACACACAACCACACACCCACACACAACGACACAACGACACACACACACACACACACACACACACAACACAACCCCCCCCAGCCCCCTCCCCCCCCCACCCACACCCACACCACATCCACACGGCAATATTCCTTTGAAATATGATGTCTTAAAGATTTAAAAATGTTTTAAAATGTTCTCTATTGCGATTCGGATCCCAAGACGAGGAGTGTTTTGCCCTGGGCAGCAGCTGTCCGAGGTGGAGGTCTGTCCGGCCATCTGGGTGGCAGGGACACAGAGAACAGAGTTAATGCACTTCACGACGAGGGGCGGAGGACACCTTTGACCTTCGTAGCCTTTGACCTTTCTCTGGGGCGATATGAAGTGACTGATGCTATGGGTTTCCTATAACTGGCATATGCTGGCCAGGCCGATATGTTAAGAGAAATGTCTCTTTTCGGCCCGGGCCCAGGCCTCGCCTTCAACAACGCCCAACGCCCCCAGAAGCTTCCCCTTAGCTCCCAGACCCCACGTTGCCCAACCCTGGTGCGCCGCGCGGTCGGCCAGAGATTCAGTTACATATCACAGCAGCGAGAGTCCGCGGCCGCCCCCCCCCCGCTATGTAAGGAGAGCCGGCCCCGGTCTCCCCCAGGAGCAATGGCAGAATGTTGACTGATAGAAAGCTCCAGAACTCCCTGTACTTTCCTTCCCCCTTGCACCATCACACAAGGCTGTTCTAACCCTTCCGTGCTCGGTGCACTGCACTGACATTTGTACTCTATTTCCCAGGGGGCAGTGGGGTGGGCTAAGGGGCTGCTGGAGAGGGGTTTAGGCGTCTCTGTGTCAGGCGATGCTCAGCGGAGAGGCTTGTCAATAGCCGCCCTTACGGGGGCCGTGACAGATCACTTTTCCTCGCTGGGATTTAATTAGAAATCAGCGCCGCGCACCTCACCTTTGACCCTGAAACCTGTACCGCCCGTGTCGCGCGGAGGAATTTCAAGTGTATTCATTTGTGAACTGGGGAGCCCAGTGTAAATTTATGATGCCTGAGGATATTTGTTATGATAAAACCGAAGGGTAGGGAGGGAGGGGGGGGGGGGTGGAGGGGCGGTTGATGTGAAATCGATGTTTTCGACATCGTTCTATGAGCGTGTTTATGCACAGGGTGTGGTAAAAGTTTGAGGAAGTTATGACAATTAAGGATGGAAAAGCTGGAAAGTCACACAATAAAAATGGAATAAATCTAGTTATTTGTTGAGTGGGATGAAAAAGGATGATGTCTAGTATATTGTTATTGGGTTCTTTTGAGGGAATGAGTATGTGGGAAGTGTGTGTGTGTGTGTGTGTGTGTGTGTATGTGCATACTGTCGTGTGTGTCAGTGTCTTTATCAAAGAGAGAGCCTGCATGCACCAGAGGGGCGTAGCCGACAATGAAGAAGAACCACCTCTCCTTCGTGTCCTCCCTCCCTCCATCCCTCCCTCCATCCCTCCCTCCCTCCCTCCCTCCCTCCCTCCCTCCCTCCCTCCCCCCCTCCCTCCCTCCCTCCCTCCCTCGCTCCCTCCCTCGCTCCCTCTCATCCCACCAGGACCAGATAGATACAATACAGGATGCATTTCCAGTCATCTGCCCACCAGCTCTCTGACCATTGACCCTGTGACCTTGGGCCTGCGACCCCTGACCTGTGATGTTGACCTCTGGCCGAGGGGGGCCTCTTATGTCCTGGCTGTGGAGTCTCCATTGACTACCTGCCAGGCACCTGCTATGAGAAATGAAGCAGAGGGGAATGTGTCTCCGGGGAGGGTTGTGTGTATGCGTGTGTGTGTGTGTGTGTGTGTGTGTGTGTGTGTGTGTGTGTGTGCGTGTGTGTGTGTATGCGTGCGTGTGTGTGTGTGTGTCCGTGCATGCGTGTGTGCATGCATGTGCGTGCCTGTGTGTGTGTGTGTGTGTGTGTGTGTGTGTGTGTGTCTCAGGGGAGCCCTTTGGGCCGGCAGACAACAGCCTTGGCTCAGCCCTCTGCATGTGAATAGGCCTAGAGTGGCCCTGGTAAACCAATCTCCCTAATTATCTATTGAAAGAACATTCTTTTTCCTTTCAGAGTCATTACCCTGATTTCAATTGCTGAAAAGTAACATGGAAGGGGATGGCTGAAAAAGAAGGGGAGGGGGAGGAGGGGAGGGGAGGAGCGAGAAAAACAACAACACACATACACACTCAAAAGATAGTGTTCCCAATTTCATCAAGGTTAATTGCCGAGGGGGGACCAGATGTCAGGTATAAATGGTGAATAGAGGTGCAGGGGCCACGCTCTGAGGAGAAATTAAAGATAAATATGAGCTTTAAGCTCCTCTGTGGTGCAAGGGTGAGCCTGTTAGAGCATGTCTCACAGCCCTGTCTCACAGATTCAGATTCAGATTCAGATTCAGATTCAGATTCAGATAACGTTTATTGCCATTATGCTTGACACATATAGGAATTTGTTTTGGCATTACAGTAGGTGCGTTTATGCTTTTTTCACATGTATACATGAACAAAAACAAATGCAAAAACAGGACAACACAGGACAGACAGTGCATTGGATAGTGCTATATATATATATATATATATATATATATATATATATAATAACGTTTTGTAGAGTTTTTTAATGGGTCCAGTGCATATTCAGTCCTGAGCAGACTTGGGGGCAGGGGGGAGCATCCCTTTATTTACAACCTTCAATAGAAAACGAATAAAAAAGGGTAAATGTATTGGTGTAATTCAATTGATAGAGAGGAATACAGTCCGCTCAGGTGGTTTATACTCCCGTACAAAAGTATCTTTTCAAAACTCTTTTCAATAAGCAACAAACCCTCTCAGGGTTGTCGCTCGAGATTGGAGATGTGTGAATAATACTATTCCTCATAGTTCATGTTCCATTCATTCCAATGAGCCCGTCTTCCTCTATCGACCTCCACTAAAACTCCCCTGCAACCAACAATAGACGATGGACAGAACTCAGCTGTGTGCACTGTGCTAAAGGACAATGATGAGACAATGTTTATGATGAGATCATAGATACCATGGATTTATAAACCAAAATTATTGTTGCAAAGGATGAAAGGGTGTTGATGGTGAATCTAAGGCAGGGGAGGTGGGTGGATTCGTTACAATGAGCCTGTCCTCCGATTCCGACCTCCACCAGCCTCCCTTGGCGCCTTCGCCCTTTAGGCCTTTCTAACATCTCCAGTACTCGACACTCTTGAAAAGACAGAGATACTGCCTAGAAGCCATAAAGGGTCACTGTCCCTGTGGGAAAACCATTTGAAGAACCACTTTATGTTACAAGTGAAAAACCTTTTCAGCAGAAGCTTCTAAAATGGAACCCAAAAAAGAGAACCCCTTGAAGAGTTCTCCCAGGGCAGGCAGGGAGGGACAGCCTAAAGAAGACCCGTGTGGAGTAGTGGTGGTCTAGTGGCTAGTGAGTTGGACTTGTGGATCGGAAGGTTGTGAGTTCAAATCCCGCCTGAAACCACACCACTACTAGTGTGCCCTTGAGCAAGGCACTTAGCCCTCAGTTACTCCAGGGGGAATGTCCCTGTAATTCGTAATTGTGAATCGCTTTGGATTAAAAAGCGTCTGCTAAATGGCAAAATTAAAATTAAGACCCATTTTGGATGTACGTAGCTTGGAGGTTTTTGCCGCCTCTGCTCCCCGGGCCCCATGGTCTCCAGCCTTCCAGCCCCCCAGCGCCCCGAGGTTCAAGAGCAGTGAGATAGGGCTTGAAGAGGAGGCTCTCGGGGGCTCTTGGGCTGTTCTCAGAAAGCACTCTAGACTGGAGCAGTGCAGAGGAGAGGAGGGCAGGAGTGTGGAGTGGAGGAGATAAGAGGGGACAGTGAGTACTCTTTGAAACCCAAATAGACCCAGATAACAACAGGGGGGGGGGCTGTATCTCGTGCCTGCAAAGTAATCGTTTCGGTACTTTTAGCCTTTACTCTTCCGGCCTCGAGCAGGTGTTGGGGTGTGTGTTTTCTCACGTGTGTGCGTGTCTGTGTCTGTGTGTGTGTGTGTGCGTGTGTGTGTTTGTAGGACAGTATGTCAATAAGACACCATACACTATCGGTTAGAGACACGGATGTTGTAGGATACATATTTAGTCTCGACTTCAGATGTAATGCATCACTTCAGTCGGCGTTAAGTTGTTTTCAGACCAGCAGACAACTCCCTCTAACGAACGTACCTCATATCTCCTCTATATACACATATCTCCATTATCTCTCTGTGCTCCCCTCCAGTCCTTTGAACTCCTCCTCCTCCTCCTCTGTCTTCGGGTCTTTCATCTTCTCCCCCCCTCCCCCCCTCCCCTGTCTGTCTGCCAACCGACCAGCACCTCTAAATCTCCCTGCACGAGGGTGCCATGACTGGCGCTGTGATGATAACCCCCCTCTCTCTGACACTGCCCCCAAATCATCTGACTCTGGCAGCTACATGTATCTCCCTCTGTGATTTCACCGGCTCTTACTCTCCCCCAATCGAACAGCTCTGTGAAGTAAATCACATATGGTTTACTTGACTGACCCCCTCTTTACAATGGAAAGCTGCTACTTACACACAAAGACCACTAGTTGGTGCGTCTTCTAAATTAACCTGCTTCCTACATAGATAGAAAAACAGCAAAATAGCTTTATATTAGCTTATCCTGATGTGATTTTGAAAATGTAAGGATACTGGGTGGTACAACGCACATATCTAGGAAGCGTCATGAAAGGAGGGTCCTGAAATTTGATCGAGTGCAAAGATATTTCTTTATTCACAGGGGACAAATGACCCCTCATGGCTGCTCTAGTGTTAATAGTGTTACTAAATCAACAACAACAAAACCCCCCCAAAAACCTCATAGTGTATAGGCCTATGCTAAATATTTAGCGTAACCAGTTAGCATACCACCAGTTAGCATACATGTAGTATAGCCAACATAAACACATGCCAGCGGAGGCTGGTGGAGGCAGAAATAGGAGGACGGGCTCATCGTAATGCACGGAATGGAATGAGGAACGGTATCAAACACGTGTGAACTTTTGTGTTTGATCCCATCTCTCATTCTGTCCCATGCATGACATCGACGCCCCGTCCTCCCATTCCTACCTCCACCAGCCTCCCCCGACACATAACACATAATGCCACACAGAAATCCCACATTAGCATGCACGCTAGCGTGGACAGTCATGCTGCTTTCTACGGTCTTTTTAACAGTGGATGTCAACACTGCCGTCAACAGCACCACCAGAGAGAGACGTGGTGGTTGTGGTACCGCTGCGGTGACCGTTGTCACAGCCCCAGTGTGAGGCCCTGTCAGGACCGATCACGGTCCAGTGTGCGGCCTCTCGCCGCTGGACCTTGTCCATTTCTGACCGGCTTGTGTCCCCATGGTGACACGCTCCTCTGACACCGATCAGCCAGGGCCAAGCCGCCAAGACTCCCAGTGCCAGGCAGCAAGTCCGCCTGTCCACCCCCTCATCACCACCCAACACACACACACACACACATGCACACACACAGCCATGCACACACACAGGCACGCTCGCACACACACGCTCGCACACACACGCTCGCACACACACACACACACACACACACACACACACACACTGCCCATTCCCCCTCCCCCCCGTTTGGCAGTGGTGTTTGGCTGGGTAATGCAGTGGCCCCCTGAACCCTAGAAGGCAGACAGGCAGGCAGGCAGGCAGGCAGGCAGGCAGGCAGGCAGGCAGGCAGGCAGGCAGGCAGGCAGGCAGGCAGACAGACAGACAGATAGGCAGGCAGGCAGGCAGGTAGGCAGGTCAGGGCTGCAATAAGCCCCCCGTAGACAGTGGCTCTGCCGACATGTCATTAGTCTTATAGCCCAGGCAGGCCTGCTTGTGTGTGTGTGTGTGTGTGTGTGTATGTGTGTGTGTGTGTGTGGGACGGGGGGAGTGTCAGCCTGGGCTGTGGCTGACTAGATGACTGGAGAGGTGGGTGACAGGATGGGTGAATTGTTTGACGGTTGACTGGACAGATGGATAGATGGATGGATGAATGGATAGATAAGAGAGACATGGCCTCAGGTACGTTATAGAGGGGGGGAGATGATGACACTGGACCATAATTCCCTCCACATCTGTTTTTAATCGGTGACATGAAACAGCCATTCTATGAGGAAACCCAAGAAGGCGAAGTCAAACAGACTCTCACGTAACAAAGGTTCCATCGGCGCAATCAGTGATGACAGAGATACAGTACAAGAGGGATGGTTAGTTTCCATGACTGGCTGACTGGCCGACTGACTGACTGACTGACTGACTGACTGGCTGGCTGGTTGGCTGGCTGACTGACTGGCTGTCTGGCTGGCTATTTGACTAGCTGGCTGGCTGACTGACTGGCTGGCTGGCTGGCTATTTGACTAGCTGGCTGGCTGACTGGCTGTCTGGTTCGCTGGCTGACTGACTGGCTGGCTGGCCCAGGAGGACATCCTCAAGGTCTGAGGGGCTGACACTTGAGTTGTACACGTCTCTACCTCCATATCAACCTTCATCACCTCCGCTACAAGTGTGAAAGTCTGATTCGAACGAAGGAGAGGGGGGAAGAAGAGAGGGCGAGAAGAGAGGGTCGAGAACGACAAGAACGGCGAGAACGGCGAGAACGACAGTGTCAGGTAGCCCTGAATCTGCTCGCCGCCTTTTTCCGACAGCGGAGAATCGTATCCCCAAGTGTAGCGGTATTTATTCAGAGGTAATTGAGATCATCGAGGGGGGGAATAACATTGGAGGGAAGGGCGGCAGGCTGAGAGGGATGGGGGGCTGGCGGGGGGGGGGACGGGACTGGAGCAACGAGCAGCGTGGCAGCACAGGACAGGACAGGCAGGTCGCCTGGCAGCTGGAACTCTGGACCCTGCCAGGTGCCGCACCACACCACACCACTGCACCCCTCCCCTCCCCACCCCACCCCACCCCTCCCCTCCCCTCCCCTCCCCTCCCCTCCCCACCCCACCCCACCCCTCCCCTCCCCACACCTCCCCTGCCCTCCCCTGCCCTCCCCTCCCCTGCCCTCCCCACTCCTCCCCTCCACTCCCCTCCCCTCCCCTGCCTTCCCCACACCTCCCCTCTCCTCCCCTCCCCTCCCCTCCCCTCCCCTGCCCTCTCCGCTCTAAGACTTCCTCCTGCTCTCACCTCCCAGGGGGGCCTTCAGCCAGGGAAATGGAGCTTTTCTTCCCTTTATTTGACATCCTTGTCATGAGTGTGTCCATTGCCCGTCCCCCCCACCTTTCTGACACTCACACACCCACACACATGCATGTGCACACACACACACACACACACACACATGCATGTGCGCACAAACACACACACACCCCTCCCCTTCGCCCCACCTTCCAGGACCCTTCTCTCTCTCTGGGCGTAAGCGCCAGCCGTGGGAGGACAAGGACACAACACAGAGACACATTAGAGAAAATCACTTCCTCTCCTCTGCAAACAATGGTTCTGGGAACTAATGTAATTCTACCCTGCTCCATACTCCACGCTCTCTCTCTCTCTCTCTCTCTCCCTCCCTCCCTCCCTCTGTATCTATGGCTACACAGTATCACAGACCTACCCCATGTTTCCCCATGCTCCCTGTTTGTGTGTGTGTGTGTGTGTGTGTGTGTGTGTCCAGTTATGCAGAAGCTGAGGGTCTGTGTTGTTATTGTTATCAGAGGACAGGGCCTGCTAGTGATCTGAGGACACGACTACACCATGTCTGACATCACACACACCCAGGGAGGGACGGAGAGACACAGAGGAGAGAGAGAGAGAGAGAGAGAGAGAGAGAGAGAGAGAGAGAGAGAGAGAGAGAGAGAGAGAGAGAGAGAGAGAGAGAGCGAGAGAGAAGAGAGAAGAGAGAGAGAAGAGGTGGACAAGGCAAAAGAAAAGAAGGCAAAAAAATATGGCCAAAAAAAAGAAGAAAAATGGATGGGGTGAAGTGCCAAGTCTGTGAGCGGATCTTTCTGTTCACACCTCTCCGGTTCAAGGCCCTTGTCTCCTGCCCCTCCTGGCCTGTGTGTGTGTCTGTGTGTGTGTGTGAGTATGTGTCTATGTGTGTGTCTATGTGTGTGTGTGTGTGTGTGTGTGTGTGTGTGTTTGTGTGATTACAAAAAGGGGCTATCTCTCTTACAGTGTTTATGCATACATTGATGTGTGTCTGTGTGTGTGTGCGCGTGTGTGTGTATGTGAGTGTGTTAGAGAGGGCCTATCACTTCCACGTCAGCCAGAAGGTCCGTGGTCCCCTCCTGAGGCCACAGATCCAGGGATAAGAGGCGGGCAGGGCCACGCTGCGTTCAGGACGGGTTCTCCTCGGTTGGCCCAGCTGAACTCATACATAACCTGTTCAACACACACTCTTCCAATTGCATGAATATCCCCCAAAAAACGGAATCGAGTTACCCTTGAATCCGTGAATCCCTGAAAGAGATAAGAGTTGTCTTTTCTTTTTATATGTATAATTTATATTTATAAATAAAAAAATAAAAAAATCCATAATGATGTTTAAAGACAACCGTTGTTTTGGCGGTGTGTGTGTGTGTGTTCCCGACCACCAGTTCCAGTTTCAGTTTCCATTACAAATCCGCACCATTTCCTAATGATAATTGCCCGCTTCCCCTTCCTCCATACTGTGTATATGGATTATAATCCAGCGTGCGAGCGGCGGGGATGGGGATGACTCGGGCGGTGTTGTTGCCGCGCCAACGTGGTGTCATGGTGATCTTGTTAGGACTAATTGATTGATGACGTGCACCTGTTGGCAGCTGCCGTGCGGCCCGGAGGCGGGAGCTGGAGCTGGGGCTCGGATTAGTCGCGCTTGTTGGCATCATGGCTGATATCTCCATCTCTGCTGGGAGGTGATGTAACGTTAGCCAACGCTCTCAAGGCTACAGTATTTCACTTTTCACTTTTCCTTGTGACTCGGATATCAACCTCCTGGTCTGTGGTTTCTTTAGATTAGATTACATTTATAACTTTATTGTCATTGCACACACAGTGTACAAGTACGGGGACAAGGAAAGTAGGAGAACGTAGTTTGGCATCTAAACAGATAGTAAAATAGTGCAAATAGTGGCATAGTGCAAAACACATGATATGTAGACAGTGATTACGGTATGAGGTATAAACAGTGAGTATAAATTAATGAACATAATTCATTTAGGTGAATGATGTTATGATACAGTTATGATGATTAGTATGGTATGTACAGAACAAGGGTAATAGGTCCTGTGCAAACAAGCAGTAGTGCAAAGCTAAATTGAAGTCCTGAGTGTGCGTATCAGCATCAATATGATATGTACAGTTATGATATATGTACAGTATATGTACTGAACAAGGGCAGTGGGTCTTGTGCAAACAAGTAGTAATGTGCAAACAAGCAGTAGTGTCAACGCTCAATCGAAGTCGCAAGTGTGTGGTCAGTAGAGTTATGGGGGGAGAGTACACTGATACTGTAATGTTCCTCTTTTTGGGGGGGTGGAGGGGGGCTGGGGGGTTGGGGTAGGGGGGGGCTAGGCTACCACCAGGATTCTGAGTTCAGCAGAGTGACAGCTGCAGGGAAGAAGCTGTTCCTTACCCTGGTGGCGCAGGAACTTAGCCTCCTGTACAGCCTCCTGGATGGGAGGAGGGCAAACAGTCCGTGGCTGGGGTGAGAGGTGTCCCTACTGATGCTGGGGTGAGAGGTGTCCCTACTGATGCTGGGGTGAGAGGTGTCCCTACTGATGCTGGGGTGAGAGGTGTCCCTACTGATGCTGGGGTGAGAGGTGTCCCTACTGATGCTGGGGTGAGAGGTGTTCCTACTGAGAGGTGTCCCTACTGATGCTGGGGTGAGAGGTGTCCCTACTGATGCTGGGGTGAGAGGTGTCCCTACTGATGCTGGGGTGAGAGGTGTCCCTACTGATGCTGGGGTGAGAGGTATCCCTACTGATGCTGGGGTGAGAGGTGCTGGACCTCCTCCCTGTCGGCCGACTCGTCGTTGTTACTGATTAGGCCTACCACCGTGGTGTCTTCTGGGAACTTGATGATGATGGTGTTAGAATAACAACCCTTATGGTGCGCGATGAACACTTCGTCACTGAATGCTCTTTTTTAAATTATTATTTCATTTTCTGTTTCATAAAATCATTATGAATCACTTTAAAAAAAACATTAAGTTTTAATATAAAACCTGGAAAATGGGTTTCTAACCTCACCTAAACAAGCACTTTTTTTGGATCCATATTATCCTTTCACTGAATGTGTCTTGTCTATGTGTGTATGTATGTGTGTGTGTGTGTGTGTGTGTGTGTGTGTGTGTGTGTGTGTGTGTGTGAATAAACACTACACCACTAAGAAATTGTGATCCCAAGTTGCTTTTGTGACTCAGCTATCAGTGCAATGTTCAGCACTGCAAGTGGCAACATGTCAGTCACAGACAGGCTGAGGTCATAGCCATGATACAAATGAAATCTCATTCATGGACAGAATCAATTTTTATAACCTTTGCCCATTTACAAGATATTCAGAGTGAAACGCTATAAAGGGACCCACGCCAATATTGCATGTCATGAGGTTATGTGGAATGATTCCAAATGATAAAGTCACCTCCAGACTGAGTGCCGTTCTCTATATGCAATTCTCTATGAAATCAAAGTTGTGTGTTTTTACGAGTGAATATCTTTGATTAAAAAACGACTCGCACTATACTGGAAATGACACAGCACACAACACAAACAAAGACCCCATTTAGCAAAGACCCCATCCTTTGTTGAGGAGAGGGATAGGCAGGCAGGCAGGCAGGCAGGCAGGCAGGCAGGCAGGCAGTGAGGCAGACAGGCAGGCAGGCAGGCAGGCAGGCAGGCAGTGAATGAGGCAGGCAGGTAAACAGGCAGAAAGGCAGTGAGGCAGGCAGGCAAACAGGCAGGCAGGCAGGTAAACAGGCAGGCAGACGAACAGGCAGGCAGGCAGACAGGCAGGCAAACAGGCAGGCAGGCAGGCAGGCAAACAGGCAGGCAGGCAGGCAGTGAGGCAGGCAAACAGGCAGGCAGGAAAACAGACAAGCAGGCAGGCAGGCAGACAGACAGACAGACAGACAGGCAGGCAGGCAGGCAGGCAGGCACCCGGGCCAGAGAAATGAATAGAGCCATACAGACACACAGAGAGCTCTGCCTCTGCCCTCCTCCGTAGCCAAAGGAAGTAATGAAAACAAATGGCCGGCTCTTATTCCCGCCGGAGCTGAGGAGGAACTTAGTCATCAAGCTAATTTTATTCTTGTCTGGCCGAGAGACTCCATTTCCTCTGGGTGTTTTTACAAACGCTGAGTCTCTGGGAGCTGGCGAATGATGGATCAGAGTGGCTGATGGCCGGATGGCAGATGCTAGGCCTGTAACCCAAGCCCAAACGCTCACTGACCCCCTCGCGCCCTGCCCTGTACGCGCTCGCCACGCCACCAGACCCAATATTTCTGAGGCATACCCCCACCCCCCCCCTTCCACGCCCCCGCTGGCCTGGGAGGCGCAGATTGGGATTGATGATGAACATACACGCAATGCTTCCACCATTAGATCATCGCATCACAGGGCCGGCACGCCATATTTGTGTCACATACAGTATTTGTGATAAGAGTCGTTTTTTTGTAATGTTTGTAATTCTGTCATTCGGTGATATTTTTTTCGTGGACAGATACTTCTATCTTAAAAATACAGTAAGCTACAACACAGTATGCCAAACCCCCCCGAAAAGCCAAACCCTCTGGCAAAGCGTAGCAATGTTGTAATGCAGTCGGAAATAGTTTTCTCCTGTTTTCACTGAGCTGGCGGTTGATATCACACACTCATCCAGTTGACACGGCACAGATGGTGGTGATCCACCGATCGGATGAAAAACACGGCTTTATTCCCCAGTCCATTGTGTGCGTTGATTAAAAATATATGCTAAAAGGCCTAATTTTACACACAAAGTTGTTTTCTTTTACCCAAAG
>NC_137689.1:68745962-68755962 GCF_963989245.1 Nansenia antarctica | reverse complement strand
GTCTGTCTGCCTGTCTGTCTGTCTGCCTGTCTGCCTGCTTGTCTGTCTGTCTGTCTGTCTGTCTGTCTGTTTGTCTGTCTATCAGTCTGTCTGTCCCTCTGTCTGTCTGTCTGTCTGTCCCTCTGTCTGTCTGTCCCTCTGTCTGTCTGTCCTTCTGTCTGTCTGTTCGCCGCCCGTCCGTCCGTCCATCCGTCCACACCCTCCACAAGCTGCGGGAGAAGTGAACGCAATGCAGACGCAGGCTTTCAACGATCGTGTGAAATGTTTTTTTTGGGGTGGGGGGATTAGCGATGATAATAACAGTCTGTGTCTGTTTGTGATAGTCTTGACTCATGTGCTCTACACATCTGCCAAAATACTGTAATTGTACTTGTCATAATCATTTTTCTACTCTGAAAATAAAAAAACATAAAATAAAAAAATATAGAACGATGGATTGGCTTCAGATTCAGATTCAGATTCAGATTCAGATAACGTTTATTGCCATTATGCATACACATATAGGAATTTGCTTCGACATTACAGTAAGTGCGTTTATACTTTTTTCACGTGTCAAAAATAGGCTTGGATAGATGTAGAGATGTATACACACCAGGGGGAGGCTGGTGGAGGTAGAAGTCGGAGGACAGGGCTCATTGTACTGCATGGAATACACAAGGGAATGGTATCAGACACACGTTGTGTTTTGAGACTATTCCTCATCCGTTCCATGTGTTACAATGAGCCCCCGTCCTCCGACTTCTACCCCCACCAGCCTCCCCCTGGTGTACACACTGAGGAGTGTGTGTGTGTCTGTGTGGTGGTCCTGTCCCACGCGGTGATAAACGGCCCGAGCCCCGTGGCTCTCAGTGGGGACGAGAAGCCCCTGATGTCTTGGCTTGGCTGGGAAGCCCCATGCTGTCTGCCTGCTGTCCGGTGCCAGGCCTTTCTCAGTGGAAGAGATGGATGAGGTGCTGTGGCCCTGGGGCTGTCGGGGGCGGGGGGTGAGGCGCGGGGGAGGCGGGGGGGGGGGGGGGGGGTGAGGCGGGGGTGTGTGTCAGGGGTGTGGGGGCCTCCTGTGGGGAGTTATCCCTGTCCTGCTGAGTAGACGACAGCCTACCCCAGGGTAGCGACACAGGACACATCACTCAATCAGCAGCCTCACACACACACACACACACACACACACCAGCAGGCACACACACACACACACACACTTGGACACACACACACACACACACACACACACACTCACACACACACTCCAGCAGGCACACACACACACACACACACATACACACACACACTTGGACACACACACACACACACACACACACACACACTCCAGCAGGCACACACACACACACACACACTTGAACACACACACACACACACACACACACTCCAGCAGGCACACACACACACACACACACACACACACACACACACACTCCAGCAGGCACACACACACACACACACACACACACTTGGACACACACACACACACTCCAGCAGACACACACATACACACACTTGGACACACGCACGCACACACACACACACACACACACCAAGCGAAAGGCCCAGAGCGAGCCCCTAACCGGCCATAAGGCAGAGCTGGCAGAGAGGAAACCCACCCTGGTGTTGTTGCTCCTCCAGCCCTCTAATGGCTCCTCCAGGCGGGTCACGTTTCCGTCCCGCTCCAGAGCCCTCCGCGGACACGGCTACACTATGTCGCTGTGTGTTTGGTGTGTTTAGTTTGGTGTAGGAGGATATGGGGGAGCGGTGGGGGGGGGGAGTGTGTGTGTGTGTGTGTGTGTGTGTGTGTGTGGTGGGGCGATGTAAGCCCCTCAGTAGGAGGTAACTCCAACACAAACACAGGAGAGCAGCTGATTGGCTGCCGGGGACAGACTCCTGTGGAGAAGGAAAAACCTCTCGGTACACAGGGGTAAGACGAGTCAGCATGCCTGCATGGAGGGGTATCCTGTGTGTGTGTGTGTGTGTGTGTGTGTGTGTGTGTGTGTGTGTGTGTGTGTGTGTGTGTGTGTAGAGGGGGTGCTGGAGGGGTGAAGGGGGGAGTGGGGGGGGGGGTGGGGCACACAAGTGCTGCATGGTTGTGTGGCAGGTCCGTCACAGCCTGATGATGGATGGGTGGGCCTTCCTCTGCCCAGTAACCCAGGACACCCCCCCCCCCCCCACCCGACCTCACCATTAACCCACTACCCCACCACCCCCACCCGACCTCACCACCACCCCACCTTCACCACTATCCCCACCACCCTAGACCAACACCCAGGACACCACCCCACCACCCTAATCCACCACCCTAACTCACCACCACCACCACCCTAATCCACCACCACGACCACTACCCTAATCCACCACCCTAACCCACCACCACCACCAGTGGCGGCTGGCCGATAGAGGGCGCTGGGGCGCCGCCCCCACCTTCACTTCCTAGTTGCGATTTGTAAAAGTTTTTTTTTTAAATAAACATTGTTTATTCACAAAATGCGGCTGATATTCTGTCGGCGCCTATCAGTATTCATAAAAAATCCTCCAATACAATAAACATTTTTATCTGTGTGTGTGTAAAATTCACTGTTAAAATACATAGGGGGAGGAGTCGGGGCGCCGGTCAATGCAAGTCTATGCCAGGCCGAATACTTTTCGCTTACACGTGAGCTGTAGCAGCGCTCCAATTGGCTGTCTCTATTTCTTGGCCGGGGCGCAAAAATGTGCGTCCTGAATATCCAGTTGTATTGCAGACAATGCATTATGCTGAGGACTTCCGACTTCCGGTTTTCCGGACTTCCGGGCTTCCGGAGTATTTTAAATGAACATTCGTAATGTCTGTCTCTGATGTTCATGGTCAATTAAATCAACCTATTTTGTGCAACTAATAATGTTCCCGCTAATGGGTTAACCGAGCAGCCTCGCACCTAGCGTGGGGGCAAAAATAATCTATTGCCTCTGAAATCACCACAAACAGAACGGCGGAGGTACGGGTAAACACGGCTCATGTTCTGTCATCAAAGGTAAGAGTTGGTTTTCTTTAACTCAACTGATGCATTACCTTGCTGTTGTTGTTTACCGAATGCTCCATCTGACTGTCACACTGTGATTGTACTTGTGTAAACAGTAACACAGACGGGGTGAATTTCATGAATGAAAGTGAAAGTTCTGTCACAAAACACCGTTACGTATCCTCACACATGTTTAAGTGGGTATTGCGTGGGTAAAGTGAAATTACGTCTTTGTTTTGAGCGCGCGTGCACGCGGAAAAGAAATCGTGCACGCGAAAAAAAATCGCGCGCGCGAAAGAGGACCCCCCCACCACTAATGTGAAAAATCCTGGAGGAAACACTGCTGTGCCCCACCCAAAATGTTTAGCACCAGCCGCCACACCCTAATCCACCACCCTAACCCCCCACCACCACCCTAATCCACCACCCTAACCCACCACCACCACCACCCTAACTCACCACCACCACCACCCTAATCCACCACCACCACCACTACCCTAATCCACCACCCTCACCCACCACCACCACCACCCTCACCCACCACCACCACCCTAATCCACCACCCTAACCCACCACCCCTCATCACTACCCCACCCCCACCCGAAATCACCACCGCCCTAAACCACCCCCACCCAACCTCACCACCACCCCGCCACCCCACCCTCACCACTACCCCACCACCCTAAACCAACACCCTAACCCACCACCCCACCACTACACCCACCACCACTATCCTAACCCACCACCACTCACCACCACCCTAACCCACCACCACCACCACCCTAAACCAACTCGCTAACCCACCACCCCACCACTACACCCACCACCACCACCACCACCACCCTAACCCACCACTACCCTAACCCACCACCACCCTAACCCTCCACCACCACCACCACTCTAATCCACCACTCTAACCCACCACCCCCACCCTACCTCACCACCACCCCACCTTCACCACTACCCCACCACTACACCCACCACCACCCTAACACAACACCACAACCACCACCACCTACCCCGTAACCCACCACCACCCTAACCCACCACCACCAGCACTCCACCCCCTCATCCCCCCACCCCACCCTGCCGTGTCTGGGACTGCCTGCCCTGGCGACAGGGTTCCCCAAACGTCCCTGAGACCCCCTCCCCCTCCTCTCCCGACGGACAGGGGGTCTGACAAATTACCCACATCCTCAGGACTCGGCTTTCTTTTCCTGGGAAGTGGGGGGGCAGGGGTGGGAGGGGGGGGTTCAAACACACACTTTCTCCGCACAGGGACATTTATTTTAAGTCTCTTTATCCAATCAATCATCAAACCTGTGCTTGTTGGCAGACAGGAGTAGCGGGAAACATGTGAGTGTGTGTGCGTGTGTGTGTGTGTGTGTGTGTGTGTGTGAGAGAGTGTGTACTGTGTGTGTGTGTGTGTGTGTGTGTGTGTCAGGCCTCAGCGGGTGCAGGCGGCGTTTCAGACTGCAGAGAAAGAGCGGGCGGGGGGAAGACGGGGGGGGGGGGGGGGGGGGAGAGAGGATTAAGACTCTGGAATGCAAGACACTCCTTGACCCCGGCGCGACCTTTCCCTAAACCCCTGCTCATATCTGTCCCTTATGGGTCATGATCCAATTGGTCGCCTGGGAACTTTGACCCCCTCGGAGTCTCCCTCGGCCCGTTTCATTAGCATTATTCGCTGACGGTGGGCCCGAATACTGCAGTCCACGTCACCACTACTCCCACTACTCCCACTACTACCAGTCCTACTAGGACTACTGGTGGAGGGGGGGACGTATTTCAAAGGCGCACCACATGACTGTGAAAGGAGCAGTGAAGCAACGTCTACTTAAGGAGATATGAAGCTTGTTTGATCTCTAAAGCGTCTGTGTTACACTGAAACATGAATGATGGACTTCACCTCCTCCTCTCCTCTCCTCCTCTCTCCTCCTTTCCTCCCGCTGTTCACGGAGGACGAGAAACACAGACGAGGGTCCATTTGCGAGCGTGTCGTGGATGAGTGACATTAATGTGGCGGGGGTGGGGGGGCCGGAGAGGGAGAGAAACACGTCACACACACGCGCACACACATGCACACAGACACACACACAGACACACACACACACACACTCACACACACGTCAGGATGGCAACTGAGTGGCGGCGACATGGACAAGCAGCAGAGCGCGGGGCGCCCCTCTCTCACCCCCCCCCCCCGACGCAGCCTGACTGACGGGTGACACGGTGGGCAGATGGAGGCTGTGTCGTCGCTGTCAAAAGCCCTGAATAAATTATCCTCCACCTAATCAATAAATCATATTGTAACAGCGTAGGGAACATGTACACTATTGTTGTTTTTCAGACCAAAGTCCAAATGTGTGTCCCATTGTTGTTTTGGGATTTCTATTTATTTATTTTTCTCTGTCACAGTGTAGGCCAATGCAATGGAACGTCCTTGGAACTTGGAGGGAATGACGTTTATTTTGGATAAAATAACATATACATGTCTCTAATAGTTGATTGATCATTGATCATTGATTATAGACGATAATGACAGATGACATAATGTCAGAAACACACAAATGGAGCACATAATAGATGGCGCCTACTCCCATATTGGCATGCCAGGGGTTAAACCGTGCCGACCCCTCAGTGCTCTGTTATGGACAGGCATGCCAGCGGTTAAACCGTGCCAGCCTGCTGTAGTCTAGCCTGTTCTGTTATGGCCAGGCATGCCAGGGGTTAAACTGTGCCAGCCTGCTGTGGTCTAGCCTGTACTGTTATGGCCAGGCGTGCCAGGGATTAAACCGTGCCAGCCTGCTGTGGTCTAGCCTGTTCTGTTATGTACAGGCATGCCAGGGATTAAACCGTGCCAGCCTGCTGTGGTCTAGCCTGCTCTGTTACGGCCAGGCATGCCAGGGGTTAAACCGTGCCGCCCTGCTGTGGTTGTTGTGCCGTAGGTGAAGAGGGTGCCCCAGGTGTTCTCTGCACTTTTTAAGACCCTACACTCATTGATTGACCTACTTCTGCAACCCCATTTTCTCTTTCTTTTCACTCTCTCCCTCCTCTCCTCCCCCCCCCCTCCCCTCTCTAATAAGCCTGGCCTCCCTTTCCGCTCTTCCTCCGCAGTCTGCTTACTTCTCCTATTCCCACTCCATCATCCGGCCTGCCAATTATTTTACCTCCTTAGCCGGCCTGTCAATTATCCCAGCCTGTTCTCCGTCCCGGGCTCAGAGACAACAGTATTACTCCTTACTTTGCAGTTGTGGGGCTCCGATTGGATTCAATTCATTTTTTTCCTTCCGATGCATAATAAAAATGGGGATGGTTTGCTACCTTGTTGCCGTGGTGACAGACAGGTAGACATGTGATGTGATCGTGTAAGAGAAGATGTTTTACCTCTCAGGTCTGGGTAGAGTGGCAGGGCAGACACACACGGGGCGGTCATCACTTAGATCCTGTTGATCGCTCCCTCTCTTCTGTGTGTGTGTGTGTGTGTGTGTGTGTGTGTATGTATGTGTGTGTGTGTGTGTTGTCTGATCAACAACGGTACGGGCTTTGGATGCAACATATTCCTGAATCAATATTTAGTTCAGACATTTTTTAGAACTACAGATGGTTGGGTGGTGAGCTGGGGTGTGTGTGTGTGTGTGTGTGTGTGTGTGTGTGTGTGTGTGTGTGAGTAAGACGTGCTGAGTGAGAGAGGATTAATGAACAGAACCTGCCTGGGGTGATAAGGACGAATGGGTAACCAGAGAGAGGTATGGTGACACACACACACACACACACACACACACCACACACACACACACACACACACACACATACACACACACACACACACACACACACACACACACACAGACAGACACAAACACGCACACACACACACACAGACAGACAGACAGACAGACACACACAAACACGCACACACATACACACACACACACACACACACAGATAGACAGACACACACACACAGATAGACAGACACACACACACACACACACACACACACAACAAGGCGCAGCAAGGGTTAAACTTCCAGGCGTGTTAAATCAAGATGAAACACGATGAAGAAGGATGGATGGAGGGAAGGAGGGAACGTGGGAGGGATGGACAGAGGGAGGGAGGGAGGGAGGGAGGGGAGAGGGTGGTCAGATGGCTAGTCAATAGATTGGTCAATCATTTTTTGCTGAAGTTATGGATCTAATACGTGCTAAAAGGCCTGAGAGAAGTGAGGGCGGGGCAGTGACCACAGGCTAGAGAGAGGGAGAGAAAGAGGGAGGGAGGGAGAGAAAGAGAAAGAGGGAGAGAGAGGGAGGGAGGAAGGGAGAGAGAGAGAGAGAGAGGGAGGGAGGGAGAGAGAAAAAGAGAGAGAGAGAGAGAGAGAGAGAGAAAGGGAGAGAGGGAGAGAGAGGGAGGGAGGAAGGAGAGAGAGAGAGAGAGAGAGAGAGAGGGAGGGAGGGAGAGAGAAAAAGAGAGAGAGAGAGAAAGGGAGAGAGGGAGAGAGAGAGGGAGGGAGGGAGAGCGAGAGGGAGAGGGAGAGGGGGAGAGGGAGGGAGGGAGAGACTGACATTGTAACATGTGGTTTTATAGGATTGTGATATGAGTGACATTGTGTTTATTTGTTCCTATGAAAGAGAATAAGCCCACCCAGAGAGGACAAGTCTCTGACACCATCTGCCCTCTGTGTGTGTGGGTGTGTATATGTCTGTGTGTGTATGTCTGTGTGTGCGTGTTTCTGCGTGTGTGACTATATGTGTGTTTTTGTATTTATTTGGCCTTGTTTGTGTGTGATTGCTTACTTGTGGGGACGCGTAATAACGATATGTGTTTATGTGTGTGTGTGCAAGTGTGTGTGTTTCCAAGAGTGTGTGTGTGTGTGTGTGTGCGTGTGTTTCCAAGTATGTGTGTGTGTGTGTGTGTGTGTATGTGTGTGTGTGTGTGTGTGTGTGCAGGGCCACTCTGTGCCGTCTGTCTGACGGAGGTGAAGAGGCAGCAGTGAGGAGCCTGGGAGGCGTGTGACCTCTGATCTCACCTCTGCCTGGCTGCGCTGTCACGGTGTGTCAGTCCTCCTCCCTGGCACCTCCTCACCTGTGGCACATCTCTTCACCTCGCCACCACGCTCATTACACCCCCCCTCCCTTATCCCCCCCCTCCCCCTTCACCCCCCCTCCCCTTCACCCCATCCACAACCCATGCCACCTCAAGTCCCCAAGGCACCTGTCCTTCACATGTCTGTTCTCTCATCAACCCCCTCCCCCCACACACACACACACATCTCTCCCAGCCCCCCCAGAGCAGTGGAGCGCGACACAGTGTGTCAATCCTCCGCCCTGGCGTCTCCTTACCTGTGGCACATCTCTTCACCTCGCCACTGCACTCATTATGCCGCCCCCCCCCAACCCCCCTTAACCCCCCCATCCCCTCCCCTTCACCTCCCTCCCCTAACCCTAAACCCCCCCTTCACCCCACCCCTAGCCCCTGTCACCTTAAATCCCCAAGGCACCTGTCCTTCACCTGTCTGTTCCCTCATCAACCCCCCCCGAATCCCCCCCCCCCACACACACACACACCTCCACCGCCCCCGGAGAGGAAGCGGAGCGTGGCACGGCGGCCATTCTGGCCCAGTTTCGGGGGGGGGCACGGTGACGCATTCCTGAGGTGTTGACTGACAGGACCAGGGCACCTCGGCTGGTGGATTTATGGAAATGTTACTTGGGGTCTGTCGTCTCTCTGGACCGATTGAACACGTTCTCCAGCACATCCAGGGACAAGATAACACATGTGGTGTTATTGTTATTCAAAGTAGAATCCAGGTTATATTGGATGTTCTCACCACAGAGATTGTTGTTATTACTTGTGGCTCGTGAACACAGAAGTCAGTTCCTCATTGGAGAGTTTCAAGCTCCCTTTAAAGGGTTTATAACTGATTTATAACTCGTTTATAAGCGATGGATTATTTGTTTATTCCTTTATAAACCGTGGTGTGGAGTGTTGTCCTTGGCCTTGTGGTTGTACCTGACTGATAAACACAACACCTAGCACTGCTGTTGTGGGGGAGGTTTACGAGGTGCCATGGTTACGGAACAGACCACACTTCTCCCTCACACCCAGACACAGACAGCCGACCCGCCCTGCCGTGCTGTCTTCCCATTGGCTGCCTGAGGGGCCTGCATGACTCACAGACGTAGTTTGGGTGTTTATCACCGGAGACAAAAGGGAGTCAAGTGGATATATCACACCTCCACCGTCAACGGGGAAAACAGTTTACCTCCAGTACCTTGGGAGGAATGGGATGCCATGTGAACCAAGGACACGGAGAACGGAGGTCTCGTCTGTGTGGAACAGGCTCTCCACAGACCCGGGGTGAGCCTGCGCTCGGAAAACACTGAAGAGAAGGTCATCTGTCGACCGGGCAGAGAGAGAGCAAAGCAAGATATGTTGTCCGGATGCCAATATTCATTGGTGTGTGTGTGTGTGTGTGTGTGTGTGGGGGGGGGGGAAAGATTTTCTGGAAGGAAAAAAAAAAGGACAAGTTATCTCTTTTAAGTCGATTCTCCTCCGAAAAGGTCGAAAGACTGAAAAAAAAGAAAATCACGACTATTTCGGTACGGGGCTGCTCCCCGAGCCGTGCCTATCAGAGGAGCGCGTCTGAAATATTGCGCAAATAACGATCAAAGGAGCTCCCGGTGTGTAGGCAGAGGCGGTAAATCCTGCTCGGTCGGTGAGGCCCAGACAGACGGTTTTGTTTCACATTTCCGCCCCACAGATACAAGCAGACACAGAAAAACAGAGAATAAAACACACACCCGAGGAGGCCCTCTGGCACTGGTCCAAACCCTCCACATATCAGTTTGGCTTTGCTGCCACGTGGCATATGGTACAAGACAAACTGTCAGACTCCCCCCCCGCCCCCCCCCTCCCCTCACCGCCCCCCTCCCCCACGTCTCTCCCTCCCTGCTCGCGGTGGCGACAGGGGCACGGGCATGTTTGCGTCCCGG
>NC_137689.1:68725962-68730962 GCF_963989245.1 Nansenia antarctica | reverse complement strand
GGTGTCCTGGCGAGTCCTGGCGAGTCTTGGGGTGTCCTGGGGTGTCCTGGCGAGTCCTGGGGTGTCCTGGGGTGTCCTGGCGAGTCCTGGGGTGTGCTGGGGTGTCCTGGGGGGTCCTGGGGTGTCCTGGTGGGTCCTGGGGTGTCCTGGCGAGTCCTGGGGTGTGCTGGGGTGTCCTGGGGGGTCCTGGGGTGTCCTGGGGTGTCCTGGCGAGTCCTGGGGTGTGCTGGGGTGTCCTGGGGGGTCCTGGGGTGTCCTGGTGTGTCCTGGGGGGTCCTGGGGGGTCTTGGGGTGTCCTGGCGAGTCCTGGGGTGTCCTGGGGTGTCCTGGGGGGTCTTGGGGTGTCCTGGCGAGTCCTGGGGTGTCCTGGGGTGTCCTGGGGAGTCCTGGGGAGTCCTGGGGGGTCCTGGGGTGTCCTGGGGTGTCCTGGGGGGTCCTGGGGGGTCTTGGGGTGTCCTGGCGAGTCCTGGGGTGTCCTGGGGTGTCCTGGGGGGTCTTGGGGTGTCCTGGCGAGTCCTGGGGTGTCCTGGGGTGTCCTGGGGAGTCCTGGGGAGTCCTGGGGGGTCCTGGGGGGTCCTGGGGTGTCCTGGGGTGTGCTGGGGAGTCCTGGGGAGTCCTGGGGAGTCCTGGGGAGTCCTGGGGTGTGCTGGGGTGTGCTGGGGTGTGCTGGGGTGTCCTGGGGAGTCCTGGGGGTCCTGGGGTGTCCTGGGGTGTCCTGGGGAGTCCTGGGGAGTCCTGGGGTGTCCTGGGGGGTCCTGGGGTGTCCTGGTGTGTCCTGGGGGGTCCTGGGGGGTCTTGGGGTGTCCTGGCGAGTCCTGGGGTGTCCTGGGGTGTCCTGGGGGGTCTTGGGGTGTCCTGGCGAGTCCTGGGGTGTCCTGGGGTGTCCTGGGGAGTCCTGGGGAGTCCTGGGGGGTCCTGGGGTGTCCTGGGGTGTCCTGGGGGGTCCTGGGGGGTCTTGGGGTGTCCTGGCGAGTCCTGGGGTGTCCTGGGGTGTCCTGGGGGGTCTTGGGGGGTCCTGGCGAGTCCTGGGGTGTCCTGGGGTGTCCTGGGGAGTCCTGGGGAGTCCTGGGGGGTCCTGGGGTGTCCTGGGGAGTCCTGGGGTGTGCTGGGGTGTCCTGGGGTGTCTTGGGGCTATGTTAAGAGAGGATGCAGGCACGTTTCACTGCTCACTGACCCTCAGACAAAGACTCAAAAGAGGTCAGGGAAGGAGAGAGAGGGAGAGAGAGAAAGAGAGAGAGGGACAGACAGATCGGAGAGAGAGATCGACAGTTGACAAAAACGCTTACGACGCACTGCCACTTCTCCTCTCCTCCTCTGTCCCCCTCTCCCCCCCCACCCTCCCCCCTCTTCCTTCCCTCCCTCCGTCCCTCCCTCTTTCCTCGCCTCCCTCCCTTTCTCTTTCCCCTCTCTCTCTCGCCTGCTCTCGTCAGCTAATTATCCAGAATTAGAATCTTCTTTCACACCAGTGGTGTCAATGCGCCTTAGCGGTGATCGGCGCTCCGCCCCGGCCTGGGTGCTAAACTCAGGACAGCTGATGAGCGGGGCGACGCCGGACGAGGCTAATTACAAGTGAAGGGCTGACAGGTCTGACATTGTACAAACCCAAAAGAGGAGAGGAGAGGCTCTTTGTCTGGGTGGTTTTGGGAGGGATTGAGGGAGGGAGGGAGGGAGGGAGAGAGGGAGGGAAGGAGAGAGGGAGGGAAGGAGAGAGGGTGCCGTTGTCAACGGGTGAACAACCCCGCCGCTTGGAGATCCTCTCTCAAGAGTGTGGGAGGGGGGGTGCGGCCTCCAGGCGCCTGACTCCCTCCCTGCTTCAGGAGAAAGAGAGAGAGAGAGGGAGGGATGGAGGGATGGATGGAGGGAGGGAGGGAGTGAAGGGATGGAGGGATGGAGGGAGGGAGTGAAGGGATGGAGGGAGGGAGGGAGGAGTGGAGGGAGGGAGGGATGGAGGGATGAGGAGGGAGGGATGGATAGAGGGAGGGATGGAGTGATGGAAGGAGGTATGGAGGGAGGGATGGAGGGAGAAAGGGTGGGAGGGATGGAGAAGGGGTCGAGTGATGGAGGGAGGGATGGAGGGATGGAGAGAGGTATGAAGGGAGGGATGGAGGGAGGTATGAAGTCAAGTGTGAGGGAACAGGTAGGTGTGAGGAGAGAGGGCAACTCTTTTCTTCCAGGGCATGTCGGCTAGGATCTCTTCATCAGCACTCACAACCCTGGCCACAGTCACCATGACATCAGTGTGTGTGTGTGTGTGTGTGTGTGTTTCTGTGCGTGTGTGTTTGGAAGGACGGGGTGGGGTGGGGTGGGGGGGGGGGGGCAGTTGGCCTTGTTTATGCATGAGTGTCCCCCCTGATGTTGGACCAGGTTAAATGCTGGGTTGCCAGTGTGAATTAAGCGTGTCCAGACACACAGAGGGCGTTATGTGAGGTGACGTGTGGTTGTCACCTGTCTGTCAGGGCCTGGGGGGTGTCTGGGGAGGGAGGAGCCTGGTGGCCCATCCAATCACAGCCAGGACAACACACACAGGGGGGGGGGGTGTGTGTGTGTTAGCATTGAGCAAAGCTTGAAAAATACAACGGCTTCCATAGCACCTCTGAGGCGATTGAAGATGCAGGGAATAGATTGTGTCGAAGAGGACTGCGTATGTTTTATCTAGCTCATTGTATGGCTTAAGTTGTACAGTTTTTGTTTCTTTATTCATTTTGTTTGAAATGTCTTTCTGGTTTTCATTCTTCTTTTTTTATGTTTCTCTTGTGCCTTGTAAGCAGGGCTCTCCTGGGAAAGAGACCCTGGACTCCCCCTGCACAAATAAAGGGGTTAAATACATTATTTTTAAAATTATTTTCTGCCAAAGAAGATAAGTGCACATTGTGCCTGTGATTATCACCATTTTCTATCTACTCACGCTCTGCCTTTGATCCGTAAACTCTCATCGTGATGCACAGACAGGAGGACAGCCTCTTTTCCAAGACAGCTCTGTAGACAGCTCTGTTTACACACAGTTAAACTGTGTAGCCATAAGAGAAAGCACAAAAACAAGAAACAGAATAAGAAAGACATTTCAAACTAAATGAATACATATACATAAATATACATCAATAAAAAGTAGAACCTTTAAGCCACACAATGAGCCAAGCTAGGAGGCGAGTAGGCTAGGAGATTAGGAGACTAGGAAACTAGGAGGTGAGGAGGTTAGGAGACTAGGAAACTAGGAGGTGAGGAGGCTAGGAGACTAGGACCTAGGAGACAAGGATACTAGGAGACTAGGAGGTGAGGAGACTAGGAGGTGAGGAGACTAGGAGACTAGGAGGCTAGGAGACTAGGAGGTGATGAGACTAGGAGACAAGGATACTAGGAGGTGAGGAGACATGGAGACTAGGAGGCTAGGAGACTAGGAGGTGAGGAGACTAGGTGACCCCTAGCTAGGAGACTAGAAGGCTAGGAGACTAGGAGACTAGGAGTTGAGGAGACAAGGAGGTGAGGAGACTAGGAGGCTAGGAGACTAGGAGACTAGGAGACTAGGAGGCTAGGAACTAGGAGGTGAGGAGCTAGGAGGTGAGGAACTAGGAGGCTAGGAGACTAGGAGACTAGGAGGCTAGGAGACTAGGAGGCTAGGAGACTATGAGACTAGGAGGTGAGGAGGCTAAGAGACTAGGTGGCTAGGAGACTAGGAGACAAGGTGACTAGGAGACAAGGTGACTAGGAGACAAGGTGACTAGGTGACTAGGAGACTAGGAGACAAGGTGACTAGGAGACAAGGTGACTAGGAGACTAGGAGACTAGGAGTGTCTCCAGACCAGGCCATTGCCTGGCATCATTACCAGGAACCCAAGCCTCCCAGAGCCTTTGAGGGTGGATTGCAACGGCCAGCTTTCCTCCATTCTTCTCCTCAGTGAAAAGAGCTTTAGACATCGTCCCCTCCCCTCCCCTCCCCTCCCTCCCTCTCCCGTCTCCCTCCTTCCCTCCCTTCCCTCCCTCCCTCCCTTCCCTTCCGGCCTCAAGCCACTTGTCGGTGGAAAAAGCCAATTTCTGAAAAATTTCGCTCGAGTGGTTGTTTTATCAACAAGCAGGGCTCACTGCCTTCATCCCCCCACCCCTCCCCCCCCCGCTTCCCCCTAACCCCCGTTCCTTCCTCCCTTCTCTTTCGCTGGAATGGTCGGGGAGGAGAACAGAGGGGAGAAAATGGGGAAGAAAGGAGAGGAAGAGAAAAGAGAGGCTTCTGGAGAGACAGCTGTTGGGGAGGTTAGGTAGAGATTTGCAGCCATTAACTTCAGACTAAGCCCGTTCTCCCCCCCACTTGAGGCCAACAAGGGCCAGCGGAGGCCAGGCCACACATGAAAAGAGGCCTGGTTTGATCTAGTGTGCCAAATGTTTAAAAGAGGGGCCACAATGATACAGAATAGGAGTGGTAGAGAGAGATAGAGGGAGGTAGGGAGGGATGGAGGGGAGAGAGAGAGAGGGGGGGGGCGGGGGGTGGAGAGAGAGGGAAGTAAGACAGACAGAGAGAGAGAGAAAGGGAGAGAGGGGGGAAGTAAGACAGAGAGAGAGGGAGGGCAGAGAGAGAAAGGGGAAGGCAGAGAGAGAGAGAGAGAGATGTTTGAGTTGAGGGCTGTGTGGGTGGAGGGAGGGAGGGAGAGAGGGAGGGAGGGGTGTGGGGGGTGGTGCAGTGGCGGCGCAGAGTGAAGGACCATCGGGCGGGGGGGAGGTGGGGGCGGGCTGGGGGCATGTGGGGGTCTCTCTCTTTCAAAGGCAGGATAAACAAGGAAATGAGTCAGTAATCATTGCCAGAAATTGCCTTCCTTCTTCCTCCTCTCCTCGGCAGACCCTCAGCCTCCATTCATTAGAGGTCCGGACTGATTAAAGAGCTTCAGCATCACAGGCGGGGGGGTGGGGGGGGGGGAGGGGTGGAGGGGGGGGGGGCCTGGTGGACCCTACTGGAAGAGAGAGAGAGAGAGAGAGAGAGAGAGAGAGAGAGAGAGAGAGAGAGAGAGAGAGAGAGA
>NC_137689.1:68715962-68720962 GCF_963989245.1 Nansenia antarctica | reverse complement strand
GCTTAGAGACGGGGTTGGGGATGTAACCACTCTCAAGTTCATAGACAGAGCTATGGATGCAAGGACTGACCATCCATGAGACCAACATGGATCAACTTTTAACAGTTGTTTACAAACAATGGAGTAAATCAAGCTTCCGTTTTGGGTTCTGATGGGGGTAGGACAGTTCAACTGAGCTCATGAGGCATTTATAAGTTCCATTCTTCAAAAATCAATGGCTATACCTACATAATGTCTTGAACATTTTTAAAAGTAAAAAAAAAGTGATGTATCAATCCCGGATTGCCCCTTTAAATCACCACAACATTGTTTTACTAGCTGCATGTGACGTCAAGTAAACACTCAGAGAGCATCAGACGTCAGCAGAGCCCCAAAAGCTGTGACAGCCATTTTGTTTTAGGTTCCCATCCGACAGTACAGGAGCCAGAGAGAGCATCAGGGAGACTGAAGTGGAAGATCGGTCTATGTTTCTAGAAGTTTCTCTCAGCGTCTTCCTGTCCTCGTCTCTGTCATTGCCGCCGTGTCAGAGCCAGGGCACAGGAATGTCAGAGGCCTCTCTCTCTCTCTCTCTCTCTCTCTCTCTCTCTCTCTCTCTCTCTCTCTCTCTCTCTCTCTCTCTCCCTTCCCTCCCGCTCCCTCTCTCCCTCTCCCTGCCTCCTCCACCAGCCATGTGGCGTGGTCGAGGGGTTTTAGTGGGCACTAAAAATACACTGTTAAACACAGTTTTAAAAGTTCCTAAAAGCATTTTTTCCTCTGCAGGGTTGGCACTTTTAACTGTGATCGGGTTTCAGCGAGGACAGGAGAGCACCTGGGGAGAGGCATGAAAGGCCGGGGGAAACGCTCCCACACGTCGTGGCCTCCTTGTAAAAACGGAGAGGGAAAACCAATCAGATTTATTGTTTTAATCAAGGAGGGAGGTGTCTGTCTCTCTCTCTCTCTCTCTCTCTCTCTCTCTCTCTCTCTCTCTCTCTCTCTCTCTCTCTCTCTCACGGAGATGACGGGGTGACCCTGCCTATATGGACAGTACTGGGTGGAGTAGTGTCCTTTAGTCCAGGTCAAAGTATCACATCTCTCTCTCTCCCACGCGGGCGTGCACACACACACACACACACCCACACACACAGACACACACACACACACACATTTGTGCGTACACACACACGCACACACACGGGCACACACACGGGCGCACACACACACACACACACACACACACACACACTCACACATTTGTGCGTACACACACAGGCGCACACACACGCATTCACACACACACACACACACACACACACACATTTGTGCGTACACACACAGGCGCGCACACACACACACACACACACACACACACACACACACACACACACACACCCTCTTTCTCTCTCTGTCTGGACTGACTCATCTTTATGAGTGCGTTTCTTATGTGTTGACATAATTACCATCCAGCTTTAAACAAGATGCACGGCCAGGCAAGGCTGCTTTATGAATGCCAGGACGTAGCCTACACCTACACAGGAAACCCTGCCAGAGAACACATATAGAGTTGCAGACTTTTGTTTGTCATCAAACATGATTGAGTTTGGATGGCAGGGATAAAGGACAGGTCTCATCATTACTGCCATTCCTTCATCAATACTGGATCAAGAGAGATGACGTTTGGTTTGGCCACTGGGCCTTTTTTTGTTTGTTGTTGTTTTTGTCGTAGACAAAAATATGAATGAGGTCGACAAGAGGGGAAAAGAGAACACGTTCAGACTGAAGAAGAGGAATTCTATATGTCTTCTTCTTATATTACCCCCAGTGAAAGTGTCTTACCTGATTGTACTTGTATAACCGGAGTGACAAATAAACATCTTGTATCTGTAGAAGAAGAAGAAGAAGGAGGAGTTAACTAAATCCCTAGAGTGTGTGTACTTGGGATGCGCGCCTGCCTTTGACAGTCTGGTCCACCCTTGGTGTTATTGAAGCGGTGGGCTGAGGGAGGTGTTGAAGTCCAGCACAGCCCATGAGGGGAGGTGGGGAGGGGCGTTGGGGGGTTGGGGGGGGGTACGGCGGGGTCAAGCCCAACGTGACGAGGCTTACAGGGAGGAGGCCCTTCTCCTCTTCTTCCATCTCGTAAAAATCACTTTTATTTGCACTTTTCCCCCTTTTATAGACCTGTTTGTGTGTGGAGAAAGAGGGGGAAGAAGAAGAAGAAGAAGACGAAGAAGAAGAAGAAGAAGGAAAAAAAAACCTTCTCAACTCCTCTCTTCAGGGGATGGGGCCTAGTGGTTCGAGGAGGGGGTCGAGGAGGTCGGGGGGGAAGGAGGGGGAGGGTTTAAGGAGGGCTTGGAGATTCTAAGAGTTCAAAGGTCACGTTCAGGAGGGAGAGAGGTGAGCTGTTTTGTGTTTTAAGGACTTCTTTTATATAGTGTTTGGGGATGAAAGGCATTAGTTAAGCATGGAGGAGTGTAGTCTTCTGAAAGTGGCCGCCTGGAGAAGTGGTTCAGGGGCTGAGAGGGCTTAGGCTGAGAGCAGACATGAAAACCCCCTCCTCCATGACTTCTATGGAGGACGACATAACTGTCTGGAGTTATGGGCTACTATGGGAGGGAGGGAGGGGGGGAAGGAGAGAAGGTGGGAGGGAGGAAGAGAAGGTGGGAGGGAGGGAGGGTGGGAGAGAGAGAGTGAGAGAGAGAAAGAAAGAGAGGATTGTGGGTTTACGTTGAACACATTGGAGAAGTCAGAATGCGTTTTACAGATAAATGCATTGTGGGCATATGGTGTTTGTCTTGGCTCGGGCTTCTGTACTAACCCAACACACACGTTACCACGGCGTCCACCGCTGACTGGGGGTACGAGATGCGGTCGGACGGAGCTGAGGAAATGAACAGCAGTAAAACAAACACACCCTACAATTTCTGTCTCTTCCGTGGATGTCCCAAATCCTTCTGGACAGGGGCACGGCGGTAAAGCTAATACAGAACAACGGTCGGTAACTTCAGTTTCCCCTCTCGAATCACAGAGAGGATATTCAATCTATCATTTATCATTTTTTCGAGGGCCCAGACATGCTAGAGTGGATTAGAAAGTGTACCTTGCTAGTAAAGTAAAGCTTCTTATCGCTGCTCTACACATAAAGGGCTTTGTTTACGGTTACGGAAGAATCAATGGCAATCCTGTGTGTGCGTGTGCGTGTGCGTGTGTGTGCATGTGTGCGTGTGTGCGTGCGTGCCTGTGGGGTTTTTGTGCGTGTGGGTAGCTTTTTGGGTCCGACTGCACACATCTGTGTGATGGATATCGTTCCTTATCGACTAATCTGGCCTGATGGGATACCAAGGTCATGCCAGGGGGGCATTTGACCAATCCAGCAGACTTGTTTCTGCTGTGCTGAGGACCTGTCCTGCTGCTAGGCTTATGTAAGGAGCACAGAACCATGGATTTGATTCTGTTGGATCAAACGGAAATGGAATTGATCCTAGTCCGATTGGGGCAGGGCAATCATCTGGGGTTCATGACCTTTGTGTATGCAAAGCAAGAGAACGTTCTGGATTAGAAATCGGGGGATTAGAAACGAGAAAGCTTCTGGTCGAAATATCTACACTTCCACCTCGGTTGATATGGATATTCAAAAAGAAATACAGTATGGATAGAAATACAATATGAGAATATATTATGAGAGATAGAAATACAATATGATGGCTAAATAGAAACATATGACAGATAGAAATAGATTATGATAGATAGAAATACAATATGATAGTGAGAAATACAGTAGGATAGATAGAAATAGATTACGATAATTAATTACGATAGCTAGAGTACATTATGATAGATGGAAATAGATGATGAAAGACAGAAATACATGATGATATTGAATGTGTGTATCAGTGAGGGTTCACTTTGGGGTGATACAGTAGAGAACAAGAGTACCCTCCCATATGTTATAAATAATATCAAACGTGGTTCAGTCCAACCTGAAACACCCCTGAATCTGAACCCCTAAATCTCCCTAAACTGTGTGGCTGTTCTGACAGGACCCCTAGCCCCCATTTAATTAATTGAATAATCCAATATACAGTATATTGAAAGAATAACCCCTATCACCTCCAGCTGCGCTAACAACCGCGTCTGGGAAATGATCCGCTGACTAGCGATGAGATTAGGTTAGATTAGATTAGACCAGATTAGATCAGATTAGGGAATGTTTGGAGATAAACACCCGATATCATCGCTTGGTGTAAATCCCAACACCACTGTCTCTCTGCCGTCTAAAGCAGCAGAAAGCTCGCTGAGGTGGAAGAACAGGCAGGGAGGTGGAGGAGTAGTGGAGTAGTGGAGTAGTCTCCCCTCCTGTCTCCCTCTCATTTCCCCCCCTGTCTTCCCCCATCTCCCCCTGTCCCTCCCACCTCCCCCCATCTCCCCCTGCCTCCCCCATCTCCCCCCTTGTTTCCCCTGACACACCAGAGACATACGGTACACTGTCAACGTTTAATTTCTCTGGTCACCAGACACTTGGATTTAGGAACCTCTACCTCTGTGAATCCTGTATGCAGAGGACAACATCAGTGTACTGCAACACAACGAGAGACTGTCCAGAACAGTTTGATGTTTGCGTGAGGACATGAGGACATGAGGACATAGGAGCGACGGCGCTGTAGTACCACTTACCTTAGTGAATGATGTCATGACTCAGTATTGAGTTATCTTGTGCAGAACACACACACACACATACACGCTCGCACGCACACACACACACACACACACACACACACATACACGCTTGCACGCACACGCACACACACACAAACACACACACACACACACACACACTCTCACACCCACACACACACACACACACACACACACACACACACACACACACACACACACACACACCAAGCGCTAAGGAGGCAGTTTTAGAAATGAACAATCAACTCTATTTCATTGGCCGAGTGCAGTCAGCCTGAACTTTATTGATACGTCTGGATGGTGAGAATCAGTGAGTCCAGAGCTGCTGGACC
>NC_137689.1:68705962-68708462 GCF_963989245.1 Nansenia antarctica | reverse complement strand
AGAGGGGAGAGGAGATGAGGAGGGTGAGGGGGGTGAAGGGTGAGGGGGCTGAGGGGGTGGGGGGGGGGGGTATTCTGACCAGATGAACAGTGCTAGACCTGGAGATTACACCTGTTTATGTATCATGATATTATTATTAGCAGTGTTGTCCAGTACTGTGAATCTGGTTAGAGAGGATGAAGGTGCCTCTAGACCCCCCACCCCCCTCCCTCCCTCCTTCCCTCCTTCCCTCCCTCCCTCCCTCCCTCCCTCCTTCCCTCCCCATGTGTCAGCACTCTCTCTCTCTCTCTCTCTCTCTCTCTCTCTCTCTCACACACACACACACACACACGCACACACACACCACACACACACGCACACACACACACACACACACACACACACACACACTTCCTCCTTTCAGACCTGGGGCTTCTACAGCATCAGATGTCACAGTTCGCCAGCCAGAGACAAACTGAGTCAGACAGACACAGACACACACACACGTACACACACACACACACACACACACACGTACACACACACACACACGTACACACACACACACACACACACACACACACACACACACGTACACACACACACAGCGGCCGGTCAGACCTCTGTGGAGGAGACCTTCCTCACTGCCGCTGCACACTCAAGTGCTGTAAGTGCCTCGGAGTCGTCTTACAAGAAACACTTATTGTATTTTGTATTGAGGACGATGTTATGAAAAATTAATGCTGGAATTCTGCTGTTTTCTTTGGGTAGGCTGCTGTGTGTGTGTGTGTGTGTGTGTGTGTGTGTGTGTGTGTATGTGTGTGTGTGTGTATGCGTGTGAATGCTCGAGTTTGCCTCGAGTGTGTGTGTTTGCTTGTGTGTGTATGTGTGTGTGTGTGTATGTATGCGTGTGTGTGTGTGTGTGTGTGTGTGTATTTTGAAACCCCCATCACTAGTCAGGAGGAGGAGAAACCACTGGCACACAGTGCGGTACTTGATATAAACGTATATCACGGAGGTGTCCATCTCCTGTGGGTCCTGATGCGTCCATGTCTGATTCCCGGCTGCAGTATTGGGAATCGTTACAGTCCAGCCCTCACTCCATTTACTGCATTACAGCCATATATTCCCTCAGGTTACAGAGTGTATTGACTCCACTATTGGCAAAGCAATAGTGTAAAAATACTACCCAAAGTGGACCAATATGTACACACACACACACACAGCCACACACACACAGCCACACACACAGCCACACAGCAATAAAGTAGAGAAAGCGCAGAAAACAAAGCGAGGAAAAACATGCCACAATATTCCTGGTGGTTTAAATTGAGCTGTTTTAGGTTTTCATTGAGTGAGAGGAATGCTGCGATCTCATGTAAGGAACAGCAGGTGGATGTGTTTTTCTCTTCCCTCTCCTGAGGTCATGGAGTTCCCGAGCCTTTCTGCATACAATTTCAATCAATATGCATATTGCTTCGGAAAGGTATTGCATGGTAGCGATTTCAATGCGTGATAAATGATGGTTATTTTTTGGGGGCGGATAGAGGTACTGTAGTCTCTGTGTAAGCTCAAGTGGGGGTTTGTGTGACTGTGTGTGTGTGTGTGTGTGTGTGTGTGTGTGTGTGTGTGTGTGTGTGTAGGTGTGGATGGGGTGGTGGGGTGGGGGGGGCGGTAATTAATTAGATGAACCTGTATTGAATAAGCGATCATGGATTATTTTTGTTGGATCTAACGAAATCTGATGACAAAGGATTACACAGAAAGCAATGTCCGTTTTTTTGAATTCTCTTTGAAGTTTCTAAATCAGGTGCTCTCCTATCGAGTAAACAACGATTAAGCACATTGTGTCCTCTTTTTTAATGTCTGATCCTTCTAGGACATTCCTCTATTAAATGAGAAACTTGTTTATCTCTCTACTAAATACGCTACTTTGCCAGTCGTGTTGATACCTAAAAAGAAGAAAAAAACCCCAAAAGCCTGGGGTTTTCTGACCACTCAGGACTCTCGGTTTGACAGATTTAAAACGAAAGCAAAACAAGAAAATCTTCGCTTTCATCCTAAACTGCCACCCCGACTACAGGTGCGCTAGGTCAAACGTGCGTGGGGAGAGGAGCTACCCCAGGGTCCTGTACAACACGTAGGGGCCACATCCACAAAGAGAAGAAACAGCGCCTGATGCAAAGTAGGTTCAACAGTAAAAAGCGGCCCGGTGGTTTTGGGTCACATACCCGGCAGATCATTAACAGCTGAGCTCACAAATGAGAAACAGTGTTTCGGGGCCTGACCCCTGGGGAGAGGGGTGGGCAACCCCTGACGTTGTGCACAGTCAGTTTTGACACACTGGGGAGGGTTGAGACTGCACAGGGTCAAGTGGAGGAGAGAGTTAGAGACACGGCGGGGGAAGGGGGGGGGGCGGTAGAAGAAATCAGATCTGACCAATCAGGGAGGGATCAGGCGGTAAATCTTCCGGCTGCTTCTGACACTGGGCATGCTGCACTGCTGCTCAGGGAGGGAGGAG
>NC_137689.1:68688462-68700962 GCF_963989245.1 Nansenia antarctica | reverse complement strand
AGGACATAAATACTATCAGTGCATTTCGACATTATGGAGACATTCAGTTACAGTAGTGCTGAGCCAAGAACCACACACACACACACACACACAAACATTGTGCACATACACACATTTGTGCACACACATGGACGCACACACATAGACACACACACATTTTCAAAATCTTAGAATCAAGGGTCGATCTCTCATTGAATGAGTGGTTCTGATTAATCTTAACACTAGAACTGCCTATTGTACCTATGATAACAGCCGCCTCGGAGGTCAAATGACCATAGTCTTACAATCGTCGTACAATGGAAAGGTGCTATTTACACACAACGACCACTAGTTGGCCATCTTGTAAATGAGCCTGCCTCCTACACAGAAAAAGAGCAAAATAGCTTTATACTAGCTTATCCTGATGTGATTGTAAGGATACTGATGTAAGGATACTGGGTGGTAGAACGCACATATCTAGGAAAAGTCATTAAAGGAGGGTCCTGAAATTCGATTGAGTGCAAAGATATAAGAAAAAAATAAAATACTCACAGGGTCAAATGACCCCTCCCATGGCTGTTCTAGTGTCCACACCGTGCCTGTCCCTGCCTGCTTCCCTCTCTGACGTCCTGAGAGACTCTCTCTACATGACATGTTCTTCACAGCATCTACCGGGACGCAGAATCTCCAGAGCTGACAGTTTTCTGAGGAGTAAAGAGTAACATCTGCGCACTAATAGCTTTTTTTTGTGTTCCTCTTACGTGTGGAGCTTGGGGAGGGAGGAGGGGCTGGGGGCGGGTGGATGGGGGTGTCAGTGGGGGCGGGTGGAGACGTGGTGGCAGTCTCTCGGGTGGATGTCACCATCAGACTCCTGACAGCCTGATCAGGGCTGAGAGGCTGCCATGTTCACCAGTCAGACAGCAGGCCTCATCTCTCTCTCTCTCTCTCTCTCTCTCTCTCTCTCTCTCGCTCTCTCTCTCGCTCTCTCTCTCTCTCTCGCTCTCGCTCTCGCTCTCTCTCTCTCTCTCTCTCTCTCTCTCTCTCTCGCTCTCTCTCTCTCTCTCTCTCTCTCTCTCTCGCTCTCTCTCTCTCTCTCTCTCTCTCTCTCTCTCGCTCTCTCTCTCTCTCGCTCTCGCTCTCGCTCTCTCTCTCTCTCTCTCTCTCTCTCTCGCTCTCTCTCTCTCTCTCTCTCTCTCTCTCTCTCTCTCTCTCTCTCTCTCTCTCTCGCTCTCTCTCCTCTGGTTCCTCTCTCAGCTCCTCAGAGACCAGGGGAACAGACCTCCGTCACCACCACTTCCATGGCCTAATCTCTCCCTCTCTTCCTCTCTCTTCTCTCCCACTCCACCGCTCCATGTTCACACCCTGTCCCCTCACCATCATTTATTTATCTATTTATCCATCCCTTCTTTATGTGTTGTTTCTGCACTCTGATTCCCTCCCTCCCTCCCTCCCTCCCTCCCTCCCTCCCTCCCTCCCTCCCTCCCTCCCTCCCTCTCTCCCTTGTGTGAGAAGAGAGAGGAGAGGTACAGACGACACTCTGGGTGAGGCCTACTGTGTCCGCCCCCCCCGCCCCCCCCCCCACACACACAGAGGCCTAAAATTATACTAAATGTTTGTGTAAAAAGTGACCCATACCCAAATCAAGGCCTATTGTCATGGAATCCATGTGCAGGCCTTAATGAAGTCATGCACCAATAGGAAGAGAGGACGCTGGCTTTCAGACGCTCCCTCTCATCTCCTCTCATCAGACTCACCTGTGTTGACAGGGGCTGTTGTTGACCAATCAGGGCTAAGAATAGAGGAGGTTTTTGACAAATGACCACTCCACGACAACCTCCGACCTGGATATGCAAATGTAGGTCAACGTGCTAGATGATGAGGGGGCCCGTGTGACAGGAGAAGTGGGGGGCGGGGGGCTGGGGGGGGTCAAATGGTGAGGAAGATGGCGTTGGAAGGAGGGGGTTGGGGGGGGGGTGGGCACTGGGAGGACGGACAAGGGCCCTCCATCTTTTCCTCCGTCTTAAAGAGACAGACGCTCAGGGCCCCCCCCACCTTCTCCCTCCCTCCATCCCTTCTAACGTCTCCCTTCCTCCTTTCCTCCCTCCCTCCCTGTCAGAGGGAGTCCACAGCCTGTCAGAGAGTCGACAGCCCTCACAACAGTTCAGCTTGTTGTGGTAGTGGGCCTGGGTAAACAGGGCCTCTGGGTAATGTACCAGCACGTTCCATTAGCACTAGCTGACAGTAGCATGCTAACACCAGCAAGGAGGAGGGGCCTCTACGCTACACAGCTACAACTGATGCCACTAGGGTTGCCACCTGTCTTGTATTAGCTGGGATGTCCCATATTTTTGGGCTGGATGAATATACAGGATCTCCTTTGTCCCCTATACGTGACATGGTCTGGTCATTTGGGCCGCAAGTCGGCAACCAATCATAATGTTCCGACTTTGTAACACGGAAATACATTTCAACGTTGTTGAGAATCACAACACAAACTCGCTAGTCAAGCCAAAATACTGCAATGTAATGGACTCTGTGAGTAATCCCCACTGCTACCGAGTTAACTATAACACTTCTTTACATTGTTAGCAGGCTCACAAAACCAGCTGTGTTAGTTGACTAGCGATGTGTCATTGATTTTCACCGCTGAAATGTTTTTATATTTTGCGAAAGAAAAGTCTGAACATTAAATCGGATGCCAACTTGCGAACCAATTGACCATACCATGTCACACATCAGAATCAGAATCTGAATTATTTTTATTGCCAAATATATTCACACATACAGGAAATTGACTTGGTTGGTGCATAAGACATAAAGACACAGACAGCAATATAATAAAACGAACAACAACAATGTAATTAACAAGACTTAAAGACAATGACAGAAATGGGCAGTAGAACAAGACTGTAAATTAGAATATGTAAAACTAATATAGATTACATCAGTTGTCAGTTGTGTGTGTGTGTGTGTGTGTGTGGGGGGGGGGGGGGGCGTGGAGTGGAAGTCCCAGAGTCAATGAGAGGCTGGGGGCTTGTTTGTGAGGCCCACCGCCACGGGGAAGAAACTGTTCAGGTGGCTGGTTGGTCTGGATAGACCGGAACCTTCTTCCAGATGGGAGACTCTGGAAGAGGTGGTCACCGGGGTGGGAGGGGTCAGTGATGATCAGCGATATTCATCCAATCACAGGCCCCCTTATGCGTACGTATAGTCTAAATGCGCCAATTCCTGTAAACCCTCCGTTCCCGTGCAGTGGCACGCCATCTTTCGTCCTGTACTTGGTCGTGAGAAAGGTACCAACCCTAGATGCCACTGCAGAGGCTGATGTACCCTCACACCTTCACTATGTACTCACTGAGCTCACTGACACCTCTATATCCGTCTATACCTGTCTATAGGAACGCTAACTCTATTCGCGTTCCTCCAACAAGGGGACATTGACATTGCCATTGCCATTTTTGCCATTTAGCAGACACCGTTATCCAAAGCGACTTACAACAAATACATTTGTCTACGTAAGTGAATCATCTATCCATCGTCACGCTAGCAGCCAGCACTCTGGGGTGACAGTGCATCCCAGAGGAGGCTGATGGAGGTAGACATCGGAGGACAGAGCTCATTGTAATACATGGAACGGAATGATTGCATGGCGTCAAACACACAGTGTCTCTTTCCATCGCGATGAGTCCGTCCTCCGATTTCTACCTCCCCCAGCCTCCCCTGGGGGACTGACCCAGGGAGAGAGAGACCGACAGACGCCCTGAGCTGATTTCATGGAGTTATGATGATGATTGTTATCGGCGACGCCTCTATCCTCTGCGTGGTGTTTGTCGGAGAGTATCAGTTCATCCGCAGAAATGTCCCGTCGGTAAAGAACAGCTTGTTCAGAAAAAAAACAGCCACAATTCCTTTGGAATTCAAGGAAATGTCCGTTGAAAGCCCCGGTTTTACCCCCCAGCTAGCTTAAACACATCCCTCCGTCTACGGGTGGCGCAGCGGACCTGTGGTGTGTCAGGAGAGAGTCGAGTGTCACAGGCAGAGAGTCAGCCCTGTCTTCTCTGGCTCTGAGGCGCCGCAGAGCTCATTAGCATTAGCCTGGGGTGAACCTGCCATGTCAGCAGTCCTGTGTGTGTGTGTGTGTGTGTGTGTGTGTGTGTGTGTGTGTGTGTGTGTGGCCAAGGCCCAGGCCTCAGGACTTTCACTACCCGTCACCCTGCACTGGATGGGCAGATCTGGGCCGCGTCTCCTTTAAACACACTATAAACGCACACACGCGTACGCACACGCATGCACACAAACACACACACACACACACACACACACGCACACACACGCACACACACACACACACGCACACACACGCACACACGCACACACACGCACACATGCACACACACACACACTCCCAGCCCCTCAGGGCTTGTGCTGATTGGGTGGCGTCACAGAGTCGACGGCTGGCGTGTGAGCCACCAGACTGTCCCCAGCCACCAACCCAATCCCCCCCCCACCACCCCCTACCACGCCCCCGTTCCGTTGTCGCCCCCCAACCTCATAACAGTACTTCTGACCCCGCAGGGCCTCATCAAGCCTAGACTGGGAGTTAGAGCCAAAACAGACACACACACACACACACACACACACACACACACACACACACACACACACATAAGCATAAATGCCGGTTTTGCTTGGAGTCCCAGCCAGCTCAGTCGTCATGGTAACAGGGGCTCGCTCTCCTTAACGTCCCCTCTAATTCCAGTTGATATGTAGAGAGATCCGTCGGAGGGAGGGAGGGAGGAAGGGAGGGAGGGAAGGAGGGAGGGAGGGACCAAGGGAGGGAGCGAGGGAAGGAGGGAGCAAGGGAGGGAGGGAGGGAGAGAGGGAGGGATGAAGGCAGTGAAGGCGGTGAAGGGATCAGGGGTCAGTGCAGGGGAGAGGGTTCTGCTCTGTTGGGAGGGGGGGGGGGGCGAGTTCAAGGAGGAAGTGAAGGTTGTCTGTTGTCTGCAGACTTCAGAGAGAAGAAGAAATGGAGAGCGGCGTGTGTTTCCTGTTTGCTGTCTCCAGTCTCCTAGATGGAGCGCTCCGTCATCCCCCTGTCTGTCCCTCACAAACGTCTCCACATGGCTGGAGAGTCTGCAGCTTGGACTGATGTGACATGCGAAGGGTCTAATGTAATACAAACTGTTAGTGTGTTTTCTGTGTGTGTGTGTGTGTGTGTGTGTGTGTGTGTGTGTGTGAGTGTGTGTGTGTGTGTGTGTGTGTGTGTGTATGCGTGTGTGCGTGACGTGTGTGTGTGTGTGTGTGTGTGTGTGTGTGTGTGTGAGTGTGTGTGTGTGTGTGTGTGTGTGTGTGTGTGTGTGTGTGTGTGAGTCCGTGCAGGAGGAGAATCAGGTCCAGGCATGTCTCTCTCATGTCTCATGCCTTTTCTTACCTTGTCTTTTCCACATAATACTTCAAAGATACAGACAGGTGTTTCCTATTGTGTGTGTGTGTGTGTGTGTGTGTGTGTATGAGTGTGAGAGAGAGAGAGAGAGAAAGAGAGAGAAAGTGAGAGGGGGGGTGCTTGCGTGTGTGTGTGTGTGTGCGCGCACGTGCGTGTGTGCGCGCGCACGTGTGTAAGACAATACCCCTCCCAAACAACAGTGTCAAAGCAAACAAGCCACAGAGCCCAGAGAGTGTCCAGATCAGAGCTGTGTGATCCTCTGTGTTTCAGTTGTGTTCCTACGCAAGGGTTAGATTTCACCCAGATAGGGGAAGAGAAGAACAGGGGGGGGGGGGGGGGCGGGTGGGCGGAGGGGAACCAGGGGTGCGGGGGCGGGGATGATGGGGGGGCTAGCAGGGGCTGGGAGGAGGGCCAAACATATGTTCAGAGGGGCCAGGGAACAAAAGCAGTGACACGTTAGCCCTTTTCCTGGAGATGACCTTTGTGGAGCTTCCTAGCCTAGCGCCGCTGCAGCCTGCTGCTGTCCTTTTGTCTGCCAGCGCGCCCGGGGCCTGGCTCAACCCCAGCCAGCGCTGCTACAACCTCTCCTCATCTCCCCAGATCTCCCCTGACTAAATGTCAGGATTACACATTTCTCTGCTCTCGCACTGAAGGCTTTAATTAGCATGAGTGTGTGTGTGTGCGTGTGTGTGCGTGTGTGTGTGTGTGTGTGTGTGTGCGTGTGTGTGCGTGCGTGCGTGTGTGTGTGCGTGTGTGTGTGTGTGTGCGTTGTGTGTTAGGAAGCATGTGTGTATGAGGAAACGGATTGTACCGAGGAGAGAGGGAAAAGAGTGGGAAGAGAGAGGAAAGAGAGAGGGAGAAGCGTGTTTGTGCGTGTGTGGCCGTTTGTGTGTCCTTGCGTTGTGTGTTAGGAAACATGTGTGTATGAGGAAACAAATATTACAGAGGAGAGAGGGAAGCGAGAGAGAAGAGAGAGGGAAGAGAGAGGGAAGAGAGAGGGAAGAGAGAGGGAAGAGCAGGGAGCGAGGCAAGGTTATGAAAAAGGTGAGAAAAAGATGGGGAATCACCCTTAAAAATGGCAACAGATCTGCTAATGTGTAAAAAGACACACACACACACACACACACACACACACACACACAGAGACCCACACACACACACACCCAACAGGGTCACATTGTGATTGGTTAGGCCACCAGGGGAGGAATTCATACAGATGTGGTCATTAATCACGTCCCTCCTGGCTTTTCAAACAACACCACCACAACAACACTGGCCTGGGTTTGACTTTAACAACAAGAATGTTTCCCAAACAAAACATCTGTCTTCACATCTCCCATTTGGGCAGAAAGTCACTCTGTGGTGACGGCATCATACAGTGGCTCTGCTTCCCACTGGCTTCTACCTCTGGCTTCCATCGTCACCCTGTCCCAAGATGGAGTCTACACAACCACAGCTGGAGTCATGGCCTGGGCTCCTCGCCTAATGGCTCTATTTAATGTGGAGAGTATTTAATATGGAGAGTATTTAATAAGGAGAGTATTTAATATGGAGAGTATTTAATATGGAGAGTATTCAATATGGAGAGTATTTCATATGGAGAGTATTTCATATGGAGAGTATTTCAACCACTGAGGGCTTATTCATGTTACAGGTTTGTCATGTAAGCCTGGTGTAGCCGGTGACTAGTCAGGCCCCTCTGGAGGCAGAACTAAAACCTCCGTCCATCCCAAAAGGAGCATTATGGGCCCACATAAAACTTTAAGGCGGCTACAACCTGAGGTCTAGGGGTCCACTAGCCCGGGGATAATGTTAATGTGACACCATAAACTTGACCCAGCCAGTCAGCCAGTCAGCCAGTCCCCTCCCTCACCACCCTGGCCACCCAGCCAGAGCGACGCTGGCAGTCCTCCAGTACCTGGTGACCGTGTCAGGGCTTGGGCGTGGCCGGGGTAGGGGCTGGGGCTGGGGGGCTGGGGCTGGGGCTGAGGCTGAGGCTGAGGGGGCTGGGGGGCTGGGACTGCATGGTGTTGAGGCTGGGGTTGGGGCTGCATGGGGCTGAGGCTGGGCCTTGGGGGCTGGGGCTGAGGCTGGGGCTTGGGCGGGGCTGGGGCTGGGGGAGCTGAGGCTGGGGCTGAGGCTGGGGCTTGGGCGGGGCTGGGGCTGGGGCTGGGGGGGCTGAGGCTGGGGCTGGGGCTGAGGCTACACCGGTGACTGGTTGGGAACTGGTTCTCTCACTCCAGGGTAGCCCGTAACCGAACCCTGCGTCGCCTCTCATTAAGCCAGGCGCCCCGGTCGCGGGGCATAACGAGCTGATGAATAATTAGAACTGGACGGGGATTGTGCAGCCAAGGCGGCAAATGTGGAAGGACAAGTGCTGCAAACAAGGCGAGCGGCATTAAGACCACAGTCAGTCAAATCTGTGAACTTGGCCAGGGGCGTTAACACTCGCCCTGTGTGAAAAGGAAAGAGAAAAAAAAAAAGTCATCACTGGTGGCGGAACAGGGCCTCTGTATAGACCCCCGCAGGGCGCATTAAGAGAAATAAATAACACGAAGGCCGTGGTGATAAATGAACGCATACATTGTCGCCGATGAATATGAATGTGAATTAATTTTCAGCCTGATTTGGTGTTTGGTTTGTGGGGATAAGGAGGCTGAGGGAGGCTAGGAGTAGAGGCTCAGAATAGAGGTTGAGAGTAGAGGTTGTGAGTAGAGGTTGAGAGTAGAGGCTGAGACTAGAGGCTGAGAAGGCAGTATACCAATAGCCCCTCACCATGGATTGACAACTATGTTTGGCTTAGTAGCTTGGTTTAGTAGCTTAGCTTAGGAGCAGTTAGTAGCATGGCTAGGCTAAACCACTGTTTGTCTTGTGTCTACTCATTGTTTTAGTTGAACAGGTTACAGGGTGTTGTGCAGCACAGATCCACTGTGACACACTTTTAGCCTCCACTATGCAGTATCAGCTGTCAGTCATTGCATTTTAGCATATTAGCGTACTTTAAAACCCTGTAAGATGTGCATGTTTGATACGGCTGAAGATGTTATCTGACATTTCAATGTCACTGAACATTTTCATGTCCACATATTATTTTCCATGCTTGACACGCATTGTACTGTACACATATTCTACCTACTACACTATCTACATCATGTGTCAATTCATCAATTCATAGATAATAGCCTGCACATGAGCTTTGTGGAGTGTGTATCTTTCACAACACAGCACAGTGTATAACCAATGTGTTGTCCAGCAACACTTTCTTTATTTTCTTTAGAAAAAGTTAAAGAGTTCATATTTGATAACAATGTATATACATATTTTAGTTAATATTTGATGTAGTGACACCACTTCCGGTTTACCGCACATCTACTTCCGGTTTGGGAGTTCATCCTTTGCCAGAGAGAGATCGAGACGTTATGTGTGTTCTCCATTCATCATCCAACATCCAATGCAGATTTACACAAAGCAATGTTGTAAGTACGAAATATCAAGTGTTGGATTGGTAGCTTTATATATTAGTCATCATTTGTTGGGAATATTATGTTTTTAGTTATTATTTTGTAGCTAGATTGTTAGGCCAAAAAAGCGGACTTTCTAGCTAACCACTGTTTGTTTACATCCTGTTGAAACTGTTTTGTGCTGTTTGTCTTGCAGTTTTTACCAGTTCAATATACCTGATTTGAAAAGCCACTCTACGCCTCTTTCTTTGATGAACTTTATTGACAAGGTTTAGCTAGATGTTACCAGAGAACATCATAACCAATGTATAACCAATGTTTTCCAAATAATTATTCAAAGAGACACATGAAGTCAATGATTCATGGCTCGGGCTCCGTGAGGTGGCTGCAGCCTAATTAGCAGCTAGCACGTGCTACCATGTTAGCATCCCAGTGACACACTTTGGGTCCTCACTAAATAATTGTTCATTATCAGGGGTGTGTGGGTGTGTGGGTGTGTGGGTGGGTGTGTGTGTGTGTGTGTGTGTGTGTGTGTGTGTGTGTGTGTGTGTGTGTGTGTGTGTGTGTGTGTGTGTGTGTGTGTGTGTGCGTGCGTGTGTGTGTGTGTGTGTGTGTGGAGGACGACGACAAGTCCCTCCTGGGGGGTGTGGGTTTGGGGCGGTGGTGCAGTGATGCGGGGTGGCGAGGACACCCATAGGGGTGTATACATGCTAGGACCCAGACTGCCCCCCTCCCCACACCCCCACCCTCCAGATCCCCTAGCAGTCAAAATGGTGGAACCTCTCTAATTAGTCCTGGCCTTCCCCAGTCACCAAGGTTGTTCACTTCCCTGGGTCATTTCACACTTGTGCCCACTCTTGCTCTTTTCTCTGGCAGCTGTGGCACTCTTGTCTAGCAGATACACGTCAACATCAACACCACAGGAACTACCATGTGGGAATTCCAGATTTCCACCACGGATCATTTGGTGGCCCGTTTGTTTTGTTGTGTTGAATAAATGTCATTGTATTTGACATAATCTCTCTAGTCAGGCTGTGTATGTGTATGTGTGTGCGTGCAAGCATGCGTCATGTGTGTGTGTGCGTGTGTATGTGTATGTGTGTGTGTGTGTGTGTGTGTGTGTGTGTGTATGTGTGTGTGTGTGTATGTGTGTGTGTGTGTATGTGTGTATGTGTGTGTGTGTGTGTGTGTGTGTGTGTGTGTGCGCGAGTGATACCGTCCATCTTACAACAACCTTTTCTATGCGTAGGCCAATATACTATAATGGTTTTAGACTGGGCTTATTTGCTAATATTATAATGGATGTGCTTTCCTTCCAGAGCCGTTATTTCTCTCTGCCCTTGACAGTGATTCTCTCATCTCTGCTATAATATGTATGAAATTCAAGCTGTTAGCAGGGAAATGGAGCATCTTAAAGCCTGCCATGAGGAATACGTTTTTTTTTTTTGGGTAATAATATTAGAAGCAGTGAATTCATGCACATGAATATAAAGAAAAACAGATAACAAAAGATAACGTGTCCTGCCAGAGACTAGGTTACATTGAAGGAAACGTGCGTATAATGAACACACAGTAGGCTACAGCACAAATACTCTAAAAGGCTCTCAAGGTCAAGAAGGGAGCACAGAATTTATACAACTGGATGAATCCAAACAAGGATGAAGGCGTACAGTGACTGTTGTCTGTCGTTCAAAAAGAAAACTGTGTTTTCCTTCTTCAAGCTAATCACCTTTGTCAGAATTAAATTGTTATGTTTCCCCCCCTCCATGGGCTCCTCTCCTCCCTCTCATCCCTCCATCCATTTCCATCCATTTCCCTCAATTTACCAACGCTTATATAAAATGTGCATCCACAGAAGGATGCCCCATTTGTCTTACATTATAGTCTTATTACACCATCACAGAGATACAAAAACATGCGGTTTAAAAATAATAAGCAGCCCTTGTGCAAAGTGAAGCAGAAAACAGGAGCGAATCATGCAACCACAACCACAACTTTCGCCCTCCTCCAAATCTTCCAACTCATTAGAACTTAATGCTGCATTCATTGTTTCGATAAGCATCAGTATGCGGTCAATATGGAGCCCGGAATGCGACAAAAAAAACGCTGTAACGAACGATCGGCAGAAGCTCGTTAAGGACCACCTATTATAACATTTAGGAGTTTGTTCTTCATAGAAACATGCCTCAGAGCATGATGGCTTAAAAAAAAGAAAAAAGAAAGGGAGATCGAGCTTTTGTTTTTCCATTCCGTGCAGCACGTCATATCATTATCTGGCGGCGGGGAGGAGTGGAGGACTGCCTCATTCCCCTGCTTCCCGTCCTTTTCCACATACATTAGTGTCCTCATGTCACGTTTCATGTGTAGCGAAAGGGAAAGAGCGTTGGTCTCCCAGCTCGATGTGGGCTAAGGGTAGAAAGCCAGGCCCGGGGCCATCCGAGGAGTCCAGCTCCCTGGCAGTAATGCTGATGAGGACTGATCATGACTCTGCTCATTAGTCTAATAAGACTGTATTCAAATTAACCAGGGATGGTTTTATTTTTTTTTATAATATATTTTTCCCCCCTCCCTCCCTTCCTCCCTCCCTCCCTCCGCTTCCCTTTCTTTTCTGGTCATGCATTGGAACAACAGGGAGTCGTATTTTGGTCAGAGGGCCTTTGCTTTTATTCCGCTAACGATATAACTAATTAAATGAGGCGCTCCTTTCTAATGAATAATTATTTATCCTCCGTCAAGCGGAACAATCCGTGTTTTTCTGTCTGCCTGCGTGTTTTTCATGTTAACCTTTTGCCCAAACGGTCATTATTGTGTCTGCTGATTAAATCAGTGAAAGGATGTGTCTTCTATAAGACTACTACTCCTATAAAACGACCACTTAAAGCTTATCAGAGCACGCAAACAAGGTTACCAAGGGGAGGTGAATGCTCTAGTCTAGTGAAAGCTGTGTACTTTATTTGAAAACACCTATTATGTGGGTCTGACAATAGTAATTTGGCCATGAACATCTCACTACACTTAAAATGATGTATTCTTCCCTCTCTTGTTCGTCATCACTTGGTCGCCTACTTGAAGAAGAACTTAAATACCCTTGTGTGTGCGTCAAAGTAACCAGAGACGAAGTAGTCAAACAGAAAATAAAGTGTGGTTGTCTTGCGGTTCATATGATGACCACTCACACTTCACTGGACATCCTAGTGAGTTACTTTATCTATCGTATGGTTTGCAGTAAGAGCTCCGTTCTGCCTCCGCTTCCTTTTCACTCAATCAATGTTTGTTTTTAATAACAATCAGATAATGGCCACATATCAGGGGAGGCTTGCGAAGCTAGACTCTTTGTAATGCATGGAACACGTTTGTGTGTTTCCTACTGCTCCTCATTATCGTTCCATGCTTTACAATGAGCCCGTCCTCCGATTCCTACCTCCGCCAGCCTCTACAGATGCATATACAGTATATAGCAAGACATCATTCTGTCATCTCGTCATAACCCTCTACAGAGGGACACTTATGGCCTATGTCAACCACTTCCCAGACCATTAATGGAGGATATTAATGGATATTAATGGAGGATATTAATGGAGGATAATAATGATCATTATTACAACTGATTGATCTGT
>NC_137689.1:68680962-68683462 GCF_963989245.1 Nansenia antarctica | reverse complement strand
AGGCTGGTGGAGGTAGAAATGGGAGGATGGGCTCATTGTAATTCCTGGAACGGAGGAACGGGGAAACACATTGTATTTTTAGGCCGTTCCTCATTCCGTTCCGCATTCTACCTCCACCAGCGTCCCCTGGTGTAGGGTATCCATGTCTCTCTTCATCAGGGGCGTTGCCCGGGGCGATGGAAACCTTGGAAACCCTGGAAAGCCCTGGAAAGCCCTGGAAGGCCTCGAAACATGTGTAAGACCAGGTCCCTTCTCCCCTCAGAGACCAGGCCTTCACACATGTTCCTGTCCTTCCTTCCACCTCTGGTTCTCTCTCTACTCCCTCGTCAGGAAGTTCTAGGTCAGGATATAATGATTGCACACGCACGCACATACATGCACATACGTACACACACATAGAGGCACGTGCACACATGCACACACATACACTCACTCCCACACACACACACACACACACACACACGCACACACCCGCTCACACTCACAAGCACTCAAGTCAGGACCTTGTTGAGGAGTTGTGTGGAGTTGAGTTGCGTGGGGGTTTGTTGGATTGACCCGTGGCGGCAGGGGAGAGGACATCTAACAAGCAGGTTAAGTGACAGCGGGGGCACAATAAGGTCAGGCTCGGCCCGGCCCGGCCCGTCACCTCTCCAGACCTCTCAGGAACTCAACTGCTTGCAGATGTGTCCTCCTCCATGTTCCTCTGACATCCAGCAGACACGTGGGCCTGCCGGACAGAGAGCTGCCATCACTTCTAATCTACGTCTCCGACGCTGAAGGGTTTCACAACACACGCTACACAACGCGTAACCCGACACGCTACGCAACGAGCTACACATCACTCTACGCAACGAGCTACACAACACAACACACGACACAACATACTATACAACACACTACACAACGTGCTACCCAACACGCTACCCAACACGCTACCTGACGTGCTACACAACACATTACACACTACACAACACACTACCTGACGTGCTACCTGACGTGCTACACAACACTTTACACACTACACAACACGCTACCCAACAAGCTACCTGACGTGCTACACAACACATTACACACTACACAACACGCTACCCAACATGCTACCCAACACGTTACCCAACATGCTACACAACACAACACACTACATTGGAGGTAGTTTTAATGGATTATAATTGTGTAAATTGACTTGGTTATTGAACTGTTGTAGTAGTGTAACTACTGCATGTCAGATATGTCTTTTGTACCAACACAGATGTAGATATACATTGTGTCTCATTGTCTGTATGCAGACTGTGTTAAAGGTAGACTTCATGATATGAAGGGTATGAAGTCACAGCCACTTTTACCAAAGATCTTTCCAGTCAGTAGGGATGGGGTAGAAGATAGAAGTTACACATGAACAACAGTAGGCCCTTGTTTACACGTCAGTGCATGCGCACCGTGGCGCTGTGTGTGCCGGATTTGGCCAGTTGACGTTATGTTCCCTAGAGTCTACCGTTAATTGACCTAACGCTAAGCCACGCCCCAAAATAGAAATTGTCCAATCATATCACAGCAAAAGTCACTACAGGCAGAAAACTCGGACAAACAACTTGCTAATATCTGATGGTGAAAAGCTTCTAGACGAAAAATATCTTGTTATCTTTAAAAAACATGTCTATTACTTGCTGTGGTAAATCAGAAATCAGAAATGTGCCAACTCCCGCCATTGTAAGTCATTGAATATCATTCAGTCACGGTCGGTCAGTCAGTCACTGTCAGTGAAGCGTTGTTTGTTTGTCTGAGTTTTCAAAGGGGGCGTGGCTTAGCGATAGGTCCATTGTGCCTAAAGTTGTTGGTCTAACAAAACTGTGTCAGGCCGTTCTACTTTCCTTAGACATTCATAAACGACCACAACAGAATCTCCCAGGCTTTCAAGAAGAGAACACCACCCCAGTCAGCAGACAATTGTGGGGGAGATCTGGTCCAAAGGTGGGGGGTTGGAATTGGCAATTTTGGTCTGGGCCAGTTCTGGTATGAGGAATGTGGCCCTGATACGTTCCTGTAGCTACTGGACCATCTTTGGTCTGAGTGTGGTTGGGACCTGGGCCACATCATCCACATGCTGGCCAAGGTCTGGCCTTTTCATGGCAAAGATGGCAGGAAGAATGGCCAACCACTTCTGGCCCGGGGGAACAAACTTGTACCTGGGCCACATCTGGGTCTGGGCCTTCATGTCTCTGGTGACAGCTAGAGTCTACCCAGAATACTTTCAGAATACTTTTTTCCACCACATAGATGACAGTACAATGGCACCGTCTGATCGCAGGGCGGAAGCTTCTCTCTCACCTGCCCCCCCCCTTCCCTCTCTTCCCCTCTCTTCCCCGTCTTCCCCTCCCTCCTCCCTCCTTCCCCCTTCTCACCAACCAGGTAACTCTACCTGCCTCTCAAGGAGCTGTTGAAATCCAGTTGGAGGTCCAGGAATCTGAGCCTCTCCACCACTCAGACACGGAGGTGGCAGATC
>NC_137689.1:68673462-68675962 GCF_963989245.1 Nansenia antarctica | reverse complement strand
TGTCCTCAGTCGGATTCAAACAGCGTGAGTGGGAGTTAGCTCTGAGTGTGTCATCTAATAATCAGTGTACACTTGCTAGTACACCAGTCCCACTTAGCAAACACTTTCAATAAAGATACGAGGAAGTGTGGGGTGTTAAAGGCCGTCTTCCATTAGAGGGCTACTCTCCCCCAGTAATGAGGGCTGTCAAACCCAACTATTAAATGCCATGAACGTCTTTTAGCAACATCTCAAGCTCTGCAAGCCTTTCCCGAAAACCCCCCCCACCACAGACGATAATTGAATAAACAATTCCTTTCACCGCGCGTTGATTCTAAAAGCTATTATGTAAATGCATGGACACATTGGACCTCACTGCTCCTTCACCACATCAGCCTCCCAGCGAGCTGCTACTGTAGCTGGGCTGTCTGTGTTGAAGTCGCTGTGTGGAGGTAAATAGATGTACTCCTCATTCAATTCAAAGAGCTTAGTTGCTTTATACACTCACTGAACGCGTTATTAGGAACACCTGTACAGGTGGTGTAATGGTGTGGAGAATGTTTTCTTAGCACGCTTTGGGCATGTTAATACCAATCAATCATCGCTTCAATGCCACAGCCTATTTGAGTATATTTGCTGACCGTGTGCATTCTTTCTAATGGCTACTTGATAATGATAATGCACCATGTCACAAAGCAAAAGTCATCTCAAACTGGTTTCATGAACATGACAATGAGTTCAGTGTTCTTCAGTGGCCTTCCCAGTCACCAGATCTGAATCCAATAGAACACCTTTGGGATGTGGTAGAATGGGAAATTCATAGCTTGAAAGTGCACCTGAAAAATCAGAAAGTCTTCATGGACCAGAATCTCAAAGGAACGTTTCAACATCTTGTGGAACCAATGCCATGAAGAATTGAGGCTGTTTTGAGAGCAAAGGGAGGTCCTACCCAGTATTAGTATAGTGCTTCTAATAAAGTGTATATTGCCTATTGTTTACTAAAAGTATCTATTACATACTAACTATACAGCATGCTATTTAGAGCCTGCTGTTTAGTCAACTGTACGCTGTAAGTGACACGTTTCAACATACAACACCTCATTCATACTGAGAAACATGTCATTAGTAGCTCAAACATGTAGTTCATAGCCTCCCTTACCTGCTCCATTGCATTGTGGGACTAAAATCGGAAAGGAATTCCTAAATAGTGTGCAATTAATTTATACTCCACGGAAAGGCAAATCTAGTATAACATCCTTGCTGGGGTAGGCTGATCTGGGGACTGGGGGAAGCTGGTGGAGGCTGGTCTGGGGACTGGGGTCTGGGGTTTGGGGTCTGGGGTTTGGGGTCTGGGGGAGGCTGGTCTGGGGTCTGGGGGAGCTGGTCTGCGGTCTGGAGGAGGTTGGGGGTCTGTGTCCCCAACCTTCCCCAGTCCTCCCCCAAACCACCCCCACTGCATTCATAATATACTATATTATGACTACCTGCACACTACCTGATTACTTGTACACTACTTCTTGCACCCAATGACTACTGCTTGAACACACTGTAATGTATCATACCAGAACTATATTATTGCATATTGTATGATATTGCATCTCATGTCATTGGAATCTGCACAGCTTTTTGCACTACTGTTCTACAGCAGCACGACTGGACCCGCTGTAGTACAACTACTACCACCTTATCACCTTATTACCTCATCCTACTTGTTTCTATTATCTAACCCTACTCATTTACTTTGCTATTGCTGCTATTATTGATTGTTGATTTAGTTTTATATCCTGCTTTATTTTGTTATTGATTTAGTATTCTGCTGCAGTGCCAATGTCGAATGAACCTGAACCCAAGAATGTTACTCTGTGTACCCGTACATTGATGTAATAAAAGCAATTCTGATTCAGATTCTGGTGTGGTCTTGGGGGGTCTTGGTTCTGGTGTGGTCCTGGTCCTGGGGGGTCTTGGTTCTGGCGTGGTCTTGGGGGGTCGTCCTCCAGCCCTCAGCCTCTGGGCAGTAAACCAGACGGAAGAGGAGGAAGAGGTGGGGGGAGGACTGGGACTGGGTGTGTGTGTGTGTGTGTGTGTGTGCGTGCGTATGCTTGCCTGCCTGCCTGCCTGCCTGCCTGCCTGTGTCTGTGTCGGTGTGTGTGTGTGTGTGTGTGTGTGTGTGTGAGGCTAATTAGGCCGTCAACACTGGTTGGCGTGGTGTGATAAGGAGCAGACAGAGGACAGGAGGTGTGTGAGGCTGGATGGAGACAGTCTTATCTCAGGGTGGGGAGAGGCAGCGGCCGGCCCCGCTTCCTCACGCAAGGGGGTGGGGGTGGGGGGGGGGTGGGGGGGGGGTGGAGGGGGTGGAGTGGGTGGCTGGGCGGGGGGGGGGGAGGGGGGGGGGAGGGGTAGTGATCACCTGTGAGTCACCTTTCCTATCTTCCCATGCACACATCCCAGTAAAACACACACATGCACACACACACACACACACACATACATACAGTGTAGGGGGGGTCAAAGATCCATTCGA
>NC_137689.1:68653462-68658462 GCF_963989245.1 Nansenia antarctica | reverse complement strand
CATACGGGTCGCAAAAAATACTTCTCTGAAGATTTCTCTGAATCTTTTGAATACAGATGAAAATCCTAATCCCAGTTCAAGCCCACATCCTCTACCACTAAGTGCTAGGTAGAGGGGTCTCGGGTATTGAGTTCCTCTAAGAGAAAACAGTTTGAAATCGCAGGCCCTTGGGTCCCCCCAAAACACGCTGGTGAAGAACCACAACAGTCAACACCGGGCACCACAGATACACCACAGAAACCTGACTCACTCAGGGTTTAAATCACACACTCACACACACACACACACACACACACACACATACACATACTCACTCACACACTCGCACGCACACAGACACACACACACAGACACACAAACTCACTCACACACTCGCACGCACACAGACAAGCACGTACACAAGCACGCACACACACAGGGACACACACACACACACACACATACCACACTTCACAAATCAACACACAGCAACTCTCCCCCCTTCTCTCATCGTCCCGCAGAAGGGCGCCCACGAGGGCGGAAAGGAGGGAAACAGAGAAACACCACCGCGCCGCCACCACCACCGCCATAATAATAATAATAATATATACGGTCAGGCGAGACGTCTCAGAGAAACCTGTTAGCGAAAACACGGCGGAGCGAGTCTTTTAACACCAGTCTCTCAGCCACGAGGACCCCCACCCACGGCGCAGCGGAGGGGCGCGCAGAGGCCCCCAGACGGCACCAGCAGTCTTTATTGGGCTCCACTGGGCCAGAAAGGACAGCTCCCTCTGGGCCTCATCTGCAGGCCTGCTAGCTAAGCTGCTATGACAGATACATGGTTTAACAGTTGCTGTTCCCATCCACCCTCTGCCCTCCAGCCCCCGTCCCACCCCCCCTGCCCCCCCCCCCCTCCCCTCCCTCACCCCACCACACTCCCCCCCCGCGCCCCAGACGCCCGGCCCCAGCCAGTGAGACTGACTCTGGGGGGCAGCAGAGGGGCCTAACAGGGACACTGCTGGGGTGACACTGAACAATGCTAGCTGCTAGCTGGCCGCGGTTGTTGGCTGTTGGGCAAAAACATTGTCCACTGTGACGGCTCTCTAATAGGGGATGGCTGGTGACCCCAGTGACAGCTAGTGCGAGCTAGGAGGATGATTTGGGGGGGGGGGGGCATGGGGGGTAAAGTTGGAGGGCTGGGGGTTAGTGGCAATATGACCATGTACTGTAGGGGACAGCAGAGGGGCAAGAGTGTGCGTGTGTGTGTGTGTGTGTGTGTGTGTGTGTGTGTGTGTGTGTGTGTGTGTGTGTGTGTGTGTGTGTGTGTGTGTGTGTGTGTGTGTGTGTGTGTGTGTGTGTACTTGACTGTGCTCTGTGCTCTCCATTTCAACAATCCATTTTACAACTTTGTACGTAGACATTTTAATTTTTTGGCACACTTGGAACTCAAAAGCAGAGAGCAAACTCAACATATATATACAGTAGTATAGTCTTCACTGTGATGCAACTCAGTGATCTACAGCTTTTTGACTCTGCCCCAATACAACTCCATTGTTTCCAACTCCACTGAGTGCAGTGACCAAATAAATTCCGTGGATTTGCAATTTCATTCAGCACCAAGTCTTTGCACAATGCCAGCTGGACCTTCGACAGCATCTGTGATCGCCTAGTGCTGCCTGCCAAGTCACTGGCCTCGAGCTCCAGTAACCTTAGACCTAACCTACAGATCAGGTGACAGAGTCCTTCCACCCAACATCTAATCATGGGACAACAATGGATGGAAACAGAACAACACACATCTACAGCATTTCCCTGGTGTCCACCCTGACACACTACACACACACTCTCCTTGGTGTCCACCCTGACACACTACACACACACTCTCCCTGGTGTCCACCCTGACACACTACACACACACTCTCCCTGGTGTCCACCCTGACACACTACACACACACTCTCCTGGTGTCCACCCTGACACACTACACACACACTCTCCTGGTGTCCACCCTGACACACTACACACACACTCTCCTTGGTGTCCACCCTGACACACTACACACACACTCTCCTTGGTGTCCACCCTGACACACTACACACACACTCTCCTGGTGTCCACCCTGACACACTACACACACACTCTCCTGGTGTCCATCCTCACACACTACACACACACTCTCCTTGGTGTCCACCCTGACATACTACACACACACTCTCCTTGGTGTCCACCCTGACACACTACACACAGACTCTCCTGGTGTCCACCCTGACACACTACACACACACTCTCCTTGGTGTCCACTCCACCCTGACACACTACACACACACTCTCCTGGTGTCCACCCTGACACACTACACACACACTCTCCCTGGTGTCCACTCCACCCTGACACACTACACACACACTCTCCTGGTGTCCACTCCACCCTGACACACTACACACACACACTCTCCTGGTGTCCACTCCACCCTGACACACTACACACACACTCTCCTGGTGTCCACCCTGACACACTACACACACACTCTCCTTGGTGTCCACCCTCACACACTACACACACACTCTCCTGGTGTCCACCCTGACACACTACACACACACTCTCCTGGTGTCCACCCTGACACACTACACACACACTCTCCTGGTGTCCACCCTCACACACTACACACACACTCTCCCTGGTGTCCACCCTGACACACTACACACACACTCTCCTGGTGTCCACCCTGACACACTACACACACACTCTCCTGGTGTCCACCCTGACACACTACACACACACTCTCCCTGGTGTCCACTCCACCCTGACATACTACACACACACTCTCCTGGTGTCCAATCCATCCTGACACACTACACACACACTCTCCCTGGTGTCCACCCTGACACACTACACACACACTCTCCTGGTGTCCACCCTGACACACTACACACACACTCCCCTGGTGTCCACCCTGACACACTACACACACACTCTCCTGGTGTCCACCCTGACACACTACACACACACTCTCCTGGTGTCCACCCTGACATACTACACACACACTCTCCTGGTGTCCACTCCACCCTGACATACTACACACACACTCTCCTGGTGTCCACCCTCACACACTACACACACACTCTCCTGGTGTCCACCCTGACATACTACACACACACTCTCCTGGTGTCCACTCCACCCTGACATACTACACACACACTCTCCTGGTGTCCAATCCATCCTGACACACTACACACACACTCTCCCTGGTGTCCATCCTCACACACTACACACACTCTCCTGGTGTCCACTCCACCCTGACATACTACACACACACTCTCCCTGGTGTCCATCCTCACACACTACACACACACTCTCCTGGTGTCCACCCTGACACACTACACACACAGTCTCCCTGGTGTCTGTCTCTCTGCCTGCCTGTCTCTCTGCCTGTCTCTCTCCCTTATGTCTGTCTCTATGTCTCTCTCCCTTATGTCTGTCTGTCTGTCTGTCTGTCAGCAAAACAACAGAGGAAGAGGGAACAGGGTTATGGAACAGCGTTATGGACCAACAATATTTGCTTATTATTGTTGCTAATGCTCATGTTGGCCTTCTGACCACCTCACCAACCACTGACTCATCCCATCACGTACACACAGGCACAAGGTTGAGTTATGAGGAGACTGTGTTGTTGTAGGGGATGACCAGACTGCGCGCACACACACACACACACACACACACACACACACACACACACACACAGGCCATAAAAGAGACACTGTCCTGTGAAGCAATAAAACACTATCATGCCGCAGCCTCTCTAAATGGCGAGACTGTTATTTCCTTAAACAAACGTGTTCTCACTTCTCACCCAAAAAGCCCCTAAAACCCCACGGAAACGGCCCGTCCCTGACCCATCCTCACAACGACCTCCATTCACGCTGGGGGAATCATGTGAGGGGTTCCTATCAGTTAACGCGGGGACACGGCCAGCTCACAACCCCGCAGATCCAGACTCCCCATGCGCCTGGAGACACGCAGGAGGAGAATCACTAAAACATTGTGTAAACACAACAGAGCTGTGTGTGTGTGAGCGGGTGTGTGTGCGTGTGTACACTGTAGTCTGTGTCTGTCTGTCTGTCTGTCTGCCTGCCTGCCTGCCTGCCTGCCTGCCTGCCTGCCTGCCTGCCTGTCTGTCTGTCTGTCTGTCTGTCTGCCTATCTGCCTGCCTGCCTGCCTTTCTGCCTATCTGCCTGCCTATCTGCCTGCCTGTCTGCCTGCCTATCTGCCTGCCTGCCTGCCTGCCTGCCTGCCTGCCTGCCTGCCTGCCTGTCAGCCTGCCTGCCTGCCTGTCTGCCTGCCTGTGTCTGTCTGTGTGCCTGCCTGCCTGCCTGCCTGTCTGCCTATCTGCCTGCCTGCCTGCCTGCCTTTCTGCCTATCTGCCTGCCTATCTGCCTGCCTGTCTGCCTGCCTATCTGCCTGCCTGCCTGTCTGTCTGCCTGTGTCTGCCTGTGTCTGTCTGTCTGTGTGAGGGTGACTTGCCCCACCGAGCCTCAGTACACACTGGGCTGTCGGAGTCTGGAGTACACCAGCAGGGGTCAGAGGTGTGATGACCCTGATTGGAGAGGTTGTCACAAAGACATTCTAGAACTCTCTCTTGCCTCCAGGGTGGACAGGGAGGCTACCACTCTCCCACGTAGACCAATTAGCAGGTAGCTTTAGGGGGTGTAAGCGGCAGGGTTTTAATTGCTGGGGATTACGAAAGGATCAGTGTTCATTTACTGGTAGTAAAAGTAATAGTCTGTACCGGTACAGGAATGGCGGGAAAAAACAAAACAAAAAACAAGGTGATGTTAGATTTCCTCAAGCATCACCCTTGGTTCGCCCCTTAGTTCGCCCTTAGTTCTGGAGAGTAAATCATGTGACCAGGGGCGAACGCCGTGCGCTGGAATGCGAGAGCATGACAGAGATGGACGCGAGCTGCCAGACGTCAGGGCACCAGGTAGCTGACACACAGCACTGCTGTCAGCCCCATGACATGCTACA
>NC_137689.1:68643462-68648462 GCF_963989245.1 Nansenia antarctica | reverse complement strand
TGAAGAGGTCCTGTCTGTCTGAAGATGTCCTGTCTGTCTGAAGAGGTCCTGTCTGTCTGAAGAGGTCCTGTCTGGCTGAAGAGGTCCTGTCTGTCTGAAGAGGTACCTGTCTGTCTGAAGAGGTCCTGTCTGTCTGAAAAGGTACCTGTCTGTCTGAAGAGGTCCTGTCTGTGTGAAGAGGGTCTGTCTGTCTGAAGAGGTCCTGTCTGTCTGAAGAGTCTGATGGAGACATGTCCGGAGACGTCTGGTAGAGGAGGAGATAATGACAGAATGACAGGGGGGTATTTGGATAGGGGGTAATACGGTAAGTTACCGTTGACAACGGGGTGGAAATTGGGCAATTATTTCACATCCGTCCCCGGCGTCGTCTTCGTGTGTTCGCCGGTAAGTGCTTCGAGACAAAAATAAGAGAGGCGGAGATGGAGAGAGAGGGTAGAGGTGTGTGTCTGTGAGTGAGAGAGATAGAGAGCAAGAGAGACCGGGGGGGTGAGGGGGGGGGGGGGGGGGGGGAGAGGGAGAGAGGAAGAGGGAGGCAGAAAGCAATAACAGTGTTGTCTGACTTGTTAAAGACATGGTGGACAGCTGGTATGTCGTCCAGAGTGGCTTCAAAACGCCGGCTCGGTTGTGTTGATGGCCGGGGCCCCGTGGTGAGAAGAGAGAGAAAGGAAGAAAGAAAGAAAGAGAAAGAGATAGAAAGGGAGAGAGTGTGTGAGAGAGAGAGAGAGGGACAGGAGAGAGAGAGAGAAAGGTAACATGAGCCAGTGTGAATGGAGTCATTGTTTCTTTGGCTTAATTAGGCGTGACAAGCCAGGCGTGAACAGATTCCCATCATTAGAGGCCCTAAAAAGCCCATTAGAATCAATGCCACGCTCCGGTCAGACTCTGTGTCTCCCAGCCAGCCAGCCATGAAGGCAGGGCCCTGGGCGCGGGCCCTGGGCCGGGGCCGGGGGCTGGGGGGGAGGCTGCTACTGGATACGGTTACCAGCCACAGCCGCAGCCGCCCGCGCGCCTCAAACAAAGACACTCTATAGCCACACTAACACCCGAGGTAATGCAATTGACGCCGCGTTCTGGAAAAAGGGTCTGATGAGAGGTGAGCCAGGGAGAAGTGTGTGGGTTAGTCTGTGAGTGGTTTTGGGGGTGAAGAAGGGTGTGTGTGTGTGTGTGTGTGTGTGTGGATGGATGTGTGTGTGTGTGTGTGTGTGTGTGTGTGTATCTCTGTCTCTGTGTGTGAGTGTGTGTGTGTGTGTGTGTGTTTGTGTGTGTGTGTCTCTGTCTCCGTGTGTGTTTGTGTGTCTGTGTGTGTGTGTGTGTGTGTGTGTGTGTGTGTGTGCGTGTGTGTGTGTGTGTCTCTGTCTCTGTGTTTGTGTCTCTGTGTGTGTGTGTGTGTGTGTGTGTGTGTGGATGGATGTGTGTGTGTGTGTGTGTGTATCTCTGTCTCTGTGTGTGAGTGTGTGTGTGTGTGTGTGTGTGTTTGTGTGTGTGTGTCTCTGTCTCCGTGTGTGTTTGTGTGTCTGTGTGTGTGTGTGTGTGTGTGTGTGTGCGTGTGTGTGTGTGTGTCTCTGTCTCTGTGTTTGTGTCTCTGTCTCTGTGTGTGTGTGTGTGTGTGTGTGTGTGTGTGTGTGTGTGTAGATAGGGGTCTAGCCTCCAGCCGGCTGTGGGTCCAGCCATGGCTGATAAACTGCTGGGGATTTAATGGCCACTGCTGGAGCCCAAGTGGCTCTATCAATACGGGGCCTCGCCGGCCAATCGGCCCATTGATCTGTTGTCTCTCTGGGTGCCGCGTGTAATTCCTGCACCCTGGGCCTGAGTGGTCTGCAGAGGGGGGAGGGGGAGCTGGGGAGGGGGGGGATTAGTTGGGCAGGGAAACAGGAGGGGGGGGGGGGGGGGGGGGGGGCTGGGCTAATGGCGCCATCGATAGGCTCTGCAGGATTTTGAGTACTCAGCGCTTACAGTAGCTTACTACCGCCTCCTCCTCTGGTGCATAGGGCAGGATCAGCTCAGCTAGCGTGGACCCCCCCCCCCCATAGGATCAGCTCAGCTAGCGCAGACCCCCCCACAGGATCAGCTCAGCTAGCACAGACACCCCCCCCCCCCCCACACACACACAGGATCAGCTCAGCTACTGTAGCTCAGGCTACCTCACGCAGCACAGTAGTCGTATTCGTTCACAGCAGCTTAATCCACACACGGAGGCTGATATGGTGTTGGGTAACGGGGGTTTATAGTCGAGGGTCATAAAGCCAGTGAGAATTCCCATGCGGTACACGAGGCAGCCATTTTGTATCGTGTGAGCTGCGGTCGTCCAGGAGGACCTTGTCTGACATTAGAAGCCTCTCTCGTTGACACAGAGAGAGGGGAGGCATTTCCCGCTAATTTACTGTACCTGTAATTTACCGGCACGGTAGTCGGTGTAAACGGAGCTAAATAGTACATGTGGCCGGCCTAGTCACGTTACTGGTGTATCGCAGGTTTAAGAGTCTGTGTAAACGGAGCAGGTTGAATGCCGGTAAAGCAGCGTCCCACAGCAAGAATTTGGCATCTCTTACAAGAGTGGCAGGACTTGTGGAATCCTCCCAGTGTAGAAGACAGAGCACCGTCTCTCCGTATCACTGGTCCTACTGAAATACACCCTGCTAGGGAGACAGACAGACAGAGATACCCATCACCGAGAGGGAGGGAGGGAGGGAGAGAGAGAAGGAGGGAGGGAGGGACGGACAGAGGGAGGGACGGACAGAGGGAGGGAGGGACGGAGGGAGGGAAGGAGGGAGGGAGGCAAAGTGGTAGAGAAGCAAGGAGAGAGAGAGAAGGAGAGAGAGGGAGAGAGGGAGAGAGAGAGAGACAAGAAAGAGAGAGTGGGGAAGAAAGAGTGGGGTAGAGGGGACGACAAAACGATAGAGGGAGAGTAGGAGGGGGGATGAAGAGAGAGAGAGAGAGGATTAACGGCTGGAGAGAAAGTAACAGTGTAACAGGCTGGGCTGCCTTCCTTTATCTGCTCACCTTGGGCTGTTGTTTTAACTCTGCTCTACTGTGGTGGAGGGATCGCACACTGCTCTACACACACACACACACACACACACACACACACACACACACACACACACACATACACACACACACACACACACACAAACACACACATATACACACACACTTACACACATGCATCTTTCCTCATCATGAGGCCATGCCCTGCAGTCACAGAGAGAGAGAGAGGAGAGAGAGAAGAGAGAGAGAGAGGAGAGAGGAGAGAGAGAGAGAGTGAATGAAACAACATGAGAAGCCCACTAGAAGGAGTTGTTATTGTTCCTGCTGTTCATTACTGCAAAAATGTTGCTGTTTTTGTTCATTCTACAGTATATCATCATTTCCCTTTTCTGTCATCATTGATTTATAAGTTCCTATATGTGCTTTGGCAATGGAAGATGTCTTACTATGCCAATAAAACAGTTTAAATCGAATTGAATATGAGAAGGGAGGGGGGGGGGGTGAGTGAAAGGGAGAGGAGGGGAGAGGGAGCTGCATAGAAGAGTAAAAGAGAGAAAGAGATAAACACATAGAAGAGGGGGATGAATGAGGTATGGGGTTGATTAAGAGAGAGAGACAGAACGAGAGTGGGAGAGAGAGAGAGAAAGAGAGAGAGAGAGAAAGAGAGAGAGAAAGAGAGAGGGAGAGACAGAAAGAGAGAGAGAGAGAGAGAGAGAGAGAGAGAGAGAGAGAGAGAGAGAGAGAGAGAGAGAGGTAGAAAGACTGGTTTGGCGCCGTCACTCTGGCAGAGGCCCTGGTGCAGGAGATAAGGGCCTGTTGAATATTTCATGCCTGTGACTGACAGCTCCTCAGGGTCTATGGAGCGCCATGGCGCCCACTTTAGAGCCCCCAGGAACCTCCGAGACAACCACACACACACACACGTGTGTGACAACACACACACACATGCATGTACACATAAAGTCGTAGATGCTCTCAGGCACACACACACACACACACACACACACACACATTTGCACACACACACACACATTTGCGCACATACACATTTGCGCACATACACACACACACATTTGCGCACATACACACAACACACACACACACACACACACACACACACACACACATACTCTAGGCATGGATACCTTGTCACCGCCCCCCCTACAGTACGTTGACAGCGTAGGTGAACCAGCGGTCATAGGTACAGTATGATCTCAGGTATGTTCGGCAGTGAATGAACTCTCAGATCCTCGTCTTGTTTTAAAACAACCAAACATGTCCTTTGGTGTTTTCTTTGATGTTTTTCCATTTTTCACCACTCATTATGAATAATAATCTGTATGTAGATCATACACCATAGGGCTAAGCGCAGTCCAGGCATTGTATACTGTAGTTCAGAGGCATTATCTTTGATACCACTTCCCATTCTGTTCCATGCATTTAGCCCGTCCTCCGGTTTCTACCTCCACCAGCCTCCCCTGGAGTACGGTGTGTTTAAAATGGACATCTGTCTCTGTTGAATCATATCTGTTGGATCCTTCGTACTTGGTATCAGAACTGAACCATGTGTTCTCAATCTCATGTACCAGATGGTTTGGGATCACGGTCTTGCGATGAGCTAGCCTTGTGATGAGGTAGCCTTGTGATGAGGTAGCCTTGTGATGAGGTAGCCTTGTGGTGAGGTAGCCTTGTGGTGAGGTAGTCTTGTGGTGAGGTACCCTTGTGGTGAGGTAGCCTTGTGGTGAGGTAGTCTTGTGGTGAGCTAGCCTTGTGGTGAGCTAGCCTTGTGTTGAGGTAGCCTGGTGGTGAGGCAGCCTTGTGGTGAGGTAGCCTTGTGGTGAGGTAGTCTTGTGGTGAGCTAGCCGTGTGGTGAGCTAGCCTTGTGTTGAGGTAGCCTTGTGGTGAGCTAGCCTTGTGGTGAGCTAGCCTTATGTTGAGGTAGCCTGGTGGTGAGGCAGCCTTGTGGTGAGGTAGCCTTGTGGTGAGGTAGCCTTGTGGTGAGGTACCCTTGT
>NC_137689.1:68621940-68630762 GCF_963989245.1 Nansenia antarctica | reverse complement strand
CGGATAACATGAACACTGAGAACATATAAGGCCTGCGTGTCTGCTTATGATCCTAGGACTCTAAAAGGTGATATGACCTGACATACACTTTGGTTTCTCAGACAACATCACCCTGAATTTACCTCATGCCAAACAAGCAACATTTCTTCACTATCTGTTTATCTGTTTACAAGGTGACTTTCATGTGTGTGTGTGTGTGTGTGTGCGTGTGCGCGTGCACGCGTGTGTGTGTGTGTGCTCTCTCTGTGTGTTGAAGAGAGAGGGGGGGAGAGAGAGAGAGAGAGAGAGAGAGAGAGAGAGAGAGAGAGAGAGAGAGAGAGAGAGAGAGAGAGAGAGAGAGAAAGAGAGGGAGAAAGAGAGAGGTCTCTCGGAGGGAATGTAATTCCTCCTAGCCTGCTGTTCCCAGTCTCTATCGCGTAGACAGCTGGGCGCCCGCTACAGTTAAGATCAGAGGCCTTGATAACCTGGGCCCTGATTTATGGTCTGCGTGGCCTTTTGCAATCACCTAATGAGGCCAGCCCCAGTGTTTACATGTTTATTAAATACCCAGAACCAGCTGGAACCCTCTCCGCAGACAGGCATCTATCATAATATTTCTGTTTCCGTCACGAGCCACCTCTAACCCCCCGCCCCCCGCCCCATGTTTGGCTTATTGAGTTGTGTTTAAATCCTTGTGGTGCACGCTGTTAGGTTAGCTAGTCTATTAGCTGTGTGGGATGTTAGGTTAGCTAGTCTATTAGCTGTGTGGATGTTAGCTTAGCTAGCCTATTAGCTGTGTGGGATGTTAGGCTAGCTAGCCTATTAGCTGTGTGGGATGTTAGGTTAGCTAGCCTATTAGCTGTGTGTGATGTTAGGTCAGCTAGTCTACTAGCTGTGTGATGTTAGGTTAGCTAGTCTATTAGCTGTGTGTGATGTTAGGTTAGCTAGTCTATTAGCTGTGTGTGATGTCAGCTCAGCTAGCCTATTAGCTGTGTGGGATGTTAGGCTAGCTAGCCTATTAGCTGTGTGGGATGTTAGGTTAGCTAGTCTAGCTGTGTGTGATGTTAGCTCAGCTAGTCTATTAGCTAGTGGGTAGTGGTGGTCTAGTGGATAGTGGATAGTGAGTTGGACTTGTGATCGGAAGGTTGTGAGTTCAAATCCCGCCTGAAACCACACCACTACTAGTGTGCCCTTGAGTAAGGCACTTAGCCCTCAGTTACTCCAGGGGGAATGTCCCTGTAATTCGTAATTGTAAGTCGCTTTGGATTAAAAGCGTCTGCTAAATGGCAAAATTTAAAATTTAAAATTGTAAATGTATTAGCTGTGTGGGATGTTAGCTAGTCTATTAGCTGTGTGGGATGTTAGCTTAGCTATTCTATTAGCTGTGTGGAGTGGAGTGAAAGGGACTGGCAGCATTCATAAATGAGCTCTGAGAGCGTCGGAGCGTCCACGTGACTGCCTCTTGTCCAATCAAATAAAGGGACCAAGTAATTTGATTGGACAAGAGGCAGTCACGTGGACGCTCCGGCGCTCTCAGAGCTCATTTACGAACGCAGCCACTGTTTGATTTGGAAAACACCTTACCAGGCACCAAGCAGGAATGACTGATGGGGTGGCTAGTGTGGTGCTGAAAGCATTAAAGGCCTGTTTACTTCTTTAACACAAGGTGTTCAGTTGTAGCTATGGTAGTCATTGCTACTGTTAGTACAACAGAGCATTCAGCTTGTTGTAATGCTTCAAATCCCTTCAAGGTAAAGAAAGAATGAATTTGTCTTTTTTTTAAATGACCTCAACGGTATTGGCAAGAAGTTAGTGTAATCTATTTACAACTTTTTGTTCCAAGTAACCTTCAAGTGTTATAGCTACCCCTGTGAGTTCTTGCCAGAGGTAAGCTGAGGAGAATGGGTCTAGCAACAGCAATAACACACGTGATACTCAACGTGCTTTTATTGTCTTCCTGTGATTGACTCACAGAAAACATGTTGCCATGACTGCCTTCCAAAATGTCCAGTCAGGGGAAAAACAGATAAAAAACACCTTATGTTCTTGTATTGCCGTATTTCACATCCCCCAAAATAGAAGGATAATTTTGATATAAAATAGATAATATTTACTTCTTCTCCTTCCTCCTCGACCCTGCCTTGCCTTCCCCTGCCCCTGGTGTACATATTTTACGATCTCCCTGTTGTTTGCCCCCCCAATCGTTCTCATTACAGGAGGTCATGCAAAGTGTTCTCAGCCATGGGAGCCTGGAACTCACATGGTTCTGTGCTTATAGCCAGAACTCTTGGCTTCAGTTACCGGGACTTAAATATTTAACAGCTCTCTGTCGACCAACATAAACAAGCTACTTGCAGCAGGCTCTTTCTCTCTCTCTTCTTCTCTCTCTCTCTCTCTCTCTCTCTCTCTCTCTCTCTCTCTCTCTCTCTCTCTCTCTCTCTCTCTCTCTCTCTCTCTCTCTCTCTCTCTCTCTCTCTCTCTCTTTCTCTTTCTTCTTTCTCTTTCTCTCTCTCTCTCTCTCCTCTTTTGTGTGTGTGTGTGTGTGTGTGTGTAAAGACACTTTCAGGGAGCGCAGTGCTCTGTGGAAATTAGATCTTGTAATCCCTGCTACTCGGTACTCTCTTAAAAGTGCGAGGAGGGACAAGTGGGGGTAATGCTTTTTACTGCAGTGGCGACAGGGGTGCTTTAGCAGTGCTCGTACTGTATCAAACCCCCCCTCTCCCTCTCTCTCTCTCTCTCCCTCCCTCTCTCCCTCTTTCTCTCTCCCTCTCTCGCTACCTCTCTTTCTCTCTCTCTCTCTCTCTCTCTCCCTCTCTACATCGTTTGTTCACCGTGTTGACGAGAGAGGGAAGAGAGGGAGACAAACCCTCTATCACCCCCCCCCCCCCCCATCCCCACCTCCACCCTCACCCTCCTCTGCGGGCCTTCCCATCGCAGGCTCTGGAATACCTCAGCACCTGGGAAAGATTCCCTGCTGTACTCCCAGAAAAAAAAGAAGCTTTAATGCACAACAGGCCTCCCTTTTCTCAGTTTGGCCTTGTAAAACCTTTGCACACCAATTCCTCCCTCCATCAGAGCTGTATGTAATTGTCCGTTCTCTTTAAGGGAACACAGAGCAGCAGTGGAGTGGCCATGAGGACTTCCAGAGCACCTCTTCCACCCAGGCAGGCTGAGGAGGCTGAGGAGGCAGAGGAGGCTGAGGAGGCTGAGACCTAGGCAGGCTGAGGAGGCTGAGGGCCAGGCACTGACACATACGCACGCACACACGCACACACGCACGCACGCACGCACGGATATTCTGCTCTTGATATACAGTATAACATTACTTAAGATTTGCTTTACAGGAGAGTTATTACACAGTTATAACACATGTATTGTGCATGTCTGTCACAATCCTGTGATAAGCTGGGTGACATAGATGTCAAAACCAATTATTGTCAGTTACATTACAACTATAATTTCATCTCATATGTGACAGCAGCTGGTGAAACTGGGAACAAGTGGGGAACCGACAGACCATTCAGACTTTTATTCTGAATAATGTAAATAAATTTCAGCATTGCTGAAAATCAATGACACAATCGCTAGTCAAGCCAAAACATTGCAATGCAATGGATTCGGTGAGTAATCCCCGCTACTACCTAGTTAGTGTAGAGTAGTGGGGATTACTCATTGCAATGTTTTGGCTTGACTAGCGACTAGTCATTGCTTTTCAACAACATTGAAACGTATTTAAATTTTTCTGAAAAAGTCTGAACATTTTGATTGGTTCGGAGACTTTTCCCAGACATTTCACCAGCTGCTGTCACATATTCTTCTCATATTTCATATCAATAACCCTCTTTGAAAATGTTGTTCAATCAGTCTGCAACAGGAAGAAAAATAGAGATAAAAAAAAGAGCTCTTACTCTCCTCCTGCTGTAGTGCTTGGCTGTACACCAGGGCATAGTTGGTACTGTTCAGAGTGTTTCTCTGTGGTTCTGAGAACATGCTGTGTTTGGACTAACCTTTCTCCCTGTTCGGGATCAACACCTTCAACAACGAGCAAATGTATGTCTCATCCAATCAGTGGTGGCGATGAATAAACCCAGACCTTGAGTGGATTGAAACCAGAAACACACTCCCCTATGGAAATAGATCTAACAATAATGGCTCTGCACAACAGGACCCCCACCCTCTATTCATACACACATTCACACACACACACACACACACACACACACATACACACACTAACACAGGCACACACACACACACGTACTGTACACACACACACACACACACATGCATGCACGTGCGCACATACACTTTAAACACACATACACGTACACACAAATACACACATCCACTCTTCAAATGAACACACACACACACAATATTTGCAGGATTAACACAGCCTCTGTTTCCCTGTTGGACCTTGGGACAACACCAGCGCCAGACCCAGACCCAAACCCAGACCCAGACCCCTCCTCAGCCTTGTGGAAAGGCAGCTGCCGCTCCCAAGTCTCTGCCCCAGCAAATCACTCATGTTCACACACACACACACACACACACATACTGTACACACACACAAACATCGGCGCCCCCTCCCTCGCGACAAGCCTCTCTCTGCCCCAGCAAATCACTCATTTTCATACAATTACCTCCCTCTCCCTTCCTGCGCATGGCTGGGTGCGAGTGTCGCCCGTCTGCCTGCCATTGTGTGCTAATTTTAGGCCCATTATTTGAAGTAACAAATGTGCGCGGGGCAGAGTCACTTTCACATTAATACTTTGCGCCCCGAGGGGAAGTCTTCCCCTCTCAGCGGATCAAAGGTCTCCCCTATTGTATTGCGACTTCCTGTTCCCTTTATAGCCGCAGGTTTGTTGTTTTTTCTCGCCCTTCATCGCCGCTCCCGCCGGTCAGTTCACGCCCTCCACCCCCCCCATACACACACACACACACACACACACACACACACACATACACACACGCACACACCTCGCCGGGTCGTCGCTGCACCCCTCCGACACGGACGCCGTGACCAGACCACCGTGAGAAAATGACCTTTGGCCTGTCTGACGGCGGCGTGGGGGCGGGGGGGGGGGACAGGTGATTTGTGGGTAGGAGAGGAGATAGTGTCAGCGAGAGCTGGTGGTCCTCGCGTGTGTGTGTCCCCCGTGTCGCTGGGTCGTATCTGTCTTCTATTGTGCTGGTGTCAGTGGAAGTGCTAGAACACCTTCGTCATATTGCGCTGGCGGATCAGTCAGAGTCTACGGCGTGTTGGGGGGGTGGGGGGGGCACGCTCCGTGAAGGATAGGTTAGGCAGGGTTGACTCGGCCTCCGACGAGAGGTCTTTTTTTTTCAACGTGAATTCAATCCCTGACAGGAAGTTAGGTCATCTAGGCCAGGCCGGATTCATGTACAGCAGCATCAGAGTTGCACAACATGCACACACACAAACATACACACCACACACGGACAGACACAGACACAACCACACACACACACACACACACACACACACACACGCGCACACACACACACACACACACACACACACACACAACCACACACACTCACATTTGTTTGTGACGGATTAGAGAAATATCTTGTTTACCATCCGGGGGGGGCGTACCACTTCAATGTTGCCACTTATAAATATCTTTCTAGTGTTCTCTGTGTAGATGCCGGCGTCGCATACTGACTACATTAGCCAGGGGGAGACACCGTGATAGTTCCAGCTGAAGGGCCGTTTAGCGAGCAGGGGCTTCATGTCACGAAACGGGGGTTGTTTACGACTCTGCCTCCGACGCCCAATAGACAAACAACGGGCTCATATCTTGTCTCTCGAAACCCGAGCTTCTCCTGAACCTTTAATAAGGCTAAATTAGACCGTTATGTGTCTCAAATGTACGGGTGTAACGAGCAACGAAGCTTAATAGCGGGGAAAAAAGGAAAAAATCACATCATGATCTGTTTAGAGCGGGGCCTTTCAAGTGGTTCTCCTGTCCCTCATTTGGGCCTTTTGTTCTTCTACGACAGAGCGTAAACACGGAGAGTATAAACCTGGGTTAATGAGTGATGTCACCAAAGGCTCGGACACAGCGCCGCTTTACCAGACGGATCCTGGAAAAAAAAGCCTTGGAGTAACCTCCGCCTTCCTCCTGCCCTCGCCAAACACGCTCACACACACACACACACACACACGGTGACACACACACACACACGCACACACACACACACACACACGGTGACACACACTCATGCATGCTCTCACATACACGGAAATGCACAAGCACACACGCACACCGACACACACACTGACAGACCAGTAAATATTCATACACACAGGCATGGATACACAAACACACACACACACACAGTCACACACATAGACATGCTGTTTGACCTAGACGTAAACAAAAGGCAGGATATGAGAGCGTAGAGGCCAGCGGTGGTGCAAAGGGGGGCAATGCCCCGCTCTGATCCTGCTGTAATGTAACATGATGGAAGAAGAACTGGGAGGTGTGTCTGTGTGACAATGTGTGTGTGTGTGTGTGTGTGTGTGTTTTTGTGTGTGTGTGTGTGTGTGCGTGTGTGTGTGTGTGTGTGTGCGTGTGTGTGTGTGTGTGTGTGCGTGTGTGTGTGTGTGTGTGTGTGCGTGTGCGTGTGCGTGTGTGTGTGTGTGACCATGTCTGTGTTTGTGTGTGTGCGTGTGTGTGTGTGTCTGCAGGCCCTTGTTTTCAGTAATTAGGCTACACTGAAGGTGAAAGGGTGAAAGGGACTCTCATCCTCTCTAACTTCTCATTAAAGAGTGGAGAGAATAGCCTCCTAGGGGTCCGGAGGGGGGGGGGGGGCTGGGTATGACAGTACTGCTGGCCAGGCAGTAGTACTGAGGCAGTAGTAGAGAGCCTCTATGGTGGCGTGTCATCTTGCTCCAGGTGAAGACTTGTATGGTAATGTGTAGCGTCTCCTGGGGGGCTAAGGCTAACACCACGGGCCCTGTGGAGGAGGGGGAGGAGGGGGAGGAGGAGGAGGAGGAGGAGGAGGAGGAGGAGGAGGAGGGAGTCGCATTGCTCATGATACTGAGGGTCAAACACTCCACTGCCGGCTCTCACAGGCTGTTCTGCTGTTCACAACCACCGTGTGGAAGACCACACTAGAAGCCAAGACTCGGAATGAGCCTTTACTGTACAGAGGGACACAGGAGGATTAAAAGAATCGCTAATTGCTTTCCTTTCCTTGGCACAAGATGGACGTTTGTGCTTTTTTTAATGAAACGATGAAACGATGATATCTCAAAAAGCAGCGCAAGGGCAGGTTGAATTTATGAGCTTGAGAAAATATTTGATAAGTCATAAATCGGTTAATTTATAGTCAGTCACACCACAAGCCAATTTCCTGAACGAAGCACAGAAAAGAAATACGGTTAGAGATACCGAATATGCTTTAATCAAATCGGCCGTGGCACATTTATCCTCCGACAAACTGTAATATTTACACTCAAGAGTTTTCTTTCAGACACGTTCATGATGTACGTGATGTCAACACACAATTAGAGGGTGAGAACTGGTCTGTGGCCGAGACACGCCCTGGGGAGAACACACTCTTTCAAAAATAAAACCTAAACCTAAAACACTAACTGTAGAACCACATTCTTTTGACTATTTCTGTAGGAGGAAACGCTTTAAACCCAAGGAACCCTTTTGTTTTTTTTGTTTTTTCGGCTTCCCTTTTCACAGAGAGCTCTCTACATGGAACTCAAAAGGGTTCTACGTGGAACCCAAAAAGGTTTATTCATACGGTTCTCTCAGCGGGGACAGCCGGAGAACCCTTTGGGCCCTTTTCTTCTCAGAGTGGAAGAGCTCTCTGCTGTCTCTGGATTATAGAAAATCCGTAACCGTAACTGGACCCTCTAAAACAAAAATCAGATTAAAAGACCCGAACTACCCACTGTACATACTTTGTGTTTTGTCCCCCGCCCCCACCTGTGGTGTATGTCCCCACCTGTCCTACCCGCTGTACATACCTTATGTTTTGTTGTATTGTTCTTCCCATGATGGATGTATGTTTATCTTGTAGATAGTACTAGTTATTTGTCTGTATTATCTTGTAGATAGTACTAGTTCTTTTCTTATGTCTGTCTTACATGTAACGATGAATTGAAAATCAAGGACCCCAATTGAAATAAGCCAGTGGCTTTCTTGGGTTTTTATCCTGTTAGTTGACCTTGTATGTAATATGTACTTTCATGTACCTACTTCTGCAAACATTCTAATAAAGTTTTCAATCAATCAATCAAAAAACTCACTTTTGAAAACACACACACATGGACACACACACACACACACACATATTTGTTTGAGACGGATTATAGACATATCCTGTTTACCGGGGGGGCGTACCACTTCAATGTTGCGGGGAGACACTGTGATAGGCCAGCTGAAGGGCCATTTAGCGAGCAGGGGCTTCATGTCACGAAACGGTTGTCTATGGCTCTGCCTCCATCGACAAACAATGGGCTCACGCCTTGTCTCCCTCTGCTGTCTCTGCGTGTTACCCTGTCTCCAACCTGAGTCAGATTCACGTCTCTGTGTGTGTGTTGTGTCTCTTACTCTGTGTGTGTGTGTGTGTGTGTGTGTGTGTGTGTGTGTGTGTGTGTGCGTGTGCGTGTTGTGTCTCTGACTCTCTGTGTATGTTGTGTCTCTGACTGTGTGTGTGTGTGTATGTGTGTGTGTGTGTGTGTGTGTGTGTGTGTGTGTGTGTCGTGCCTCCCTGGGCTCAGAGGAACAAGCACAGACAAATTGACTTTATCCTCTCGTTCTAAAGTTCAGAGGGCTGACCCAGACGCGGGGGCAGGG
>NC_137689.1:68611940-68616940 GCF_963989245.1 Nansenia antarctica | reverse complement strand
ACAAGCGGATAGAGAGTGGTATATATAGTGGTATAGATAGTGGTATAGATAGTGGTATATATAGTGGTATAGATAGTGGTATATATAGTGGTATAGATAGTGGTATAGATAGTGGTATAGATAGTGGTATATATAGTGGTATAGATAGTGGTATATATAGTGGTATAGATAGTGGTATATATAGTGGTATAGATAGTGGTATAGATAGTGGTATATATAGTGGTATAGATAGTGGTATATATAGTGGTATAGATAGTGGTATATATAGTGGTATAGATAGTGGTATATATAGTGGTATAGATAGTGGTATAGATAGTGGTATATATAGTGGTACTGCAGCAGGCATTGTAGATGGGGATAGATTCTATTAGAAGATAATAGCCATATCCTCATATTGCTCAGAAGAACAGAACAAATAGCATACTATATACGTATACTACATTTAGTATACACATTTATTCCAGTCAGATAACAGCAAATCTGAAATTGTTTGTGATCATTGATAAGTCAGAAATGTTGGCTCTAGCCACGTATTTTACAGTAAAAGATTGCTTTAGCCACTGACCTGCGAACTGCATCTGCAGAGTGTTTGTTTCTAGATCGATATGCCAACTGTCTCTGCCAACGAGCCTGCCTGCTACACATCGAGTTACACTCAGCTGTTTTGTTTCCCAAATGATGTGGTTTTCAGCTTTGCAGTGTTTGTCCCGGGTCGATGGAGCTGGCTATCAACTGATCCACAAGTTCATTCCAATTCACCCCTGCATGTGATAGAGTAGACTACAGTAGAACAGGATGTTACAGAACAGATAGAAGCTAGAGGGAGAGAGGAGGCAGGGGGGAGACCGGAGGAAGGGGGGGGGAGAGGAGGTAGGGTGGGGGAGAGAGGAGGCAGGGTGGGGGAGAGAGGAGGCAGGGGAGGAGAGAGGAGGCCTGGCAGGGGAGAGAGGAGGCAGGGGGGAGACCGGAGGAGGGGGGGGGGGGGGGGGGAGGGGAGGTAGGGTGGGGGAGAGAGGAGGCAGGGTGGGGGAGAGAGGAGGCAGGGGAGGAGAGAGGAGGCAGGGGAGGAGAGAGGAGGCAGGGGAGGAGAGAGGAGGCAGGGGAGGAGAGAGGAGGCCTGGCAGGGGAGAGAGGAGGCGGTGTGGGGGAGAGAGGAGGCGGGGTGGGGGAGAGAGGAGGCAGGGTGGGGGAGAGAGGAGGCGGTGTGGGGGAGAGAGGAGGCAGGGGGGAGACCGGAGGAAGGGGGGGGGGGAGAGGAGGTAGGGGGGGGGGAGAGAGGAGGCAGGGTGGGGGAGAGAGGAGGCAGGGGAGGAGAGAGGAGGCCTGGCAGGGGAGAGAGGAGGCAGGGTGGGGGAGAGAGGAGGCAGGGGAGGAGAGAGGAGGCAGGGGAGGAGAGAGGAGGCCTGGCAGGGGAGAGAGGAGGCGGTGTGGGGGAGAGAGGAGGCGGGGTGGGGGAGAGAGGGGGTAGGGTGGGGGAGAGAGGAGGCAGTGTGGGGGAGAGAGGAGGCGCCTCACCCCCAACCCCCCCACTCTGGACTCAGATGGGCCACCTCTGCGCATGACATCATCATTAGAGAGACCAACCATTCTCTCCCAAAAGGCCAAGGAGGAGGAGCCCCGAGCCGATAGGGGGGATGGAGAGGGGCTGTGCAATAGAAAGCCCAGTACACACAAGCAGTGGCAGGGGGACAATTCATGTACAAAATGTGAACACGCACACACACACACACACACAACGAGAGTGGGGAGGGGGGAATCTAATTGAACGGATGCTTTGTTAGCACAAAATGACATTCTGGAACGTTCTAGAAGAAGCAGTAGCCGTGTTGCTTGGAAGTACTGTTAAACCGCCGAGCCACTGTTCCTTCGACCTCAGCTGCCGTGGTAACAGATCTGCACAGCATCCATATCTGACGCAGAAGCCTCGTCCCTGGGCCCTGTAGCATGACAGCAGGGGCCATAGTCTTTACGGCTGTCTATCATACACACACACACACGCACCGGTTATTTGTGTGTACTGTATGTGTGAGTCAGGGGGGAGGCCGGTGGAGGTAGAAATCGGAGGACGGGGCTCATTGTAATCCAGGGAGCGGAACGAGGGAATGGCGTTAAGCACAACAACGATGGTGATGCGTGTCATGCACGTCGATGTGATCCGATACCGTTCCTCCCACTCCATACACGTTGTGTTTGATAATGTTCCCTGTTCCAGTTTCATGTGTTACAATGAGCCCCGTCCTCCGATCTCTACCTCCACCAGCCTCCCCCTGTGGTGTACGCAACGCAGGCTGCCGTACGGCGTTACCGGGGAGACACGTCACGGCGATGGGCTGTGACAGGTCCACTTCACCAGTGATGCATTGTGGGAGCTCCCCCATCGCCATGACAGCATGGGTGACCAGAGTCAGACTGGAAGAGGCTGAAGCTGTTTAACCTGATCCTTATACTTCCTGTATATAAGGTCCCAAATGTCTAGAGGTCTATCTTCAGTTTTTTGGGGGTTTTGCTATTTAATTTGAGCCGATTCTTCAATTGTCACTTTATTTTGTTGTTGTAGTTTTTGTGGTCAGAGCTGCTTTTAATCCCTGAATTTCCCCTCAGGGATCAGTAAAGTATCTATCTATCTATTTATCTATCTGTCTATCTAACTATATATCTGTCTGTCCGTCTGTCTATCTATCTATCTGTCTGTCTGTCTGTCTGTCTGTCTGTCCATCTATCTGTCTGTCTGTCTGTCTGTCTGTCTGTCTGTCTGTTTTTACTGCATCAGTGGTGTTTGAATGTAAACAGAAAGCTGCATGTAGTGACCCATGATCCATGATTTCCTTGGCTTTTATATGATCGAAATATGATATGATATGGCACATAATATATGATATGGTACGATGCTAATGTAGTGTGCCGTGATCTGTGGGCTTGTGAACAGATATATGATATGGATGATGAACTACATCTTATTATGTATTTTTTAATATTGAGTGTGGACAATGTGTGTGTGTGTGTGTGTGTGTGTGTGTGTGTGTGTGTGTGTGTGTGTGTGTGAGTGTGCGTGTGCGTGCGTCTTATTATGTATTATTATATATTATTATTATTATTATTATTATTATTATTACTATATATTATTACATCTTATGTACTTTTTTAATATTGAGTGTTGACAATCATATCACAGCAAAAGTCACTACAGGCAGAAAACTATATATTTTTTCAAACTAATATCTGATGGTGAAAAGCTTCTAGACTAAATATTCTTGTCATCTTTAAAAAAAAACCTGTCTATTACTTGCTGTGGTAAATCAGAAATCAGAAATTTGCCAACTCCCGCCATTGTATGTCATTGAATGTCATTCAGTCACGGTCGGTCAGTCAGTCACTGTCAGTGAAGCGTTGTTTGTTTGTCCGAGTTTTCAAAGGCGCCGTGGCTTAGCGATAGGTCCATTGGACAGATGACAGGTTGCGGGAGACAAATAAGACAGGACGCAATTAGCAGTACAAATAGTAAAAGTGGAGACATTTCACTCTGTATTGCAGTATATAATTACAGTATTGCACTCTGTGGCAGTGGGTGTAAAAGGTAGTATTGAGTAAAGTGACTGTGCCGTGAGCTTAAGTGTTGGTAGGTGTGTGTGTGTGTGTGTGTGTGTGTGTGTGCGTGTGTGCATGGCTCTTACTGAGCCATTGTCTGATAATTGATTTCAATCATCTGTCTGCAAAAGCCTCACATCTCCTCTAGCCTGTCTTTATATAGCAGAGTAACACAGTCTGGCCTTACTAGGGATGAAGGTAATTCTCTCATACGCACACACACATACACACACACACACACACACACATACACTCATACACTCACTCACACACTTAAGGCTTAGTGGTGGCCAGACATTTGTTATAAATTTCCCTCTAACTTCAGTTTGTCTTTGATCTGTGAAGCTGCTGAAGGGAGGCGAGGTGGGGGAGAGAGGAGGTGGGGCAGGGGAGAGAGGAGGTGGGACAGGGGAGAGAGGAGGTGGGACAGGGGAGAGAGGAGGTGGGGCAGGGGAGAGAGGAGGTGGGGCAGGGGAGAGAGGAGGCGGGGCAGGGGAGAGAGGAGGTGGGACAGGGGAGAGAGGAGGTGGGGCAGGGGAGAGAGGAGGTGGGGCAGGGGAGAGAGGAGGTGGGACAGGGGAGAGAGGAGGTGGGGCAGGGGAGAGAGGAGGCGGGGCAGGGGAGAGAGGAGGTGGGACAGGGGAGAGAGGAGGTGGGGCAGGGGAGAGAGGAGGCGGGGCGGGGGAGAGAGGAGGCGGGGTGGGGGAGAGAGGAGGCAGGGTGGGTGAGAGAGGAGGCAGAGTGGGGGAGAGTGATGATTTTGTAAAGGATCACAGGGATAATATAGGATATGGGTTATAAAATATGTTTTTGTTGGGAAGGCAGAGGGAGGGCAGGAGGAAGGGAGGGAGGGAAGGAGGGAGGGGTGAGGGAGGGAGGGAGAGAGGGAGAGGTGTATTGAAGTGCAGGGTGATGAGGACAGTTCAATCACCTTCACACAAACACACACACACACAAACACACATTGATAGGGACCTTATTGAGACGTGGGGCAGGGGGGGGGGCATAGTGGATCTGCTGAGTGGCAGCAGAGCTGTGTTGTCTCCCTACCCCAGAGGGGGGCGAAGGGCGGAGGGGTGGGGGGGGGGGGGGGGGGGGCGGCCAGAGAGAACCCACCTCACAATACCGCCCCAACAACACAAAGCTTCAGTCGCCCTCAGCACAAATTGATTGCATTTTACACTGATGGTAAGGAGGGGCAGCCAGGCTGGGGGGAATGCAATAAAGGCCGCCGCGGACGACAAAAGAGATAGGGACAACGTTGAAGGAGAGATGAAACATTTCACTAGCGGCCCGCAGCGGATTTCTTTCTTTTTTTTGTTGCTTTTTTTGGGGGGGGTGAGGGGTGTTTGTCTTCCCCCTGTCTCTCCCCTGCTACAGAGTCCATCTCCATCATGTATGTACATGGTCCATCT
>NC_137689.1:68599440-68606940 GCF_963989245.1 Nansenia antarctica | reverse complement strand
AAAAAGAAAAGGAGAGCGATGGTCATTCATTTATCACAGCACTAAACACAAAACAACAAACAACAAACAAATATTTCCTGCCGTTAATTTGTGTTACAGTAAAATCCCAAATCACACATAGGCCTATATTAGTATCATAATATCTTCAGCACCATTTTCCTCACAAACGATCAGTAACAATGCGCCTTCCCCCTGTGGCTCATGGACAACATACCCACACAGTCAAATGACCGTACACATTTCTGTACTTTTCATGCGGCTATGAGAGAGCAATTTTCACCAAAATGTATGAAATGTGTTCAATGGAAATATCGCTGGAGACTAGTATGATACTAAACACAAGTGATTTCTGAATTTACCACACGTGGATTTACCACGTCTTTTTTTATTTTAGCATTATGGTCAAAATGTACTCTGAATGTTGGCCAGTACATCACTGCAATGAATCAACAAGTCGGCCACTAACAACATAATTAGTCTCTCTTCTTTCTCCTTCCCTCTCTGCTCAGCCTTGTTCTTCTACAGAGATCCTTTCATTTAGGGTTCTGAACATGAACACCGATCAATTAAATCTGTTTTCCCACCATTACAATTAGACACGGGATGGAACGGAGGGGACAGATGATTGGAGAATGCCGACTGTTCCTCACCATCAGTGTCGTCGGGGGGAGGCAGAGGGAAGGAGGAGGAGGGAAAGAGGAGACCCTCATGTGCAACTGTTTAAAAGAAGAGAGCTCTCCATCTTCCCTGGTCAGAGGCCGCACTGACAGTGGGAAACATCTGTTGCATAGAACTGCAGACTGATGACTAGAATTATAGGCGGTCAGAGGGGTCTTCGGGCTTAGAGAGAGAATGTAATCTGAGAGTATGGATGTCCAATACGTTAGGACTCACTCTCCAACAGGTATGAGGTAAGAGACTATAGCAGCTACCCCCAGTAGTGTTTCTCTCTCTCCATCTCTCTCTCTCTCTCTCTCTCTCTCTCTCTCTCTCTCTCTCTCTCTCTCTCTCTCTCTCTCTCTCTCTCTCTCTCTCCATATCTCTCTTCCTGTCTTTTCCCTCTTATCTGGCAAATAGCATACGAACGAACAAGGGGCTTTTTCCTTTAGCAACAATAAAAGTGTATATCTCTGTGTGTGTGTGTGTGTGTGTGTGTGTGTGTGTGTGTGTGTGTGTGTGTGTGTGTGGTGTGGTGTGTGTGTGTGTGTGTGTGTGTGTGTGCGTGTGTGTGTGTGTGTGTGTATGCTATGTATAAGTGTGTGCATCCTCCCGTGCGCTTACAGAATGCGAACAACCACAGCTACCGCGTCTCAGGATTGTGTTAGTCTGTCTCTAATAATCACCCCCCCTCTGCCATTTGATCTCAGAGGAAAGAACCTTCCCTTTGTATATTGTACGCTTCTTGTTGTGTTGGTCCACTTGAGTGAAAATGGAATTTTTAGGGGCACGTTTCACTTCTCGGTTTTTACCCTCCCTCAGAAGGCTGCTTGGTGATGCTTTTATGATTAAGAGACTCCCAAATGAGAACCAGAGGAGCCAGACAGAGAGCAGAGCTGGGAGCTGGGTTCTAATCTGCGGCTATGGCCTTATGGACAACAGGGCCGGGGCTGCTGTTTTTGTTATCGATGAGTCTTCTTCCCTGTAACTGAACCCTGCGTTGAACACACATGAATGCGCTTATTCTTATTGCAAGGAGTGAAGGCGGCCAAATATTCACTTCAAAGGGCTTCTAGAGAAACAATGCTCAGGTGTCAGAAGGAAAGCACCTATAGTGGTTGTTTCAGCCATCCAAGCCAACAGTGAAGTGTAGCTATATAGCAACAGTATTCAGTGGACATTATTCTGGCAAATAGGAGTCCATCTACAATGGCAGAATTGTCCCTCGAAATAAAACTGAAATTGGAGAAAATAAGTAGGCCTACTTAGTGTTTTCTTCTTTTTTTTCCAGCCATGTTGTTTTTGCCGGTTGGTTTGTCTCTGAACTGTTAGTTCTTGAAGAATATGCAAGAAGAGAAACCTAGTTAATGGATCATTATGCTGTGTTCCTTATCGTGCGTCGCCTATCGTTTTAACGACCACAGGGGAGATTCTGGCTTTGGTTTGAAGCAGATCTTCAAATGCAACTTGAATGGACTAGCAGAAGCAGAGAGGAGACATATTTTCAGGAGATTGCTGTGTAAGTGCCTGCAGCAAGACCTTGTATCGATGTGCCACTCTCCGTGTGTGTGTGTGTGTGTGTGTGTGTGTGTGTGTGTGTGTGTGTGTGTGTGTGTGTGTGTGTGTGTGTGCCCGCGTGTGTGTGTGTGTATGTGTGTGTGTGTGTGTGTGTGTGTGTGCGTGTGTGTGTGTGTGTGTGTGTGTGTGTGTGTGTGTGTGTGTGTGTGCGTGTGCGCGCGTGTGTGTATGCGTGTGCGTGTGCGTATGCGTATGCTTGTTTACCAATTAGTGTGGTGCAAGACACAGGGCTACTCCCATTGGTAAATTCAGATTACATTCATTAAGACCCCCCCAAAAAACATTATATGAAACAAGATAATGACCCGAGGGGAAAGGTGGTAAAACAGTTTTAATGAGAGCTCCACATTTCCGTCTGGGTCCGAAGAATGCTCAGAATCCAACTGCCTTCTCTGTCTGATCTGTGGGACAACACCGCCCCCTTGTGGAGAGAAGGGGCACGAGAACACACCATCCTTAATACCCACAATGCTAGAATAATATTATGGTTTGTACTATTGTATTATTCTTGACTATTCACATACCATTACATTATATTACATTTACATTTTTGCCATTTAGCAGACAACAACAAATACATTTGTCTAAGTAAGTGAATCATCTATCCATCAGTCATCATAAGAAATAGTAATCTATGCCAAAACCAGGGGCCATTGGCAATTGCAATGCTAGAAGAAGGAATAATAATTATTATTATTATTATTATTATTTTTAATAAAGATGTTAAGATGTAGCTTGAAGCGATGGGTCTTCAATCCACAGAGGCAGATATGTAGTGACTCTGCAGTCCTGACAGCAGCGGGCCGCCAGAACAGTGTGGCCGAGCAGCGCGACTGTTGAGTGTCATCTGCGTAGCAGTGGTAGGAGAAGACATGTGGATTTGGTATAGAGGGAGAATAGTAAGGGCCCTAGGACTGAGCCCTGGGGGACCCCAGCGGTGAGCGCTCGTGGAGAGGACAGCGATCCATCTGTATTTGTGGTTAATCACAGACACCTCTATATCATTAAGAGACTCCTGCTAGAAGGCCCCCATAAGAGTTTTAGTTTAGATGGCTTTTTTCCAAAGCTTATTCAAGGCAAAGTCAATCTACATTTTGGGGAGGTGCTGTGAGGTACAGTCGATTGTTAATGTGTAATTGCAATGTTGTCCTCAGCTTGACTTGACACCCGCTCTTACAGTATGTCACAACACCAAACCCAGCAGAGGCAGGTATGTGTGACTCACGCCTCATAACAGACATCATTCAGTGACAGAAAAGGAACATCTCTGTCACAGTGTGAAACCTTATCTCTTGATGTCCTTCCGGTTGGTGTCAAACTCCATCCTTCAACATGACTGTCGACATCTCTGTCGGGTCCCTCCTCCAACAGGATTTTCAACATTCAACATTTTGATTGTCAGAGGAAACGGCAGATTGTTTTTTCACTCCCCCTCCCCCTTTTTTTTTTTGGGTGCAGGCGGAGGAGAGAGAGGGAAAGAGAGAGAGAAAGAGAGGGAGAGAGAGAGAGAGAGAGAGAGAAACGCTAATGCGAACGAGGGCTTTGAAGTCTAACTAGGCTTTTATCTCTCCCTATTTACCTTGGCTGAAGTGTTAAGTAGAGTTTTGGTTTGGCCTGAAGGACATAATACCCTCGCAATGACAGATTTAGAGGGAAGACAAACGGACACAGCTGTCCTTTTTCGGCCCCTGCATAACAACAACTATTTATGCAAATGAGAGTGGGTCGGAGCAGCGGAGCTGGGAGGGGAACACTCACGGAGAGAATCGGATGTTTTTCAAAGGGGCTGCTGACTTGGGAGATCTTCTGTGGCTTCAGCAGGGGAACCTCTAAACTAACTGGGGTTCTGGGGCTCTGGGCTCTGGGGGCTCTGAGGCTCTCTGGGCTCTGGGCTCTGGGGCTCTGGGGGCTCTGGGCTCTGGGCTCTGGGCTCTTGGCTCTGGGACTCTGGGACTCTGGGGGCTCTGGGCTCTGGGCTCTGGGGGCTCTGGGCTCTGGGACTCTAGGGGCTCTGGGGGCTCTGGGCTCTTGGCTCTGGGGGCTCTGGGGGCTCTTGGCTCTGGGACTCTGGGCTCTGGGGGCTCTGGGCTCTTGGCTCTGGGGGCTCTGGGCTCTTGGCTCTGGGCCCTCTGGTCTGGGGCTCTTGGCTCTGGGACTCTGGGGGCTCTGGGCTCTGGGCTCTGGGCTCTGGGGCTCTGGGCTATTGGCTCTGGGGCTCTGGGCTCTTGGCTCTGGGGCTCTGAGGTGCTGGGGGTTCTGGGTTCTGGGACTCTGGGGGCTCTGGACTCTTGGTTCTGGACTCTGGGCTCTTGGGGGATGGTTGGGGTGGGTAAGGGGGGGGGGGGAAGCTTCTCTGATACGTCGAAACGAGAGCCAAAAATATATATATTCTAATAATAATCTGGTTCATTAGGATCAAGGCCCCCAGACAGACAGTTGTCAGCCAGCCTGAAGATGAAACCCTTCTATCTGTGATCATCATCTGTCTTCCAACCAGGTCATAGAGATAACACCCTGACCTATGACCTCCAGGGAACGCTGCGCAGAGTGTCGCCTTTGTGACAGTGACATCTAAAACATGTCTGGGGAATCATGAACATGTGAACAATGTAAAGCACAGAGGAGGAACGTCCTGCCTTGTCCCTCCAGATCAGGGGAGGCTGGTGAAGGTAGAAATCAGAGAACGGGCTCATCGTAATGCATGGAACGGAAGGAGGAATGGTATCAAAGACCAGACCTGACCAGGCCAGACCTGACCACATCAGACCAGACAAGACCAGACCAGACCAGACCAGACCACATCAGACCAGACCAGACCAGACAACACCAGACCAGACATGACCACATCAGACCAGACAAGACCAGACCAGACCAGACCTGACCACATCAGACCAGACAAGACCAGACCAGACCAGACCTGACCAGAGCTCTCTCTGGCTGTGTCTGTCTGTCTGTCTGTCTGTCTGCCCTCTGGCCTGGCCCTAGACACTCGTTAGTCTCTCTGCTAGTCTGGGCGGTCGGCGGTGCTTTGGTGTGGCACTGATGATGAATCTGACTTTTGCACCTGTCACCTTATAAACTAATAACACCTCCCCCCCAACACCACACACACACACACACACACACACACACGCCAACTCCCCCCTCCTCCTCCAGACTGTCCAGGCCCCTCTGCTCCCCAACGGACGACCATGACCTACCGCACAGCCCCCCCCAGACGCCCCCCCTCCACCCTGACCCCACCGTGACCCAGGGAGGAGTGTCAGGGCTCAGCCACAAATCGGACCCACCACGTTGCCCCCGACGACTAGTGGACTGCTGCCATGACAGACGCCTCGCAGACATCCACCCTGGAGCAGCCTCCAGACAGACACACACATGGCCTGCTTAGAAGTGTGTGTGTGTGTGTGTGTGTGTGTGTGTGTGTGTGTGTCTGTGTCTGTGTGTGTGTGTGTGTGTGTCTGTCTGTGTGTGTGTGTGTGTGTGTGTGTGTATCTGTGTCTGTGTCTGTGTCTGTGTCTGTGTCTGGGTCTGGGTCTGGGTCTGGGTCTGTGTCTGTGTCTGTGCCTGTGCCTGTGTGTGTGTGAGTGTGTGTGTGTGTGTGTGTGTGTGTGCAGGGGGGGGGTCAAGTCCAGTTCATCCCTGGTTCACCGCATTAACAGAGGCCCCCTGTTTCACACAAACACACACACACATACACCCCCCCCAGACACACACACACACACTCTCTCTCTCTCTCTCGTCTTGAAGCGTCCCCACCGCCACCTCTATCCCCCCCCTCTCAGCAGAGCAGTGAGGCTACAGGTCCCAGCTGCCTCCACTTGTGAGGGAGAGAGGATGTCAAAACAGCGCGCCGCTCTCTCCCTCTAAAGTCACGCCTGGACGTGAAGCAGCCCGACAGCCCAACAACCACCATCTGGAGCGACAGCAGGAGCACAGACGCCCGTCTGGAGGCCACCACTGCCTCTGCCTCTGCTGTTGTTCTTCTCTTCTCTCTCCCTGCTCGCAACGGAAACTCAAAGTACGCTCAAGTACGGTACAGTGAACCACCACACCAGGGGGGAGGCTGGCGGAGGTAGAAATGGGAGGACGGGCTCAGAGGAACGGTAGGAGGGAATGGTGTCAAACACCACGTGTTCCAATTTATTTCGGCCTCCACCCACCGGCCTCCCCTGTCTGGTGACCTGACTAGAACAAGAGAGAAAGTTGGGGGAGGGTGGGGGGGGGGGGAAGAGAAGTTGCAAGCCTGCAGCGTTGACATGGAGGTAGGCCTACAAGAGCACGTCTGGTTTCATTGACTTGTGTCTGTCTGAAAGAATCACTTTCTGGCCTATGCATACTACGGTTGAGATGGTGATCCGTGCTCGTTTCAGTTTTTGGAAAACCTCACCTTCATATACATGTATGTCACGCACTTTTAGATCAGCATCATTTATGCTATGAACTCAATATACACAAATCCTGAATAAGATAAATGTTATCCTTACCACCCCCCCGGTTGGAGGGTCAGCAGCATTAGCATTACCCACATCTCGATTGTGACCTCATCAGCTAGCATTATACAACAGACAACCTTGTCCTCTCATCGAGACAAAACGTTAACGTTAGCCAAGAGGGGGCTAAAATGTCATTGGCTTGCTAATTGTGTTTGCGCTAATAGCTTTATTGTCAGGGGACTCTGGGGTTCATTGTCCGGTCTGGAGTCTAGTGGACATTCGGCTGCAGAGAGGGGCGATGGGTGGTGGGTGGTGGGGGGGGCTGGGCTGGGGTGGCGGGGGTGGGGGGCTTCGGGTTCAGCCAAAGAGCAGGTGATTGGATGATATGGACTAATAGGCCATCTGTGGATAACACAACAACTCAATTGGATTCTGCTTCCTCTCTGCAGGCACACGCTGGCCATTAGAGGGCCTCGCCAGGGCGCAGAGTGACTCTTCAGAGCCTCCTGCTATTCAATGATGACCACTGCCTTTTATTATTATTATAGACCTCCACCCTTCCCTAACCCTCCCTCCCTCCCTCCCTCCCTCCCTCCCTCCCTCCCTGCCTCCCTCCCTCCCTCCCTCCACCATCCCTCCTTCCCCAGGGCTGCTGCCTGTCTGCTTTACAGCTTGACTTTTTGTTTGGTTTGTCTGGCTGGCTGGCTTTTTTTCAATGTGATGGCTCCATTGAAATTCAGGCCCTCTACTTCTCTCCCCTCCCCCCTCTCTCTCTCTCTCTCTCTCTCTCTCTCTCTCTCTCTCTCTCTCTCTCTCTCTCTCTCTCTTT
>NC_137689.1:68571940-68594440 GCF_963989245.1 Nansenia antarctica | reverse complement strand
ATACCTACAGACCTACATACCTACATACCTACAGACCTACATACCTACATACCTACATACCTACAGACCTACATACCTACATACCTACATACCTACATACCTACATACCTACATACCTACATACCTACATACCTACATACCTACAGACCTACAGACCTACATACCTACATACCTACATACCTACATACCTACATACCTACATACCTACAGATCTACAGTCCAACATACCTTCATACTTACATACCTACATACCTACATACCTTCATACCTACATACCTACATACCTACATATCTACAGACCTACATACCTACATACCTACATACCTACATACCTCCATACCTACATACCTACATACCTACAGACCTACATACCTACATACCTACATACCTACATACCTACATACCTACAGACCTACATACCTACAGACCTACATACCTACATACCTACATACCTACAGACCTACATACCTACATACCTACATACCTACATACCTACAGACCAGACCTACAGACCTACATACCTACATACCTACATACCTACATACCTACATACCTACATACCTACATACCTACAGACCTACATACCTACAGACCTTCATACCTACATACCTACATACCTTCATACCTACAGACCTACATACCTACATACCTACATACCTACATACCTACATATCTACATACCTACATACCTCCAGACCTACATACCTACATACCTACATACCTACATACCTACATACCTACATACCTACAGACCTACAGACCTACAGACCTACATACCTACATACCTACATACCTACATACCTACATACCTACATACCTACATACCTACATACCTACAGACCTACATACCTACATACCTATAGACCTACATACCTACAGACCTACATACCTACATACCTACATACCTACATACCTACAGACCTACATACCTACATACCTACATACCTACATACCTACATACCTTCATACCTACATACCTTCATACCTACATACCTACATACCTACATACCTACATACCTACATACCTACAGACCTACAGACCTACATACCTACATACCTACATACCTACATACCTACATACCTACATACCTACATACCTACATACCTTCATACCTACAGACGTACATACCTACATACCTACATACCTACATACCTACATACCTACAGACCTACATACCTACATACCTACAGACCTACATACCAACATACCTACATACCTACATACCTACAGACCTACATACCTACATACCTACATACCTACATACCTACATACCTACATACCTACATACCTACATACCTACATACCTACAGACCTACATACCTACATACCTACAGACCTACATACCTACATACCTACATACCTACATACCTACATACCTACATACCTACAGACCTACATACCTACATACCTACATACCTACATACCTACAGACCTTCATACCTACAGACCTGCATACCTACATACCTTCATACCTAAAGACCTACATACCTACATACCTACAGACCTACATACCTACATACCTACATACCTACATACCTACAGACCTACATACCTACATACCTACATACCTACATACCTACATACATACAGACCTACAGATCTACATACCTACAGACCTACATACCTACATACCTACAGACCTACATACCTACATACCTACATACCTACATACCTACAGACCTACATACCTACATACCTACATACCTACATACCTACATACCTACATACCTACATACCTACAGACCTACATACCTACATACCTACATACCTACATACCTACATACCTTCATACCTACATACCTACATACCTACATACCTACAGACCTACAGACCTACATACCTACATACCTACATACCTACATACCTACAGACCTACATACCTACATACCTACAGACCTTCATACCTACATACCTACATACCTACATACCTTCATACCTACATACCTACATACCTACATACCTACAGACCTACATACCTACATACCTACAGACCTTCATACCTACATACCTACATACCTACATACCTACAGACCTACATACCTACATACCTACATACCTACATACCTACATACCTACATACCTACATACCTTCATACCTACATACCTACATACCTACAGACCTACATACCTACATACCTACATACCTACATACCTACATACCTACATACCTACAGACCTACATACCTACATACCTACATACCTACATACCTACATACCTACATACCTACATACCTACATACCTACAGACCTACATACCTACATACCTACATACCTACATACCTACATACCTACATACCTACAGACCTACATACCTACATACCTACATACCTACAGATCTACATACCTACATACCTACATACCTACATACCTACATACCTACAGACCTACATACCTACATACCTACATACCTACAGATCTACATACCTACATACCTACATACCTACATACCTACAGACCTACAGACCTACAGATCTACATACCTACATACCTACATACCTACATACCTTCATACCTACAGACCTACATACCTACATACCTACATACCTACATACCTACATACCTACATACCTACATACCTACAGACCTACAGACCTACATACCTACATATCTACAGACCTACATACCTACATACCTACATACCTACATACCTACATACCTACATACCTACATACCTACATACCTACATACCTACATACCTACAGACCTACATACCTACATACCTTCATACCTACATACCTTCATACCTACATACCTACATACCTACATACCTACATACCTACATACCTACATACCTTCATACCTACATACCTTCATACCTACAGACCTACATACCTTCATACCTACAGGCCTACATACCTACATACCTACATACCTACATACCTACATACCTACATACCTACATACCTACATACCTACATACCTACATACCAACAGACCTACATACCTACATACCTACAGACCTACATACCTACATACCTACATAGCTACAGACCTACATACCTACATACCTACATACCTACATACCTACATACCTACATACCTACATACCTACATACCTACATACCTACAGACCTACATACCAACAGACCTACATACCTACATACCTACATACCTACATACCTACATACCTACATACCTACAGACCTTCATACCTACATACCTACATACCTACAGATCTACATACCTACATACCTACATACCTACATACCTACATACCTACATACCTACAGACCTACATACCTACAGATCTACATACCTACATACCTACATACCTACATACCTACAGACCTACATACCTACAGACCTACATACCTACATACCTACATACCTACATACCTACAGATCTACATACCTACATACCTACATACCTACATACCTACAGATCTACATACCTACATACCTACATACCTACATACCTACATACCTACATACCTACAGACCTACATACCTACAGATCTACATACCTACATACCTACATACCTACATACCTACATACCTTCATACCTACATACCTACATACCTACATACCTACATACCTTCATACCTACATACCTACATACCTACAGACCTACATACCTACATACCTACATACCTACATACCTACATACCTACATACCTACAGACCTACATACCTACAGACCTACATACCTACATACCTTCATACCTACATACCTTCATACCTACAGACCTACATACCTACATACCTACATACCTACATACCTACATACCTACAGACCTACATACCTACATACCTACAGACCTACATACCTACATACCTACATACCTACATACCTACAGACCTACATACCTTCATACCTACATACCTACATACCTACATACCTACATACCTACATACCTTCATACCTACAGACCTACAGACCTTCATACCTACATACCTACATACCTACATACCTACATACCTACATACCTACATACCTACATACCTTCATACCTACAGACCTACATACCTACATACCTACATACCTACATACCTACATACCTTCATACCTACAGACCTACATACCTTCATACCTACATACCTTCATACCTACAGACCTACATACCTACATACCTACATACCTACATACCTACATACCTTCATACCTACAGACCTACATACCTACATACCTACATACCTACATACCTACATACCTTCATACCTACAGACCTACATACCTACATACCTACATACCTACATACCTACATACCTTCATACCTACAGACCTACATACCTACATACCTACATACATACATATCTACATACCTACATACCTACATACCTACAGACCTACATACCTACAGACCTACATACCTACATACCTACATATCTACATATCTACATACCTACATACCTACATACCTACATACCTACATACCTTCATACCTACAGACCTACATACCTACATACCTACAGACCTACATACCTACATACCTACATACCTACATACCTACATACCTACATACCTACATACCTACAGACCTACAGACCTTCAGATCTACATACCTACATACCTACATACCTACATACCTACATACCTACATACCTACATACCTACAGACCTACATACCTACAGACCTACATACCTACATACCTTCAGATCTACATACCTACATACCTACATACCTACATACCTACATACCTACAGACCTACATACCTACAGACCTACATACCTACATACCTACATACCTACATACCTACATACCTACATACCTTCATACCTACATACCTACAGACCTACATACCTACATACCTACATACCTACATACCTACATACCTACATACCTACATACCTACATACCTACAGACCTACAGACCTACATACCTACATACCTACATACCTACATACCTACATACCTACATACCTACATACCTACAGACCTACATACCTACATACCTACATACCTACATACCTACAGACCTATATACCTACATACCTACATACCTACATACCTTCATACCTACATACCTACATACCTACAGACCTACATACCTACATACCTACATACCTACATACCTACATACCTACAGACCTACAGACCTACAGACCTACATACCTACATACCTACATACCTACATACCTACATACCTACATACCTTCATACCTACATACCTACAGACCTACATACCTTCATACCTACATACCTACATACCTACAGACCTACAGACCTACATACCTACATACCTACATACCTACATACCTACATACCTACATACCTTCATACCTACATACCTACAGACCTACATACCTTCATACCTACATACCTACAGACCTACAGACCTACATACCTACATACCTACATACCTACATACCTACATACCTACATACCTACATACCTACAGACCTACATACCTACATACCTACATACCTACAGACCTTCATACCTAAAGACCTACATACCTACAGACCTACATACCTACATACCTACATACCTACATACCTACATACCTACATACCTACATATCTACATACCTACATACCTACATACCTACATACCTACATACCTACACTACCACTACAGACCTACATACCTACAGACATACAGACCTACATACCTACATACCTTCATACCTAAAGACCTACATACCTACAGACCTTCATACCTACATACCTACATACCTACATACCTACATACCTACATACCTACACAACCACTACAGACCTACAGACCTACATACCTACACAACCACTACAGACCTACATACCTAGACCTACATATCTACAGACCAGATCTACATACCTACCTACAGACCTACATAACCACTACAGACCTACAGACCTACACAACCACTACAGACCAGCTCTCTCAGGAAGTCAGTCTCAACATGGAGGGCAGATGTGAGAGAGGGAGCTATGGAGGTGTTGATCTACAGCGCCACGTGATGACAGGGCAGAGACAGCACTGGAACATGAGAACAGCCTTATCCTCTCCCTCTCTGCACCAGAGACAGATAGCAGAACATGGTAGTCTACACTATTGTACAGCAGGGGGAGGCTGGTGGAGGTAGAAACCGGACAGACTCTTCGTAATGCACGGAACGGAAGGAGGAATGGTATCAAATACACTTCATGCCGTGACTGTGGTGTCATATTGGGATTGGGACTGTCCACAGCTTATATCAGACTCAATATGTGACAGCAGCTGGTGAAACTGGGAACAAGTCGCAAACCAATCAAAATGTTCTGACTCTTATTTAGAAAAAATGTAAATACATTTCAGAGTTGTTGAAATGACACAATGACACACTCGCTAGTCATTGCAATGCAATGGATTCGGTGAGTGATCCCCACTGCTCTACACTAACTAGTTAGTTGTGGGGATTACTCACTGAATCCATTGCATTGCAATTTTTTTGCCTTGACTAGCGACAAATCATTGATTTTCAACAACGTTGAAATTGACGTACATTTTCAAGTCTGAACATTTGGTGGGTTGCCGACTTGTTTCCTTTTTCACCAGCTGCTGTCACATATTTCAATAGTACTGTCACAACATTAAGACATAGAAAGGCTTTACAGTAAAACGTTGGAAAACAGAAATGAACACACTCCGAGCAAAAGTTATTATTCAAGAGTTTTAATAATTTACTAAAAAAAGAGTGTAAAAGTGGCAGATCTCTTTCTCGAGGTGGATCTGTCAGATATTCAAAGTGATGGCAAATGTAACAAGTTTGCAAACCTGTCCTTGTTTGTACGTTAGTGTACATTTCTTGGCAATACACCCTTGGCTGTATATGAATGAGACTTCATATGTATACTGTATACTGTATATCCCCCCCCCAAAAAAAAAACTCCACAGCAAAAAAATACTTTATAGGAATCACATAAAATAAAGTAAGTCAAACCAGCATGAAATGTACAGCTTTAGGAAATTCCCCGAAATAGCTGAAAAGTGTATATACAAACATGCCAGCAATTGTACTAATCGCAGAGAGCTATTTGACGTGGAGGATCTCAAGAAGAAACAGGCTTTTCTGATAGTTCGCTTGACATCGTTTCAAACTGCCACAGAAATAAAGCATATTCGTTAAATATACACCCTCGTAAAGCTCAAATACATACCATTGAAATCTATTGCCTATTTCAAGTTTATTTAGCAGGAGAGGAGAAACACTTTATAAATATATCTTTCCTGCCTTATTGAATTCCTTAACTTAAACTCATTAAATAAAAAGGCTAAAAGACAACATTTCAATAACTGTAAAAAATAAAAAGTATAGGACAAACCAAAATGCATTGTCTTTGATAAAAGATGTATACTGTATCTGCCTCTGAGGAGACAAAGGCTGTATAAACCCCACCACCCTCAACATCATCTGTGGCTGTTTGTTTCAAAGAGGTAATTATATATATACATATATATATATATATATACATATATACATACATATATATACATATATATATATGTATATATAGTTTTATATACATATATATGAATTTATACGACATTATATACTATATATAAATATGGCATCTTAACAATTTTAGTTACAATTTCCTTTAAAATGACAATTTCCATTTCTGATCACAAGGCAATTGATATTAAATTTGGAAAAGGCCTTGGTATTTATTTGTTTTCAAATTTTGTTTTTAAATATTAAAAATAGTCTAAATTCTCTGCAAATGTCAGTTTTACACTATAAACAACAAGACCTGGGTCTTACTCTTCAAATAGTATTCACTGTGTTCATATCGACAGCAATAAAATTGTCACTCCCAAAAGTAAGGAAAAAGTGCCATTATTATCAAATGCTTTGCCCCCCCCCACGAGGAGACGCCATATTCTTCACCCTTCAGAAGGTTGGTACGAATTTCACTACTAAACCGCGAGCCAATGAACTCACGACAACCAGTTTCTTAACAAACGTGTAAAAACGTCATTGTGTGAAGAAGCAATGCGTAGCTGTGATGCTGCTTCTCTCTTCAGATCCACTGCAGCATTCTGTATGCAGGCGACTCTCCGACTCCTAGATCAGGATTCCTACAACTCCCAGGGTTCCACTGTGATGGCTGGTAAAGTATAATAAGTCTTCATGTAGGAACATATCCCTTCAGGCGCCTCTCTAGACGGCTTCACAAATGTTCCGAGTCACACAGGGCTGAAGGACCCTCCTTCACCTAACAACGCTGATCTGATCGTCTGATATTAAAGAGTTGAAACACTTGAGATATGTCAGGAGTAAAAAGGGCATAGCTGGATGCTGGGTAGTTCCGTCTTCTGTCTCTGGCTGCTGTGCCCCTTCCAAAGGTCAAAGGTTGATATTGGCACAACTTTACATCTGCAACCACTGCTTTTTAAAGGTAAGAATTGCACTGAGGATGGTACACAGTTTGTAAAAAAAGTAAAACTGTACATAGGCGTGTGTATGTTCCCCCCCCCCCCCCACGAACCGACCTCTTTAGAAAGTATGCACAATCATCTGTCCTGCCACTACCTTGGCCAGCCATTGAACCGATCCTCCATGTCCATCCATCCGTGGAAACAACAAGAGACCTCTGGCGCTCTCTGGTGGCCAGACAGAGCAAGCGCAGGCACACAGGATTCTCAGGTCCCATCAGTTGTGTCCATCAGGGCTCTCGTGTTGTTAAAGCATATTGAGGATGGCGTTGTACATCTGTGTGAGCACGGCCAGGTGCACGGGCAGGCAGGATCGGCGGTCCTGGGTCGCAGGGGTACACGTCAACCAGGAGAGGGCGTTGTACTGCTCCAACACAAACCTGGGCACAGGGGCAAGAGGACAAGGGTTCGGGGTTAGAGAACGTATCACTGATTCTGTGGCTGATCGCTGTTTGACCTTTCATGCCAGAATTGTCTCTTGAAGTCATTTAAATGATGTCACTGTGTCACAGAGAACCTGTGATGATTTTGGCATTTCATGACATTTTAAACATGCTAATTAAGGCTACGTTGACATCCATTTGCTTTTGGTTAGCGGTTAGTGACAGTGCCCAGATAAGCAGAGCCAAAGTGTGGTCTAAATGTCTGCCTTTGTCCATAGACTCCTTTCAAGGTAAGGAACTAAATATATGATTTAGTCATTTGGATGAACTAACCCTTTAAACCGTGACAGTTAACTATTGGAGTCTAACATAGGGTAGGGTAGGGTAGGGGTTAGGGTAGGGATTAGGGTTAGAGTTAGTAGTTAGGGTAGGGGTTAGGGTTATGGTAGGGTAGGATAGGGGTTAGGATTTAGGGTAGGATAGGGGTTAGGGTTATGGTAGGGTAGGATAGGGGTTAGGGTTAGGATGTAGGGTAGGATAGGGGTTAGTGTCTAGTGTGTCCAGTAGGGGGCAGACAGGGGCTGGTCCTCACCTGAGCACGTCAGACGTGGTCTTGGAGTCCAGAGGGTGAGCGTGAGTCTTCTTGGACGGCTTGTCAGAGCCCGTCTTGTCAGAGCCCGTCTTGTCAGAGCCCGTCTTGTCAGAGCTCGTCTTGTCAGAGCTCGTCTGATTGGCCGGCTCATCTGATTGGGCGATGGAGATGTGGTGGTGTAGAGATGCCTGGAGGAAGTAGAGTTACACAGGGTTAGAGTCTGAACACACACACACACACACACATACACACACACTTATCCCCTCAAACCAGAATTTATATCGAGGGAGACATTATGCAGTATAAGTGCGTTTGTATCGGGCATCACGCTGCCTCGCCACAGTGCAAACACAAATGACCGCACTCTGAAAAAACACCCCGATTTTAACCAGCGATGCCGAAAGCTAGCCATGGGGTGACTCAGCTGTAGGGCTGCTGAGGGTATTTCAACTTCAACAGGAATAGTGGGATCCCCTATGGATCCCACTTTTTCTTTTGTATTACATTGCGGATACTGATGTTTGTTATTTATTTATTTTGTGTTGTTTCAGTATTAAGAATGGAAAATTATGTTTATTTATTTATTTTGTGTTGTTTCAATACTAAGAATGGAAAATTATTAGTACTGTGGATACTGTAATTTCTGTATTAATTAATGGATTATACAATTTAAGTATTATTGCTCTCACTTGGAAGTGACGGATAGGGGTAGGACATGATAAGCTCAGGCTTCATCCTACTCCCTTTCGAACAGTGATACCTGTACTTTTCGTTATTAGTTATTCATTTTTTTTGTTCGAAATAAAGATTCATTCATTCATTCATCCCTTTACCTTGAGGAAGAGTGGACACTGGTTCTGAGCTTGGGGACAGGAGGCCCAGAACCAGTGCGGCAGGCCCTCTGCCTGGGCCGTGGACACGTAGTAGCCCAGGGCCAGCGGCTGCTGCTTCAGCTCCTCTGGGGGGTTCTCCCTGGACAGCAGCCTCTCGCCCTGGCTCTGGAGGACACACACACACACACACACACACATTATAAATGCTTTATTTATGTCCACATACATGTACAATATCTAAAGGACATAAACACTATCAGTGCATTTTGACATTATGAAAACAGTCAGTTACAGTAGTGCTGAGCCAACAACCAGTTATGCTACACACAATGATTACAGTGGATTTGACAGATACAGTATCAATACTGTAAAACAGACAGTATCCAGCTCATGGGTACAAGAAGCACCGCCTTCTCCATATTGAGCGGCTACCAATAATAGCAGATACTGAGTAATACTTTGCTAACTGTTTGGCCCTTCTCTTAGATAGACCAGCCATTTGAAGGCCTCTTACACACACACACACACACACACACACACACACAGGCAGGAGAACACACACGCACGCACACACACACACACACACACACACACACAGGCAGGAGAACACACACAGACACACGCACACACACACACACAAACACAGGCAGGAAAACACACACGCACACACACACACACACACACACACACACACACAGACAGACAGGAGAACACACACACGCACGCACACGCACACACACACACACACACACACACACACAGAGGAGAAAGTCAGAGAGGGTGAGAAATGCCTGACACACGACTGACAAAGACAGCACCAGTCAAGTCTGGACGCTAATAGAAAGGACTACCTTCTGTAGCCTGGCTAGCGTCGGTCCTGAACTCACCCTGTTGTGCTGGAATTGGGAGCCCCCGCCCATGCCGGAGGGGGAGCCGGGGGAGGGCACGGGGGAGGTGTTGGGGGAGGGGTGGAGGTTCCCCGTGATCAGCATCATGTCGTGGCCGATGTCATCGATGTCGTCGGGGAACGGCAGGTCAAACATGTCGTCTGGAGAGAGAGAGGAACACAGTCAGTTGAAGACTTAGGCTGTCTACGGAGCTCTGGATGTGGACACAGTCACAGTGGTAGCACGGTAGAGGCTGACGAGGTCTGTGGCTGTGTTAGATACCATTCCCTCATCCCGTTCCGTTCTGTGTATTACAATGAGCCCCGTCCTCCGATCTCTACCTCCACCACAGAGCCTCCCCTGCTGGTAGCAGCACATGCCTTTCCTTGCTCTCCTGAACCGATTGCACCCCCTGGTGGAGGTGAAATGACCTACTTCACAAGGTAAACACTCTTACCGACTTAAGACTTAAGAAGAGAAAGAAGCCTTATCGAATTAAGAATGAGAAGATAAGGGAATACAAAAGAATGCTTTTGACACAGTTTCGAATTCATATTTTCCTCGAGTTGTCAATCTCCTGAGCTAGCATGGCACGGTGTTAGCATGGCTAGCGTGTTAGCATGGCTAGGGTTAAGGCTAGGGTTAGGGTTAAGGGTTAGGGTTAGGGCACTGACCCAGTCCCTCCTGTCCGGCGTTGTCCTCCCCTGTGGGGTAGGAGCTGGGTGCCACCTGGATGGTGGAGGAGGTGGGGAAGATCAGGATGTGCGTGCAGGAGGCGTCCTGCGGCGTGTTCAGCTGGGACGTCTGCAGGTTGAGGGCCGTGCTGCGGCCGAACACCGAGCCCATCGTCACCGCGTCTAGACACACACGCACGCACACACACACACACACACGGGCAGGAGAACACACACACACACACACACATAAACAAACACATTAACTTGATGATATACATTGCTAGTGCTATGAATAACCCCCATCATCCTCATCCTCATCCTCATCCTCATCCTCCTCATCCTCATCATCATCATCCTCATTATCCTCATCATCATCATCATCCTCATCATCATCATCCTCATCCTCATCATCATCATCATCATCATCCTCATCATCATCATCCTCATCATCATCATCCCATGCTGACCTGGCATCACAACGAAGGATCCCTGGGGCTCCATGGCGACCAGACAGGCGCTGAGGATGGAGGGAGAGTCGGCGGAGGACAAGCCACACATGCGACACGCCTCCTTCAGCTGACGACTGATGGAGTGGAGGTTGTGTTCCCCTAGGAGGATGCTCCAGTCTGTGGAGGGAGAGAGGGAGGGAGGGAGGGAGGGGGGGAGGGGGGGTGAGTGGGAGGGAGGGGGGTGAGAGGGAGGGAGGGGGGAGGGGGGATGAGAGGGGGGGAGGGGGGGGTTAGAGGGAGGGAGGGAGAGAGAGAGAGAGAAAGAGAGAGAGAGATGGAGAAGGAGAGAGAGGCAGAGACAAATGGCAGAGAGAGAAAGGGAGAGAGAGAGAAAGAGAGGGGGAGAGAATCAGCACAAGGAATGATTGTACTGTCTTACTGGTGTCTCTCCACTGGGTCAACTGAAATATTATCAGACGTCTGTGTTTCAGCAACATCTATCTTTAGATCATCTCGTAACGAGCACAGAAAAGGGTTATGACCAACCGGTCGTCATTTCAATCCGTCCACAGGAAGCCAACATTTCAACCCGTCCACAGGGACACTTAAACAGAACCCACTCCACCACCGACACTCACCCTTCAGCTCGCCGTGCCCCAGCCGGCCCAGCCGACCAATCACGATTCTCCAAGGCATGGAGGTCATCTGGATGATCCCCACGCACCAATCCCACATCTTCTGCAGGCCCATCTTCCTGGCGGATACCTTGGGGCGCCGCGCTCTGGAGAAGCCACGGGGAGATGTTATAGTCTCATTAGCTGAATACACAATATACCAGCATCAAATAGCGTAGTCCAGCAACAAATAGCCCTCGGGCAGACACAACAACAAATAGATTTATGTGTAGAACATGTTTTATATTGATTGCATATCTTGCGCACACAAGGAATACAAAATGCAACATTATGACTTTGCACACACAGTGGATATCTCCCCTCTCTCAGCCCCTGGGCCCACATTTGATTTGATTCAGCGAAACAGTGCTGAGCAGAGCAAAAAAAAAAAGACCTTCCAACTCAGAATCTACTCTGTATTACTCTGGATTATTGCAGCTTGATTTGAACATCGGTTTCGGGAAAACTGTAATTATTCCATGGAGAGTTGTTGTTAACAGTCGGACAATGTAATCGCATATCCTGGAAACGCTAGACGCAGCATTCAAAACTCCCATTGGTGTATTAGAAATATGAAGGCAAAGATGGACGACGTTGCCCCAATTTTAGTACCCACACACACACACACACACACACACACACACACACACACACACACACACACACACACACACACACACACACACCCCACCCGCCCGCCTAGCCTGCGTGACTCTACAGTACCTGTTGGGTACGTCGATGTTGATGATGCAGGTCTCCAGGAGCTCCCCCTTCTGGTCAGTGCAGGACACGAGGATCCAGCGCTGGTCATGTGACAGACAGTAGCCCACGAAGAGCACGTTGTACCTGGGGGGGACCTCTGGCCACACCTCCCCCGGCTCTGGCTGCCTGCTGCGCTGGGAGGGGCCCAGGATGTAGGGGGGAGAGTACCCCTGGAGGGGGCTGGGGTGCTGTGGAGTGGAGTGGGGGAGGGAGGAGAGAGGAGGGGGAGAGAGAGAGAGAGAGAGAGAGAGAGAGAGGGGACAGAGAGGGGGCGAGAGAGAGAGAGGAGATGGGAGGGGGGGGGGGGACAGATGGGGGGGGGGTGGGAGGGCGATTGTGATGCAGAGAAAAAGAGACAAAGAGTTTTTGAACGTGTGAGAGGTTGGAAGTTGGATGTCCAAATACAAGAGATGCATAGAAGAGAGAGTCCTCTTCAGTTCAGCTGACATGAGTTCAGTACCCATGAGCCTGCGGGCCCTACTGTACCTCTGGACTCTTGAGCACCGCGTCGAGGGCCGCCCCGGGGCCGAAGCCGGTCATGGACTTGATGTGTGTCTGGGTGGGGAGGAGCCGCCGGCACTGGGAGTAGCAGGAGAAGGCCAGGGAGCGGAGGTGCTGCAGGTACAGGGGGCTCTCGCCACTGGCAGGCTGGAGCAGGTAATGACATGGTATCACCTGGACGTACACACACACACACACACACACACACACACACACACGCATGCGGGCACACAAATACACAGACACACACACGCGCACGCACGCACACAGACACACGCACACAAAGACACACACACAGGGAATGAATGAGCCATTAGAAGATGTAATAATAATAATAATAATAATAATCATCATCATCATCATCATCATAATAATCATAATAATAATAATAATACGTTTTATTTATATAGCACCTTTCATACATAATAATGCAGCTCAGTGCTTAGGGAGAGAGCTCTTAGGAGAGCTCTTAGGACCTGGAAGGCTATTACTGTCATCAGTCCTGTGAGGAAACAATAGTCTCTCTCTCTCCTAACCTAACCCTAACCCTCACCATCCCTAAACCATTTCTAAACAGTGCACCAAGCCTAGCAGTATATATATATATATATAACATCTCATTGTGTTTCATCCCTGAATGAAATGTGCTATATAATAAATCACATCTGATTCGATTTGATCTGATTTGATTTGACAGCGGATGACTCACCTGCAGTACCAGCGCTGGCCTCATGGCCTCCGGCAGCGTCTGCAGCATCTCCGTGTAGCAGCGCATCAACCCCAGCAGCCACACGCTGTTCTCCTCCACCTCCTCCCCCTCTTCTTCCTCTCTCCCTCCGTCCCTCGCTCCTCCCGAGCACAGGAAGGGGTCCACGATGTACAACACGATGGCCGGCGGGTGGGCGTGGCTGTCCGCAGCGTCCGGCAGGGTGGGGATACCGATTCGCTCGCGCTCTGCAATGCTGGGAGGAGACACCGAGAACGTCACCACACTGTCACATACAGTCATCATAACACTAGAATATGTGTAATATAACACAGTAATAACACAATCATGACACATGACCTCCCCTTTCCACCGCCACACAAACCTAGTTCTAGTTCTGGGCTGGTTGCTAGTGCCGGTTCGGTTCGCGAAGTTGTTTCAACTTACGAGACCTTCTAAGAAACGGTTTGCTTTTCTACAGGCTAGTACCGGCTAGCTCTCCGGGTTAGTACTACGATAGCCCCTACAAGGGCTAGCCCTCAGGGCTAGTACTAGCTCTCAGGGTTAGCAGCCCTACAATAACTCTCTCTTGGGGGTTAACAGCCGTACGACAGCCAGTACAAAGCTACCAGGCTTGCATTGCGGTACTGTAAGCCTTTGACCCCCCCTCCCTCACCTCTCGGGGGTCTCTGCAGGCTGCGTGGGGGCCGGGGTGGGGTTGTTAGCGCCACCCTTGGACTCTGCCGTCCCTCCCTGTTGGGTGTCCGCTGTGCCAGGCTGTCCTGGGGTCGCTGCTGCTGCTGCTGCTGCAGTGGGGGGGGCCGCGGTGTTTCCTGAGCTGGGGGCTGCCGCCTCTCCCTCGGGAGCCCCGGGACCGGAGGGGGGGGCAGGCTGGGCGCCGGGGGGGGCAGGTTGGGCTGAGGAGGTTGTAGGAGACTGGGTCTGGGGCTGGGGCTTGGGGGGCACCAGGAGACTGCTGTCCACGGAGAGGACAGATAACTGGGGACCTGGAGGGAGGGGGGGGGGGGGGGGGGGGGGGGGGGACATAGGGGAGAAGTTAGTTAGAAGTTATTCATATCCATAGTTAAGTTATCCATAATAACACAGTGGTGTAGAATAGAATAGAATAGAATGTTCCCCGTGGTGTTATCCATCCTGTCAGGTATCTGCTGTGAGGGTAAACAACCACGACATCGACATGAATCAAGTGTAATCCAAATTAGGGGTGGGCATCGACGATCGATAATTGATCGATAATTGATCGATAAGGATCTTGGTCGATCACAAAATAAAACATTTGGTCGATCACCATTTTTTTTTTTTTTTGTGATCGACCAAATGTTTTATTTTGTGATCGACCAAGATCCTTATCGATCAATTATCGATCGTCGATGCCCACCCCTAATCCAAATAGATAAATACATAAAGCCCCCCCCTCCCATCTCTCCCCCTCCCTCCCTCCCTCCCTCCCTCCCTCCCTCTCACCTAGCTGCTGTCTGCAGGCCTGGGCGTAAAGTCGGAGTTTGTTGAGGTTGTCCGTGTGTTGTTGTCCGGCCCAGGGCCCAGTGAACCACTGGTCCACCTGCTCGTCCTCCAGCTTGTCTGACTGGTCTCCCCCTCCTCCTCCTCCTCCCACGCCTCCCACAAGCACCAGGCCGTCCCGGGACACCTTGGCTAGAGGCCGGTGCTTCCCCAAACGACAGGTCTGAGGCACAGAACAGACAGACAGACAGAACAGACAGAACAGACAAACAGAACAGACAGAACAGACAGACAGACAGAACAGACAGAACAGACAGACAGACAGACCGAACAGACAGAACAGACAGAACAGACAGAACAGATAGAACAGACAGAACAGACAGACAGACAGACAGAACAGACAGACAGAACAGACAGAACAGACAGACAGACAGAACAGACAGACAGAACAGACAGAACAGACAGAACAGACAGAACAGACAGACAGACAGACAGAACAGACAGACAGACAGAACAGACAGAACAGACAGAACAGACAGACAGACAGAACAGACAGACAGACAGAACAGACAGAACAGACAGAACAGACAGAACAGACAGACAGAACAGACAGACAGACAGACAGACAGAACAGACAGACAGACAGACAGACAGAACAGACAGACAGACAGAACAGACAGAACAGACAGAACAGACAGACAGACAGAACAGACAGACAGACAGAACAGACAGAACAGACAGAACAGACAGACAGACAGAACAGACAGAACAGACAGAACAGACAGACAGAACAGACAGACAGACAGACAGAACAGACAGACAGACAGACAGAACAGACAGAACAGACAGACAGACAGACAGAACAGACAGAACAGACAGAACAGACAGACAGACAGAACAGACAGACAGAACAGACAGAACAGACAGAACAGACAGAACAGACAGAACAGACAGAACAGACAGACAGAACAGACAGAACAGACAGAACAGATAGAACAGACAGAACAGACAGAACAGACAGACAGAACAGACAGAACAGACAGACAGACAGAACAGACAGACAGACAGAACAGACAGAACAGACAGACAGACAGAACAGACAGACAGACAGAACAGACAGAACAGACAGAACAGACAGAACAGACAGACAGACAGACAGACAGAACAGACAGAACAGACAGACAGACAGAACAGACAGACAGACAGACAGACAGAACAGACAGACAGACAGACAGAACAGACAGAACAGACAGACAGACAGAACAGACAGACAGACAGACAGAACAGACAGAACAGACAGACAGGCAGACAGACAGGGATCGTTAGGGGTTGTTTTAAATGTATGACTGCAGGTCAACGATATTGTAACATTCACACAGTACTAGTACACATTCATCATCTCCTAAATATGAGGACAAATATGAGGACAGTATGAGGCAGAGTGTGGTAATGAACCAGAACTACTGTATCATCCAGGGGAGGCTGGCGGAGGTACACATCGGAGGCTCGCTGTAACACATGGAACGGAATAAGGAACGGTATCGAGCTATTGGATGCGTTACAACGAGCCCGTCCTCTGCCTCCACCAGCCTCCGTCCTCTGCTTCAGACACAGGTTGTGAGCTGTTGCGGGGTGTGTGTGTACCTCGTAGACGGCGCTGAGCTCCTGGAAGAAGGCGTTGGCCCCGGCCAACAGGGACGGACTGTTGGGACAGAGCACCAGGAAGGCAACGTCTCTCTGGCCGCCGTACGGCTCCAACGTCAGCTTCTCCCAGAACGGCAGCGCCAGCGGGGACAACGCCAGGAAGTCCCGGTCGCGGTCGTAGCCTAGCAACAGCGTGGGGATGGGCAGGGGCTCCGGCGACTCCTCGGATCCTGGTCGACACAGAGAGAAATTAGATGGTTTTTTTATTTTTATGATTATTACATTGTTACATGCTCCCAATGAGCGGGCCGGCGCCTTGCATGGTAGCTTGCCACCATCGCTGTGTGTGAATGTGTGTGTGAATGGGTGAATGAGAGGCCATTGTAAAGAGCTTTGCAATAAGGCGCTATATAAGTGCAGTCCATTTACTTGAGTGAGGGACTTGGCCCTAAGTTACTCCAGGGAGAGTGTTAATTGTAAATCGCTTTGGATAAAAGCGTCTGTTAAATGTTAAATGGTGTAAATGTAAATGGCTGATAAAGATGAAGTACGTGTGGTTGTAACCATGAATGAACTAGAGTGGACAAAGTAGGAGATCATCTGATTCTGTAATATCTGTAATATCAAGGATAACGTTGACCATATTCAACACCACTGTATAGTACACACAATGCTAAACACTCCAAACACACATACAAAGACGCTACCTAGAACCGTTTAGAGTACTTTTGGCTTGTCCCTTTGGGAGAAACCCTTTTGATTTTACCGCACATTTAGATTTTTACATTTTTGCCATTCAGCAGACGCCTTTATCCAAAGCGACGTACAACAAATACATTTGACTAAGTAAGTGAATCATCTATCCGCCAGTCATAGCGGGAAAAAGTCGTCTATGCTCAGGCCTGGGGCTGTCGGCAGTCGTCGTGCTAAAAGAAGGACTTTTCTTTTGACACCGGGGAAACAGTACAGGAGGGTAGTAGATGTCTCAGGAGGGACAGTTATGGTGTAGCCTGAAGAGATGGGGGTCTTCAGTCTACGGAGGAGGATGGGGAGTGATTCTGCAGTTTTCTGACAGCAGTGGGACGCCAGTAGAACCCTTTCCATAGAAGAAGTCAATGTGGTATGGTATGTCCCTTCTGACTCACCGTAGGAGCCCCTGCCGGCCATCTTGTGGAACTGTTGCCAGGTGAGCGGTCCCTGGACGTGCTGGATGTTCTCCCAGGTCCTGCCTGTCCTCTTCTTCTGAATGGCGTCTTGCAGGAAGGGCTGCAGGGACAGCAGCATCCGCACCACATCCTGGGACGACAGCATGCTGATGTCCAATACTGGGGAGGCAAGGAGACAACCACACACACATACACACACACATACACACACACACACACAGGCAAGAGAACACACACAGGCAGGCAGGAGAACACACACAAACACACACACAGACACACACACACACACAGACAGGCAAGAGAACACACACAGGCAGGAGAACACACACATACACACACAGGCAGGACAACACACACATACACACACAGGCAGGACAACACACACACACACACACACACACACACAGGCAAGAGAACACACACAGGCAGGACAACACACACATACACACACAAGCAGGACAACACACACACACACACACACAGGCAGGACAACACACACACATACACAGGCAGGAGAACACACACATACACACACACGCAGGAGAACACACACATACACACACACGCAGGAGAACACACACACGCAGGAGAACACACACACGCAGGGCAAGACACACACACAAACATAAAGTACATGAATCCACAATTAGACGTCACGCAACAGGCCATCACTAACAAAGACACGTGGACATTAACCTTCAGTAAACTTAAGTGAATTAAAATGTTTAAAAAAAAAAGGTAATAATGTCTGTATCGAAAAAATCTCCTGAGGAATTAGTCATTCATACGACATTCTTCCTCCAGCAGTAAGTCTCTCATCTTCCTTTTTTCTCTGTGAAGTAAAGCTGAGTAAGCTGTGATAACCATCTCCTGTATAATCACTTCAACACGTGTCTAATCTCTCGCACAACGCTCCATTAGAAGCACAGTGGAACAGCGGAGGGGCGGGGGGAGGGGGGGATGGGGGAGGGGGGGGGGAGGGGGAGTGGGCTTCAGTATTCATCACTGAGACACATCTATCCCTCTTCTATCCCTCTTCTCCTCCTGCTGCCATTGTTCTAGCGACACCCTGCGCAGCCCCATCCCTCCTCCTTACCGTTGGTGTGCGGCCAGGAGTGTAGCGCGCTGCTCCTCACCACCGCCGGGTCCACTTTCCGCTCGGCGGGGTTGTCCACGTACTGCTGCCCCTGCACCAGCGCGTTGTAGCACTCCACGCACGCGTCGCTCCCGTCCGCCCACTGCTTGTCGGCCATCCAGCTCTGCAGCAGCGCCCCCTGGCGCCCGCGGCACGAACAGGCGGGCGGGAGGTGCAGGGAGGCCAGGGAGGAGATGGGCTGGGAGCACTGCTCCTGGATCAGGACCATGACCGAGGCGGGGACGGGCGGGGCGTCCTGCGGCCGCTTGGCCCGGGGGTCCCCCATGGGCGGGTCGCGGCGGCACAGCGCCAGCCGCCGCTCGGCCGCCCGGCCCACCTCCGAGCCGCGGCCGAAGATGTCCATCTCGTCCTCCAGGAAGAGGCCCGTGGCGTGGGCCAGGCGGCGGTTGACGATGGCGCTGAAGCCGCACATGCAGCGGTACTGGTCCTCGCGGGTGGAGTCGGGGATGTACACGCCCACGTCGGCGCCCTTGACGTTCATGTTGCAGGCGCAGATGCAGCAGCTGTCGAAGTTGCGGTCCTTGAACACGTTGAGGACCGAGTCGGACAGGAGCAGGGCGGCGTAGAGGCTGTGCGCCTCGGGGAGGGCGGGCCCGGAGGAGCCGCGGGGGTCCACGGAGCTCATGGGGATGCTGGTGGAGGGCGTGGAGGCCGGAGAGCTCACCTCCGTGCCCTCCTGCTTCACCGAGCCCTGGCCGCTGGCTACGCCCCGGGGGGTCCGCGGGGTGCGGGGGGTGGGCACGGAGAAGCGCGGGGTGGCCGGGGAGGGGGAGGGGAGGACTCCACCCGCGGTGCCCACGGAGGGGGCGTTGATGCTCAGGTGGGAGTAGTCCTGGTCCACGCTGGGGATGTTGCTGGGGAAGGAAGGAGGTGGTTAGACAGACAAATAAAAGGCTTCTTTTCATGATTACATGATTATACACTGAGGGATCCTGAGGCTAATCATTCAAACACTGTCAAACTCTATTTTTGCTTTACTGACTACATAAAAAAACGTCCATAACACTTTATGACCTGCAGTTAATTCAATGTGCTGATGGCACACCCCAAATGACACTGTGACTTACTTCAATGAACAGGGGCCCACACCAGGGGAGGCTGGTGGAGGTAGACATCGGAGGACAGGCTCATTGTAATGTATAGAATGGAAAACATTTCTGATTCCTCGTTCCATTCCATGCATTACAATGAGCCCGTCCTCCGATTTCTACCTCCACCAGCCTCCCCTGCGCCAGAGCAGACCCAGTACTGAACAATGAGCAGATCCAGACCCAGACCCAGACCCAGACCCACAACCACACCCACACCCACACCCACACCCACACCCACACCCACACCCAGTCCCAGACCCAGTCCCAGACCCACAACCACACCCACACCCACACCCACACCCACACCCACACCCGCACCCAGACCCAGACCCAGACCCAGACCCAGACCCAGACCCAGACCCAGACCCAGACCCAGACCCACACCCACACCCAGTCCCAGTCCCAGACCCACACCCACACCCACACCCACACCCAGACCCACACCCACACCCACACCCACACCCACACCCACACCCACACCCACACCCAGACCCAGTACTCACATATATCCGTCCCTGATGAAGGGGGTGTTGGGGGGGAGGGCGGAGTAATGTTCCATCTTAGGCATCATCGCCCAGGAGGGCCGGTAGTAGCAGTGGTCCGGCACCTTGAGGGGGGGCAGACAGTGGCTGGGGAGGGTCCGCAGGGGGGCGAACATGGAGCAGCCCATCTGTGGCTGGATGGAGGGGACGCGGTAGACGAAGGAGAAGTCCTGTAGGGGGGGGGGCAGGGGGAGAGGGGGGAGAGGGGGGAGAGGAGGAGCTCACTACACATGTGGTTGTGGTACAGCCAATCAAAGGGCAATAAACAAGGACACCACCATGTTGACTGTGTTGGTGATGCTGGGAACACAAGCCACTCCCCCCCGTTGATTAACAAACATGTATACACATTCCGTTCCATGCATTACAATGACCCTGTCCCCCGATTTCTACCTCCACCAGCCTTCACTGTCACACACATACACACACACACACACACACACATACACACACATGCTTTACCACTACATGTAAAACTTGCAAAGGTTAAGCATGGGTGTTCCTTCCTTCCTTCCTTCCTTCCTTCCCTCCCTCCCTCCCTCCCTCCCTCCCTCTCTCAGTCACAGACTGGCCCTGCTCAACTCTTCATTGACAAAATGAAGCAACCTTCACT
>NC_137689.1:68561940-68564440 GCF_963989245.1 Nansenia antarctica | reverse complement strand
CCCCTTTCGGGGTTCAAACCCCCCAGTCTATGTATGTCTTTGACAGTGTGTTAGATACTGATACTAACAGTGTGTCTGGGGTGGATGGACCTCCTCAACACTTGAACAGAATCACACACACATGGATCATGGACCGTATGGTACTTTCGCCTTCTCTCATCTCATCACTTCACAGCCTGCCAGGGTACCAGGCCCGCAAGGGGAGGCTGGTGGAGGGAGACGAAAGGCCTCGTTGTCATGCACAGAACGGAATAGGAAGGAACGGCATCCTGCCCCATGTGACCATCCCCTGAATCGAACAGAATTTGTACAGTTTTACAGTCGGTAAGTCAACTGCCATAAAGACGTGTTCAGTGTCAGAAAGTAACGATCGTAGAGGTTAAAGAGCCATTACTGTGTGGGTCCATTTTCATCACATAACCTTTATCAAAGACATGGAAACTCCATATCGTTAAACGGTATGGGGGGGTGGGGGGGGGGGGCGGTAGGGTTAAATCCACATTTCCTTTCCATTGATGACAGTCACCACACCTGTAATGTACAAGCCTTTGCTTCACCATGCATCCTAGCAGGCCACAGTTTATCAGGGAGGGCTTTGTTGTTATCACAAACGGGAAATCTCTAACCCATTATTGCAATTTATATTGTGTGTGTCTGTGTGTGTGTGTGTGTGTGTGCCTGTGTGTGTGTGTGCATGCGTGTGTGTGTGTGTGTGTGTCAGCATACGTACGTGCGTGCGTGTGTGTGTGTGTGTGTGTGTGTGTGTGTGTGTGTGTGTGTGTGTGTGTGAGTGTGTGTGTGTGTGTGTGTGTGTGTGTCCGCAAGTGTGCGTATTGAGAGGAAGCCAGGACATCATTAACCACATAGATTGCTCCATGCTGATGTACATTTTTTAATCTATAAACCCCCATCGCCTGGACGGGCCAGCCTTACAAAACACCAGGCAATAAAGACACACTGTAATCTCCATGTGATTTCCCTGCTGCCTATGCAATATCCCTGAGCCCTGGGGAAACCGGGAGCCGTAATGGATAATCAATTCATACAGTGGCCAATTCTAAAGACACACACAGGCTATTTGTTGTACTGCATTAAATATGTAGGCGAGCCAAAAAGATATATTGTTAATCTTATTCACTGTTGATACTAATAATATCAACAGTGGCCAAAGTCAACATGTTATCGTGTCTGTCCTGTAGAGGGCGCTGAGACCCGTTTCTCAGCGACGTCAACATTCCTCAAGCTCAGCAAGGAAAACATAGCGTCATCGCGGCAGGCACTGCTATCCAGACACACACACACACACACACACACACACACACACACATACAGACAAACACACACGGGCACACACACACACACACACACACACACACACACCCTGGACACACACACTGGCCTGCTCTCCAGAACTACACCACCCACTTCAATAATTCAGATCTCTACAGCATATGAGTTGCTACCCCCCCCCCCCCTCCTCCCCCTCCTCCGCCCCCCCCCCCCCCCCTCCCCCATGTTATGCCCACGTATGCCCACCTCAAGCCCATATGAAAGGCTATTTATAGCTGAGAGGGGCATCCTTAGGGTGATAGTCTCTGTCAGTCACCCGTCAAGCCTGGCAAAGGGACAAACACACACACTCACACTCTCACACACACACACACACACTCACACACACACACACACACACACACACACACACACACACACACACACAGTGTGTGAATACTCACCTAGGACTTATGCATCAGGGCCCAGTGTACACACACACACACACACACACACACACACACACACACACAGTTCACTGGCCTTGAGGATCATGTTAAATATGATAGTAGATGGTGAAGTACTTTCCTTGCTGTAAATGTGAGTGAGAGGTGTGTGGTCACGTGACCACAGGCGAGAACCAGCTCCAGCCTCCCAGTCCCACTCCTACTAGCGCTGGTAGCCTACCAGGGGAGGCTGGCAGAGGTAGAAAACGGGAGGCCAGGGCTCATTGTGACACACGGAACGGAAACGTCCACGAGCGTTTGATACCCTTCCTCATTCTGGATCAAACCCTGTCCCTCCACTTCTCCATGCCTCCTCCTAGCTTCTCTTCCCCAGAAAAAAGTCAAGTCTTTGTCACTTCCTCACACACACACACACACCACACGCATGCCACACACACACACACACACACACATACATACACTGCGCACACGCCACACACACACACACATACATACAACCACACGCACCACATGCACGCACGCCACACACACACACACACACACACCAAGCCAAGGTTCAGCGTAAGTAGCCTGCAGGCATCTCTAGTGCAGGTCGATGTGAGCGGTGGAACCAGCAGCTTCTGCCTCTCCCTCCTCAGGTTGGGTCATTCTATTTTACTCGTGTGTTTGTACTCAGTCAGGCTGAAGAAAAAGTCTTTTATTGTGGGTTTTTTCTTTACGAGAGCCGCGTAACACACGTTAGTCGTCTCCATGACTCCCTGGTG
>NC_137689.1:68551940-68554440 GCF_963989245.1 Nansenia antarctica | reverse complement strand
TGTGAGTCTCACAACGGCTTTGCGTTGATGAAACCAGGTAGGATGAACATTATAGTTCGCTGTCCATTCCTCTTTAAATGCCCTGTTTTCACCGTCAACTTTCCTCTTTACACCTTTGGAGAGTGACATGATGTTTCTCTTGCTAGTTAGCAGGTTAAATGTTTAGCTAACTTCACCCGGCACGCAAACAACCAATCCAATAATAATGTGACCTTGTCTGGGAGGAGGGGGGAATCATTCAGAATGAAAGTATGTTAAATAATTATTAGAATAAGCTAGGCTGCGCTACATCGTCAGTCCACACATTTATTATTCAAAACTATGGAAAAGGGTGAAACTACGTTTCAACGTTGTTGAGAATCACAACACAAACTTGCTAGTCAAGCCAAAATACTGCAACGTAATGGATTGGACTGCTACCTAGTTAACTACAACACTACTTTACATTGTTACCTAGTTAACTACAACACTACTTTACATTGTTACCTAGTTAACTACAACACTACTTTACATTGTTACCTAGTTAACTACAACACTACTTTACATTGTTACCTAGTTAACTACAACACTACTTTACATTGTTACCTAGTTAACTAGAACACTACTTTACATTGTTACCTAGTTAACTAGAACACTACTTTACATTGTTACCTAGTTAACTACAACACTACTTTACATTGTTACCTAGTTAACTACAACACTACTTTACATTGTTACCTAGTTAACTACAACACTACTTTACATTGTTACCTAGTTAACTACAACACTACTTTACATTGTTACCTAGTTAACTACAACACTACTTTACATTGTTACCTAGTTAACTACAACACTACTTTACATTGTTAGCAGGCTCACAAAACAAGCTGTGTTAGTTGACTAGCGATGTGTACATTTTTCGAAAGAAAAGTCAAAGCATTAGAATGTGTCACATTTTTTAACAATCAATTACTTATGAATGAATGGTCTTTATTGTCATTGCTACAGTACAGGTACCAAACAACGAAATTTAGGAGGGGTGGCTCCCCTGGTGTTAGAAAAAAAAATTAAAAAAAATAAAATAAAATAATCGGGCCCGCCATCTAGTGGCTCAAAAAAAATTGGCCAGAGGCCAAACCTAATTGCCGACCCCTGCCCTACACCCTACACCCTACACCCTACACCCTACACACTACACCCTACACCCTACACCCTCCACACTACACCCTACACACTACTCACTACACCCTACACCCTACACCCTCCACACTACACCCTACACACTACTCACTACACCCTAAACCCTACACCCTACTCACTGCACACTACACACTACCCCCTATATACTACACACCACACTACACCCTACACCTTACACTCTACACCCTACACCCTACATCTTACACACTACACCCTACACCCTACAGCCTACATCTTACACACTACACCCTACATACTACTCACTACACCCTAAACCCCACACCCTCCACACTACACCCTACACACTACGGCCTATACACTATATACTACACACTACACACTACACACTAAACACTCTATACTACACACTACACAGTACACCCTATACACAATATACTACACACCACACACTACACACTACACCCTATACACTACACACCACACTACACCCAACACACTACGGCCTATTACACTATATACTACACACTACACACTACACACTACACCCTATACACTATATACTACACACCACACATTACACACACTATATACTAACTACACACTACACACTACACCCACAACACTACACACAACATACTCCAACCTACACCCTACACACTACACCTGACACACTACACCCTACACACACACACACACACACACACACACACACACACACACACACACACACTTTGTGTACAGCCACAGGCTCTAGCATACAGAGAGACATGGAGTGTATGACAGTGAATCATGATCATACAGAGTATGCAAGAGAGCCTGTGAGCATATGGACATCAATACAAATGAATGGAGGCGTGTGTGTGTGTGTGTGTGTGTGTGTACATTTTACTGTGTGTGAGAGAGAAAGAGAGAGAGACAGAGAGAGAGGGAGTAAGAGAGAGAGAGAGAGAGAGAGAGAGAGAGAGAGAGAGAGAGAGAGAGAGAGAGAGAGGCGGTGCACCCAGATAAACTCATACACTTAGCATGCATGGTGATAGGCTGCAGCAGCTCTGCGTGTAGCGCTGGCAGGGGAGGCTAATCCACTCCAATCATTCAGCTGTCTTTGGTAATGCTTAATTTATAAAAAACCCTCACCCCCCTCCTCCACCTCCCATCCTTTCCACATCTCTCTCTCTCACTCTCTCTCTCTCTCTCTCTCTCTCTCTCTCTCTCTCTCTCTTTCAGCGTCTGATGCAATCCGTTACCAACAGTGTGCTCACTCTCTCTCTCTCTCTCTCTCTCTCTCTGTCTCTCTCATTCTCTCCCTCCCTCTCTCATTCTCTCTCCCTCTCTTTCTCTTCCCCTCTCTCTCTCTCTCTCT
>NC_137689.1:68539440-68544440 GCF_963989245.1 Nansenia antarctica | reverse complement strand
ATGCTTAGCCTATCTTCTCCACAGCAAAACAAAACAACAGATCTTCACCGCTCAACTCCCACGACTCATTTCAAGGGAAACTTTATCAGCAGCATGAATTACAAAACGACAATATCGCCAAACGGGATGTGTCCGTCAAATGAAACACACTCCTCCATCCTACACCTCCAGCGTTTCCGTGTCAGTGTTCGGGGACCACCTGGGCCTCCCGTTTCACTTCCACCACTGTCATTAACCTAGCTCACATGTCATTAGGACATAGTGTAACTCCTTCTAAAGTTATCCTGACTAATTAGCAACTCAATTAACAACTGTCACGCTTATGCTAATTAGAGTTGCGGAAAGGAAGACTCTGTAGGTGGACGCCGGTGTCGGAGAGTTAATTGGTTCCTAAGCAGAGAGAATACGAAGTGTTTAATTGATGCTCAGTGATGAGGTGAAGAGCCAGAGACCCCCCCCCCCACCCTGCGGACCTTAACACCCCCCCCCCCCCCCCCCCCTCCATGAAAAGCATCCTGCAGTGTCGGTCACACACACACACGTTTGCACACACACACACACACATACACAGGCTCACACACACACGCTCACACACACACACACACACACACACCTACACACACACACACACAGCCTCAAGTCTACTCTCACATTTCACCGGCGTTCACTAGACGGCTCAATAGTCTCACACTCGGGCCAGTCTGACACTCGCCCGTTTGCACACTGTCACACGAGCGCGCGCACACACACACACACACACACACACACACACACACACACACACGTGTTCCCATCAGCGAGGTGACATGATCTCACGTCGGGCTCACAGTGCAGGTGGCACCAGCAGCCAGAGGCGTCACACCATCCAGGAGGAGAGGCAAGCAGCCGCCGCATGGAAGCCATTCACACTGCCTGTCTGTCTCACACACACACACACACACACACACACACGCACACACGTGGGTGCGCACATGTGGGCACGCACACGCGGCTACCATCTCCAACAGAGTAGAGACACACACACATACACACACACACTCCCAGCTCCCACTCTCTCAGAGTTGTTCCACTAGTTAGTACCATGTCAGAGTAATGTTGCAGGAAGTTGTGGGGAGGTTGTGAGGTGGTTGTGTGTGAGGTTGTGAGCTGGTTGTGAGGTGGTTGTGAAGTGGTTGTGTGTGAGGTTGTGAGGTGGTTGTGAGGTGGTTGTGTGTGAGGTTGTGTGAGGTTGTGAGGTGGTTGTGTGTGAGGTTGTGTGTGAGGTTGTGAGGTGGTTGTGAGGTGGTTGTGTGTGAGGTTGAGGAGGAGTTCGACTCACCTGGTGGCCAGATGTTTCTCCTCCAGCTCGTAGGGCTTGACGAACCACTTCCCTATCCGCACAAAGTCCTTGTCCATCAGACACCTGGGGAGCACAGAGAACTATCAGGTCCTCAGTCACCCTATAAAGTGAATCTAATCTAATCTAATCTAATCTAATCTAATCTAATCTAATCTAATCTAATGCAGGTTGGAATCCTGACTCAAGATCTGCACGGCTAAATCAGACATTTCCGTAGATCTTGCAGTGAGGTCAATAGGACATTTTGCGCCACGATTCGACTCCAGCGTGCAGATTTCCAGTTAGGATTCCACCCGCACAGCACATTGCACACATACTCCTACTGTATGCGTTGACCTGAGGTGACACACCTGAGGTGACACATTTAGACAGTGAATCAGTCATACGGAACGGGGTTCACCTCGTAAATACTGTATCAAATATGGTTGCATTGTGGATTATTGGATGTATGTAGGATTAGCGTTGCCTGCACTGACTCTGGACCTGCGGCCTCCCCTGAGGGCTTAATCCATTCATATTGAATTGAGCTGAAAGGCTGATACACGCTTAAATACATACATACTGTATATTGGAAATTCTATATGTGAGCCACAAATACAGGAAGCATATTATCCAACCAGGGTCAAACCTGGTCTCCTCAGATCAACATTTAACATTGATTCAATTGAAGTCAACGTATGTGATGGGGGGGGGGGGGGGTTGAGGGGGAGGGGGGTTGAGCCTTTGTGCCAGTCAGGCTGAGGTAAGGTGAGGCCGCCTACTGCAGCAGTAGAGAGACTTAGGAGAGGAGGGAGACTCAAGGTAATACCAAGGTTAATTCCCCCCGCACCCTATGATGATCATTGATGCTTAACTTAATAGAGAACAAATATGAGCTGCTTGGTTGAACAGATGGGCTTTAACTTACGGAGGAGATTGTGAGCATTTGAGCCATTGATTCAATACGCAGATTATCATTTCATTAAATCAGCCTGCGATTGGCCCCCACTTTCTTTTCCTTTGCCCTTATTGGTTGGGGCAAATGACGCAATAACTGCACCAAATCTCTTCAGGAATAAATAACATATAATATTTTATGCTACATAAATATGGAATAACAGTATTTATTCAGTATTTATATTTGTATTTTTTATGCTAAGGTGGCCATGTGTGAGACATGACTTTCTCAAGGACGTCCAGCAGCTAGGGAATGTTTGTGCAGGGTGCTCATGGGAAATGTAGTTCTGTACTGTACCTCTCCAGCAGGTTGTGAATGGCCTTGAAGAGGAGGGTCCTGCACTCGTAGGACAGCCCACACTCCCATAGCCCCTCCTCCGCCACTGAAACACAGGAAGAGGACATGGGTTAGCTGCTGCTGCTGCTGCACGGAAGAGTTCTAGAAGAATCTACACAACAGTAGTACAACAATCTACACAAACAGTACTAGGACAATCTACACAAACAGTACTAGAACAATCTACACAAACAGTACTAGGACAATCTACACAAACAGTACTAGAACAATCTACACAACAGTTCGAGAACAACCTACACACAATACCAACAGTCCTAGAACAATCTGCACAACAGTTCTAGAACAATCTACACAATCTGTGTTTCCAGAGGAAGAGGAGGAGAGGTTGTTGGACACTGACAGTTCCAGCCAGACGGACACGCGAGTACAACTGACAGGGTGAGGAGAGAGAGGTCAGAGGTCAGGGGGAATGAACCCCCTGAGAAGAGTGCGCTACCCTTCATCGTCATCATCGACTTAGTGCATAACAATACACACATACAGATGGGACACACACACACACACACACACACACACACACACAGAAAAGCCATTGTTGACTGGATATCAGTGTCTGGTTGGAGTGGTGCAGTGTGCTGTACACACAGAGGGATGAGTCCTAACACAGACACGTATGTACATGCAAACACCAGCCCACAGACGAGTCACGAAGAGCCCTCAACCACAGGCATTTATCTCCAACACACACAAACACACAGACACAGACACACACACACACACACACACAGACACACAAACACACACACACTCACACTGCTACATCAACAACGCCACCTATGGAGAAACTGTCTGCAAGTGTTCAGATGAACAGGTGATCAGTGTGTGTGTGTGTGTGTGTGTGTGTGTGTGTGTGTGTGTGTGTGTGTGTGTGTGTATGTGCGTATGTATGTGTGTGTGTGTGTGTGTGTGTGTGTGTGTATGTGTGTGTGTGTGTGTGTGTGTGTGTGTGTGTGTGTGTGTGTGTGTGTGTGTGTGTGTGTGTGTGTGTGTGTGTGTGTGTGTGTGTGATGTGTACAGCTGTCAGGTCCGCTGCACCAGTGCCACAGTCAACACCAGTGCAGCTGTCAGGTCCAGTTAGCGGCACCGGAGAGGAGAGGAGGGGAGAGGACAGCAGAGGAGAGGAGGGGAGGGGAGAGGAGGAGATGAGGGGAGAGGACAGCAGAGGAGGAGAGGGGAGGGGAGAGGAGGAGATGAGGGGAGAGGGAGGAGAAGAGAGGAGAGGAGGGGAGAAGAGAGGAGAGGAGGAAAGGAGTGGATGGCAGGAGAGGAGAGAGGTGAGTGGAGAGGAGAGCAGAGAGCTCAGATGTCAGCCCTGACAGCTAGCAGCACATAGAGAGAGAGAGAGAGAGAGAGAGAGAGAGAGAGAGATGGAAGAAGAGAGAGAGAGAGAGAGAGAGAGAGAGAGAAAAAAAAAAAAGCTTCAGCTTTTTAGTTCCAGTTACTGCCAAGTCAGCAGCTCATATGTGACCTGTCCCTCCCCCTCCCTCCAGAGGATGGGGTGAGGGGAGGGAGGGAGGGAGGGAGGGAGGGAGGGAGCGAACAGAGGCTGGTGTGAGTGGGTGTTGTGTTTACTTACAGGGTGGCGGCAAACAAGAAGCACCGAACGGGTACACAAGAGGGTGAGGGAGGGGGGAGGGAGGGAGGGAGGGAGAGAGAGAGAGAGAGAGAGAAAGAGCAGATCATCCGGGGAGAGGTGAAACCACAGTGGTTGATCTTTTGCTCTCTCTCCTTCTTTGGGGTGGTGTATTTCTTTTTCACATCTGCTTTTTTCTTCCTTCTTCTTCTTCTTCTTCTTCTTCTCCTTCTTCTTCTTCTTCTTCTTCTCCTTCTTCTTCTTCTTCTTCTTCTGGCTCTGCTGATATTTTCCTCTCTTTTTTTTTTTCACACTGGAGTGAATGAAATTTCCTTACTCGCCAGAATTCCCCGGTAACCATGGCAACACTGGCTGTGAGAACACAGCTCTCCGGCATTCAATTCCACCACCTCCCTCCCTCCCTTCTCTCCCTCCCTCCCTCCCTCCTCCCTCCCTCTCTCCCTCCCTCCCTTTTCCACCCTCTCCGTCTTCCTCTGTTCTTTTGCTTCCAACACCCCCACCCCCCTCCGCCCCATTCCTCCCTTCCCTCCCTTCCCCCTCCCTCCCTCCCTCCCTCCCCCTCTCCTCCCTCCCTCCCTCCCTCCCTCTCTCATTCCTGCTCCAGGGCTCAGACAGGAAGCTCTAGCCAGCTATTCTACAGGGAAGAGAGCTTCATGAGCGGAATGCCAAGTCTCCAGCAAATCCAACTCATTAGCTCTCCCCTTTCTTTCCCCAATCCCTTTTCTGCTCTCTGCCAATCCACCACCACCACTCGTCTTCATCTTTCCCCCCCC
>NC_137689.1:68526205-68539240 GCF_963989245.1 Nansenia antarctica | reverse complement strand
GATAACATTTTTCAACCAGTTTAGGGGTCCTTTTTCTGTTGACTCCAAATTACAGAGGGAGGTAATTCTCTATCTCCCTCTCCCTCCCTCCCTCCCTCTCTCTCTCTCTCTCTCTCTCTCTCTCTCTCTCTCTCTCTCTCTCTCTTCCTCTCCTTCCTCTAATAACATGTACATTGTGTGCCTCCCTACACCTGGCTAATACACAGACAGACTCCAATAGGAATAGAGACTAAGGTATCGATCACGTGTTAGATCTACACGTGTCTCGAAAGCCCCAGGATTACCCCCAAGCAGCGCTCACATCACAACAACCAGATAACATACTCCCAGAGAGGCCTGTTATGAAATAATTTGACTTAAATAAAAAATAAATTGTAAAAAAAGATTTACAGACTTAATTGCTCAATTAGCACAGCGAGGAGGCTCTGGTTATGACTGGAGGAATGAAGCATGTATGATCGCTGCAGAAACAAGGCAAATCAGGCAAAATAATTTCGACATCAATCTACACAGAATACCCCATAATGAGAAATGACAAAAGCGAAAAAAGGTTGTGTGTTTCAGTTTTGTGTTTTTTATAAATTAGGAAACATTTCTAAAAACCTGTTTTCGCTCTGTCATTATGGGGTATGGGCGAATGGATGGATGAGGGGAAAAAAATAAATTTAATAAATGTCAGAATAAGGCTGTAATGTAACAACATGGGGAAAAGGTGAAGGGGTCTGAATACTTTTCTGAATGCACTGTATGTATCATAATTTCTTCTGCATTGAAGTTGTGTTTGATTTAGAAAACGACAACTAGATCAGTATCCTCTCTACTGCATACTCTCGACTAACTAATTGCTTCGTTAGACTAAACCAGCCAGTAGGTTTCAGGGAGAACAACAGCAGAGCAGAAAGTGTCTATAGACTTAGAATTAGGGATGCACGATATGCATTTTTTCCAACCGATACCGATACCGATATTTACCCGCTTCTCGTGGCCGATAACCGATGCCGATACCGATATTATTATTATTATTTTATTTTTTCTTTCCTAGCCCCAGGGGAGCTCCCCTCCCAAATTTCGTTGTTTGGTACCTGTACTATATCAATGACAATAAAGACCATTCAGATATAATTTCACAGTTGATAACTGTAGTTCATGCGCACACTGAAGGTAAGAAAGGCTATGTAGTGAGCAAAGATTGATGATTTAATATTCCATAGTGATCTCACCAAATCTAACTTACATCACTATTGTTAACACAACACAGAGAACACTTCTGACTCTTCAAATGTTCATTTATTATTTCCTCTAACAAACAGAATCTGTTATAGACAGTGCACCAATGCGTTTTTTAGTCAAGATCTGGCCTCCTTTTATGAAAACAAAAAAGGCTCACCTAAGAGTAATTAGATGCGTTGTGCGACCTCATCATTGTTCCGAGTCTCTCCTAGGGTCATAGCTGTAACATACTGTGTGTTGTCTCACTACACCACACTAACACACTGATGTGATTCGCTTTCTGTATCCGTCGTGTCCCAACGGAGTTGCCGTAGGTCGCGGCCAGCAACCAGACAGAAATAAACTACATGTCTACAGTAAAGTCGTGTCCGTGGTCTGTCAAGAACATTACAATAGCGAGCAGCGGTAAAGCTGTCAATTCCCTTGTCATCCAGTACCGGGAAACCGATGTCAGGGCTATGTGGCACTAAGTCCGCCCAGCATGGTGTCGGTAAACCTGGAGACATGTCCGCGTTAGACTGTGATGGCAGCGGATCTTCTCCCGACAGGGCTAGCCATGCGACTTAGCCGTCAGCGGAGAAGTTTCTTTGGGAACACTGCACAGTGGATACACTCATCGGTAGAGATAACAGCGGCCTGGGCGTGGATTAATCCCAGACACGCTGCGCACTTAGAGTGGGTGTCCCAGCTAGCCATTTACGTCTCGGCTGTGCTAGGTCCGCTAGCCTCAACGTTAGCCATTGCTGGCTAGGGGTTGTAGGTAGTGTTGTTCCGATACCGATACTAGTATCGGCATGGCCACCGATACGCACAAAAATGCTGGTATCGGTATCGGCGAGTACTAACAAAAAAAAAATTCCGATTCCGATTCCGAAGTACTAAAGTTATTTTGTTTGTAAATGTTCACTTGCTGTTGCACTACTACTACGACTGTTTTATATCTTAAATGGATATTGCACTGATTGGCATCTGTGAGAGCCACATTTCAGGTTTTATAAGGGGTTGATTTTCTTGTCACCATACCAGGTAGACAATAAAAAAAAGTTCTATAGTATTCACTCTCTGTTGGTATTTTTTCCTGTTTTACAAAGGTTTTTGAGCAGTGCCAGACTAAGCGTTAGCAATAATTTTACATCGAGGTGAGTATGCGGCTCAAAAAACATGTTTTTTTGTTTTGTTTTTTCAAACGCCGTGGTATCGGATCGGTACTCGGTATCGGCAAGTACTGCACGGTCAGGTATCGGTATCGGTATCGGGATCAAAAAATGGTATCGGAACAACACTAGTTGTAGGCTAGCTGCTAGCAGGCCTCGCTACTTCACCCGTTAGCTTGTCAGCTATCAAGGGAAAACAGAGGGGCCAGGGGAAGGGATATTACTATCTACCCGCTACAAGATGTGTCGTTGTGTTGTAACTCGTAGACCTTTGCCCTCCTCTCCGAACTTTTGTCGAACATGTGTTGCAAATTGCAAACGCAATATCTGCCTCAGAAACTGTGAAGAATGTCCACACCGGGGAAGGCATGTTTCGCTCGCGTCTCGTCAAAACAAACTGCGTGCCTGAGTGCGGAAACCGGAAGCAGAGCGCGGAAACCGGAAGCAGAAATATTTCCGGCTTCATAATATCGGTTAAATATCGGCTAAATTTTATAAAACCGATAAATACAGATAAACATTAATGTCCCCATTATCGGGCCGATAAATATCGGTGCCGATAATATCGTGCATCCCTACTTTAGAATAAGTCTCAAGACACTCAAATCAACATGGTCCATTCTAGACATTCTAAGTCTATACCCTGACAGTGCAGAGGAGAGGAGCGGAGAGGAGAGGAGAGGAGAGCAGAGCAGAGCAGAGCAGAGCAGAGCATTCACCCTGACAGTGCTGACACCTGAACAGGTTTCAACCTGCAGCACGCCTGGCCCCTCCCTCATCTGGCCCCTCCCTCCCCTGGCCCCTCCCTCATCTGGCTCCTCCCTCTCCTGGCTGGCGCCTCTAATCTGGTGTTTGCTTACCAAGTGGGAGTGGCAGCCAGGGAATCACAATCCTACTGAGACCTGCAATGACTACCTTGATGTACAGACATACACTATATACCATTTAGCCGTTAACACTTTTATCCAAAGCAACTAACAGTACAGTAAAGTGCATACATTTTGTGTATACACACGGTCCCGACAGGAATCAAACCCACAACCTTAGCCGTAGCTAGCTGCCTCTCTCTCTCTCTCCTCTCTCTCTCTCTCACGACAACCGTACAGTAACAACATTAGCCTAACGTGACCTTACTCGAGCCCGCCACTGCCGTTCACTCAGGCCGCCTCTCTCTCCATCTCCTCTTCTGACAGATAGGTAAGGAAGGAGCTTATCTTGTTTCACGAGGCAACATCTGTGTTCCTCATCCCTGAGGCGGTGTCGCCACTGGTTGATTAGGCAGAGTAGTAAACTATATTGACATCAACGTGCCCCTATATCATATTGGAAATCCCATTAGTGTGTGTGTGTGTGTGTGTGTGTGTGTGTGTGTATAGTGTGTGTGTGTGTATGTGTGTGTGTATGTGTGTGTGTGTGTGTGTGTGTGGTGTGTGTGTGTGTGTGTGTGTGTCTGCATGTGTGTGTGTGTGTGTGTGTGGTGTGTCTGTGTGTGTCTGTGTGGGTGTGTGTGTGTGCCCGTGCGTAGTGCGTGTGTGTCTCAGCCGTGGCTGAGATTGAGCGGTACACATTTTCATTACCATCTGAAAAGGCCGGATGTCGGCTAATTCGAGATGAGAGCCCACACACACTCAGGCGGCAGACGACACGGAGCGAATCAATGCGCCGCGATGGTTTACGAATCAACAACGTGGACATCAGTGTGTTTGTCCTCATCAAGAGCATGTCTGATTCACGGGGAGGTTAATGACCGCACAATCGTTAGAATTACAATTCACAGCAGCGCCGTGGAGAACATCACCGGACCGTCGATCTAACCCCTCTAACTGTGCCCCATCACTCGGGCTGCTGCGTTCGTAAATTCGCTCTGGAAGTCTGATCAGCACTCATGGAATGCCTCTTGTCCAATCAAATGACTCATCCCTTTATGATGTACCCGAACCCAGTGTGCGCTCCGGCTCGCTCTCAGAGCGAGTTTACGAACGCAGCCATAGCCTTCAACCTGAACAACAATACCAACAGCTGCTGAATGCCAGCCAACTATGATATTGACTAAGCAGACTAACAGGAAATATTGGCCAATTTACAAGCAGGGAGAAGGGGAAAGAGAGAGAGAGAGAGAGAGAGAGAGAGAGAGAGAGAGAGAGAGAGAGAGAGAGAGAGAGAGAGAGAGAGAGAGATCTTCTTTAGAAAGAATGACTGGGTCAATTATGGGTAATTACAAACAGCTTTTCCAGCTCTGTCGTAACAAAGCCCATAACCCCCTCGTGCAATAACGTGGCTGCAGCGTCACTGTCTGACAAGAGCTGTAATCCTCCGTGTCTCTCTGTGTTTATCTCAAAACAAAGCGAGCGGCCAGACACAGTATCAGGTTCACGGTCCATGTCAAGACTCTCGGAGGCGAGCGGACGCCGGCCAACGTCCACAATAAAGTTTTTGAGAGGGTGAAAACGCTCCACGGGGAGAAGACTGAAATGCTAATCGTGTGACAATATGTCACTCAAACAGTCAGAGTTGGGGTTTTTGGAAGTTGAAGAGGACAGATACATCCCCCCTGTGTGTGTGTGGGGAGACACACAGGACTCACACACACAGTCACACAGTCACACACACACACATACACACACAACCACACATACACATTCCCTTAGAAACAGTAGTAGCGCAAGATAGAGCCAATTCCCCTTCCCCCCTCTCTCTCCTGTCTCCCCCTGTCACAGGGGGAGGGTGGATGAGGAGGAGAAGGAGGAGCAGGAGGAGGAGGAGGAGGAGGAGAGGGAGGACAGGAGCAGAAGCAGGCACACCAGTGGGGACTAAGAATAGCACACAGCTGGCACTGCAGGGCTCACATATTTCACACTCAAGCCACCATGCTCCAAAATACACCCCCCCCCGCCTTCCCATCCCACCATCCCCATCTCCATCCTGTGCCGTCCTTGTCCCTAACCCCCCCAACCCCACCTTGTCATTTCCCCGTTCTTCACGTCCCTGGCAGGGCCTAGACAAGCTCTGCCTTGCCCTCCTTCAATCACCAGGGTCTCGCCCCGGTGGAAGAGACAAGGCTCGTTAATAGATCGATTTGTAGTTTGGAGTAATCTATTGGTCTAAGGGTGTGTGTGTGTGTGTGTGTGTGTGTGTGTGTGTGTGTGTGTGTGTGTGTGTGTGTGTGTGTGTGTGTGTGTGTGTGTGTGTGCATGTGCGCATGTGTATGTGCGTGCATGTCTACATGCCTGCCTGTCTGCGTGCATGTGTGTGTGTGTGTGTGTGTGTGTGTGTGTGCAGTCAGATGTTATCCCTGAAGGAGGTGGATAGGCCACTACCAGGGTTGAGGCCTGCTGACAGACTGGAGATTAGCGTTAGCGTTAGCACCCCACACTATCTCCAGGTGAGACCGGCGCTAACAGGGCCCGACACTAGCAGAGGGGGAGAGGGGGAGAGGGGGAGAGTGGGAGAGGGAGGAGCCGGGAGGAGGTCGGCTATTGGCAGCTAGAACCACACAGATAGAGAGGCAGCCAGATGGAGATGGACCACAGGGCATTGAGCAGCAGTGTGTGTGTGTGTGTGTGTGTGTGTGTGTGTGTGTGTGTGTGTGTGTGTGTGTGTGCTTGCGTGCGCATGCATGTGTGTGCGCTGGTGTGTGTGCGCTGGTGTGTGCGCGTGTGTGTGTGTGTGTGTGTGTGTGCGGGTGTGCCTGCATGTGCCTGTGTGTGTGTGTGTGTGCGTGCGTGCGTGCGTGTGTGCGTGTTGGCCCGGATGCTACCCAGGATGGATTCTCTGGCTACAGATGCTGTTTCAGTCCCGAGAGAACAAGGCCCCGACTCTGGGCTCCCACAACTGGAGTCATCACCTTAAACATCACAGTGACACAGGTTGTTAGTACAGCCACATAGCTGCATAGCTGCATAGCCACATAGTAGCGTAGCCGCATAGTAGGGTAGCTAGCCGCATAGCAGCATAGCAGCTACGGTTGCCAACTGTCCCGTATTAGCCGGGATGTCCGGTATTTTGGGCTGGATGAATATAAACAGGACCCTCCCTTGTCCCGTATATTCATCCAATCACAGGCCCCCTCATGCGTACGTATCAGCCTAAATGCGCCAATTCCTGCAGTGGCACGGCATCTTTTGTCCCATATCTGTTAGTGAGAAAGGTGGCAAGCCTAATAACAGTGTAGTAGCATAGCAGTGTAGTAGGGTAGTAGCAGTGTAGTAGCAGAGCAGTGTAGAAACATTGAATGAATGGTGTTTATTGTCATTAATACAGTACAGGTACCAAACAACGAAATTTGGGAGGGGGGGCTCCCCTGGTGCTAGGAAAAAAAACTAAAAACAAGAAGGGAAAGGAGCTGGTTTACATAAATAAAGGCTATGTACACTATCCACTATACTATACTATACAAATAAAACACTGTGCTGTACTCTATGCTATGCTATACCTATTCTAACATTTCCTATTCTCTGAACCTTATGTACCCTAGGGTTGTCATATTGCACATAGTGTTATTGCACATTCATTTAAAGTGTCGCAGTTTGCAGGTTTGAAATGTACACATTTGTGTTTCAGTATTACACTTGATTTCAATCTAGTAGCTGCCATCAATTTGTCTAGATTGTCCAGGGCCTAGAACCTAGGTCTTTGCTGTGTTCAGGGCCTGTTGTAGCATCATAGCAACTTAGCATGATAGCAACTTAGCAGCATAGCGCCCTACTGTAGGAGCAGAGCCACCTAAATACAGCTACACTGTACCTGTTACCTACTGTAATTCCCTCTCTCTCTCTCTCTCTCTCTCTCTCCATGACAGACAGTAGCATTGTCATTATACATGGGAGCTCTCTATTGAAATACAGTTTGTCTAATGAGCGGCTCTTAGCTGATCACATTATACCTCCACTTGACGACACTTAATTACCAGTGTTTCAGCTCTGTCTAGGGGACGGGAGAACTCCTTTAATTAAAGCAGGAGAATCCAACCTATGTTTGTACACGTGTACATGTGTCCCACTGTGTTTGTGTCTGTGTGTGTCTGTGTGTGAGAGAGAAAGAAGCAGAGAGAGATGCACCCTGCGTCATGGGGGCTGTAAGCTTCTCCTTGCGTTTCATATTTCAACAGTCACTCCGGCATGAGTCAGTGTACAGAACCTGCCCAGACTACAGCGGCTTGTCTCTCTCTCTCTCTCGTTCTCTCTCACTCTCTCTCACTCTCTCTCTCTCACTCTCTCTCTCTCACTCATTTCTCTCTCTCCTGTCCTCTCTCTCTCTTTCTCTCTCAAATAGGCCGAGGCTAGCACTCAGGAAATGCACATCACACATAATACTTTCCTAAAACGAAAACAGATTCCCGCTTACTCGCTCTCTCACTCACTCAGTCGCTTGCTGGCTGCCTTTTTTTCTTCTTTTTTTTCAGCAGTAAGAAAGAAAACATTCTTCTCTCGAAACAAGACTGCTTAACTTCTTACTTCACCCTCCACTTTCTTCTCCTCAAGAATCCCCACACTCTTTTCCTTTTCTGTGATTTCTGTTGGGGTTTTTTGGGGCTCCTGGCTATTGTGTCTCGCACTACAATTTGTGTGAAAAAAAAAAGCTCATTATCTGATGTTATTGTGTTACTCCCAACCAGGCGTGATAGTAGTATGTTTCTAATAAAGATATGCAGCCGGGGCCTATAATTTTCTAGGTTTGTATTGACTTGGAAGTAATAGCAAGCAGTAAATCACTCAGACAAGGTCACTGTGGACTGGAATGCTGTTCAACAGGCTATCAAACAAGAGCTTTCACTTGTGCAGCACTAACCTCACATAAGAACCGTGAACAGCATACTCTACGTGACCCAGAGATAGATAGCTGTGGAAACACTATACCTCAGCCACACCACTCTCTGGGGACAGAAACAGTTATCCGTGGAAAAGGCATCGGGTCAATTCCATTTCGATTCAATCAATTAGGGAAGTGAACTGAAATTCCAATTCTAAATGTTCTTCGTCGGGGTACGTTTTGTAATTGGGATTGGAATTTCAGTTTAGTTTACTTCCTGAATTTGACGGAACTGCAATGGAATTGACCTCAACCCTGGTATAAATGCTGGGAACGTACATAATAGTGATTATTAGGACTATTATAATAGTTCTATCTTTGTTTGTTAGACCTTCTACCTTTAAATAATGTTTATGCAAGGCTCTGACAAACGTTTACCTCGGGGGATCCGCAAGTAATTAAATTCAGTTCAGTAGGAGCAGGCTCGTCACTGTCAGGAGTAACAGAACAGGACGAGCACCTGCAAACTGTTTTCTTTGCTTCTTATTCTTCTTCTTCTTCTTTCACCTGAACTCTGTGCACTCCTCCTCCTCTCCTCTATCTCTCTAATGAGACACAGGTTTGTCATTAGCCTTCTGTTTGCCTTTGACTCGCTCACAGCCATCACAGAGACTAACAAGCACTTAGAAACACTCACATTCACAACAAGGAGATGTCCCTTGTCTCGCCTTCTTCTGTGTGTGTCTCTCTCTCTCTCTCTCTCTCTCTCTCTCTCTCTCTCTCTCTCTCTCTCTCTCTCTCTCTCTCCTGACTAAAGCGGGTCAGAGGCAGGAACAGCGGTGAGCCTCGCCAAACGACTTACGCGGCGTCAGGAGAGAGGAGGGTAGTTTTGGAGGGAAAGCACACTGTGGAAGTTAACAATCCCATAATCACAGTCCTACACTGTTTACCCCCCATCTCCATGGCATTCCTGTTGAGACAGCCTGACAGGGGAGCCATGTTGAACTACAGTAAAAGCAGCCAGATCTGATGGGATTAATGCATGTATACCAACAGTCGTAGGACAGTAAATCAATCACGGGGGGGGTTTTCACGAATTTGCACGGCAGGGGATAAATCATACACACACACACACACACACACACACACACACACACACACATACTCACACACTCAAGCACACCCAAGCATGCACAGATTGCACACACTCAAGCATGTGCACGCACATTCAAGCACACTTAGGGTCACACACACAGCACACACACACACACACACACACACACATGCACACACTTCAGTAGGACATACCCCTCGTTAACCTATGGCGCAATTCAAACCCTCCCGAGCTTCCCAACACTGATATCTTTAATGTAAACACTGCAGTGTGACACTCCAGAGGGAGGCTGCTGCACGCCGCTCCAGCAGCTCTACAAGACAACCAGCATCATAACCTCCAATACCCCCAGGGTCCCTGTTGTTGTGGTTCTCCCAGCCCCATGCCCAGGCTCAACAAGCCCACATGCCTTTCCACTCCACTGGCTGTAGTAGTGGAGCAGTTAACACACTGAGGGCAAGGTCCCCCCCCGCCTGAACACACTGCTGACAAAGTGTGGGACTTGGAGGTTGAGGTGGGGTACCCTTAGGGGTATAACAGCACAATCTGCTAATGAAGGATGAAGTGTTTATTTAGTCATGTAAGATAGGTTGCGGATGATTTCCCCAATAATAACTTTCGATTTGGATGTTGGAGATATGCCACCAGCAGGCACATACACTCATGTTTTGTTTTTGTTTTTAAACCACATTATTTCCTAAATAGGCTGTATTATGTAATGACTGTATGTTGTGTGTTTGTTTGGTTATGTGTATCTCTCTATTTGATTTCTCTTTAACCCTAACCCAAATAATAAACTATAAATGAAACTGAGCTATTTCAACTATTTCAGCAACGTGTTGAATAAATCGCTTTTTGATATCCATCATTACACAGGAATCCAAGTGTTTAATCATTGTTTGCACACCCCTCAGTGTCATGTAGTGTTTGGGCTGTGTGCATTTCTTGATACAATTACAAAATTATTTGCAGAAGATCAGGAAATGCCTCACATTTTTCCACCCAACTCAAAAATAGCCTACTTCTTAGCGGCTTCGGGTGAAATCCTCTATCCAAGTCAGTTATCGACTATTTACAGTATTCTACATTATTTAGTATGATAGGAAGTGTGTCCGATAATGCAATGTGTAGGCCTATGCATCATTTAATATGACTGTATCTATGTCAACAGAGAGGAGTTGAATCATTGTTTAGTAATTACAGGCCTACAAATGACTTCCAAACAGTGACTATAATTAACTGACTATAGCCTATTAATAATATGTCTATGAGGCTGTTCGTGTTAAATACAAAACAACGCTGTCTCAAAGCCTCTGGGTTAGGTTATGATCTATTGTAATAAGACGTTTACAATTAAAATATGGTTTAAAATACGGTAGTTTGCTTGGACCAGTGGCTCGCGTAACGTTAATGATTGTTTAATAACGGCACCGACAATCGGTTCACCTTTGTACCGCGAGTAGCCTACCGATCCAAGCATGCCTCTCTGTCTATCGTCTTATGACTTGTCGCTCACGCCTCGCTCGTGTGCCTTTGTGTGCATTACATTATGTGATTTACTGTACCAGAGAGAAGAGGTTGGAGTGGCAGTCTTCAAGGCTTGCCCCGTTAGCCACCCAATTCCCTGCTGTAGTCATAATCGTCCGCCGATCGGGTCGTCAGTACAGGGCATGTTGAAATCCGTGATCGGTATCGAGACCGAGCAGGGGTGGCGAATCGGTTCCCTTACAAGTCTGCCACGCCACCGCCAAAATAGGGGTAATTGTCTACCGGATCAACAGCTATAACCTCTCAAGTAGCTCCAAAATAATGACAACTGGCATAAAATAACCTCGGATCAACAGAGGGCGTGTTCATAAAAAGACTTAAGAAAATGTATCAATAACCTCCTTTGATAGTAAATAAAACTAATGGTTTGTTTTTGTACATCCAAGTGTGTTCGCAATCGCAGATCAGAACATTACAATCCAGGTCAGGCGATCCAAACGCGATCATTGTCGAACGCTGAAAAGCATGTAAAAATGTATCCTTGGTTTAATCCATGCAAGGGAGAAATCTCAATCCGAGTCCACGCCAGCTCTCTCCGTGGATACTTTAATGATTAAATAACAGTAATAATCCATGTGAAGTAGTCGACCTATTCTTTCCTTTCCAAGCGCAAAAATCCATCAAAATGCGTGTGTAGTCCGAGAACTTCTTCGAGGAAAAAAAAACACTGTAGTTTATTACGCGTCTCTTACCTCTGAAATGAACAATAAATAGAAAATGTTGAGGTGTCGGAGGCCAGTCTGTCGCGGATTGCATGCAAGAAATCTAAATTCGATTCCGTCAGCTCTACAAGCTGATGCACCAGTTGTGATAGTTTTCGAGAATTGCATGAGCTATTAATAGCTTTCTTTCTTACCACCGCCGTTCACAATGTAGCCTGCTGCCGTACACAACGACGGGCACGGTGGACAGGAATGTTTAAGCCTTGTTTCACTTTGTGGAGAACATCTGACTATACAAGACAATACATATACTAACAAAATACATTTCCTCTTTCGTCGGGTAATTCAAGTTGGACACCAATGGTCTCGCAAAACCCAAGGCAATTAAATGTGTCAATGTAAAACGATTTCTTATTTCTTCAAACGAAAAAAAAAAGTATGCTCAGTTCACCACCAGGAAAACGGCAGCAGGCTAACAGCAGACTCGAGCTTTAAAAAAAAAAAAAAAAAATCCTTCCTTCCTTTCTGTTTTATATCATTACGAAATGTCCTCCCCCAGCAATAACAGCGCAAAGATTTGTTTAGCTTGAAATAACAATAGCCGCAACAATGATAATTGCTAATAGAAACGATAGCAATCCCGCCATGGTGACAGTCTCTTCTCTGACGTTAGGATTATTAAATAAATGTTCCATGCTGGTCAGAGAGAGGGGTCCAGTCGCGTTATCTCCCTTTAAAAAAAAAAACATCATGAAAAATTAAAAGCGTGTTCCCTCTTAAAGCAAGATGTATTATTGTGTTAAAGAAAAATCATACAATTCAAACGTCGATGATGTGCTCTGTTTCTCTACAAATAATTCAAGAGCAGTGAGTCCCTTTCAAGGCATTGTTTATATCTCAGTCTCTTTACTCTAACAATTCGTAAGTGAACGTATGTATGTATAAATATGTGTGTTGTGTGTGTGTGTGTGTGTGTGTGTGTGTGTGTGTGTGTGTGTGTGTGTGTGTGTGTGCGTGTGTGTGTGTGTGTGTGTGTGTGTGCGTGTGCGTGTGTGTGTGTGTGTGTGTGTGTGTGTGTGCGCGCGCGTGCGCGTGTGTGTGTGTGTGTGTGTGTGTGTGTGTGTGTGTGTGTGTGTGTGTGTGTGTGTGTGTAACTGGGTGCTTACGGGAACAGCCGCTAGCAGCCTGGCGCGGATAGCACCGTAATGGCGGCCGGCTACAGGCTCCGAGAGAGACTCGCTGCTTTCCCGTTTGGCCCAGTAGACTAGAGTACTACTCACGTGATCAAAGCAAAGGATTACAGCACTGTTTAGAATCTCTGATACAGGCCTCGATGCCTTGATGCGACGCTAGAGGCGCACTGACAATCAGCTCAGCTGTCGTTGAACCACGTCGCCCAGTAGCGTTTCATTGTTACGGTGTGACTGTTGCTTTGTTACACTTTTTGCATTGTTAGAATGAATCAATGAACGTATCGCTCACACACGATGTCATTGTTACCTCACAGAGTGAGGGGAGTTACAGTTGTTCTGTCATTGTTACATTGTGTAAGAATGGTTGAATTGGTACACATTACACA
>NC_137689.1:68508705-68521205 GCF_963989245.1 Nansenia antarctica | reverse complement strand
TATATTTATTATATTGGTCTCTAATTATACATCTTACATATACATGCAACATACCTCAAGACCCATTGCCCTTGTTCAGCTGTAAATATCATATTGATATTCATATACATTATTATATTCATTTATTCATTTATTTCATTAAGATTCATACTCACCGTCATATATTATACTGGAACACCATGCACTGTCTACAAGCACTATGCCACTATCTGGTTAGATGCCAAACGACATTTCATTGTCTCTTACGTACTTGTACTCTGTGCAATGACAATAAGGTTTAATCTAATCTAATCTTGATTCAGCTGAGATATCCTTGTTGATGTATGTTTGATGGAGTTGACTTTGATTGAGTTAAGATACAACAAACTGTCACAGTTCCAGGCTTACATCATGTTGGTTATTACACCCTCTCCTACTCCAGGCTTGTGGTTTTCATATTCACACAGAACGGACAACTTCATCACTGTGTCAGCCTCCAGCCCAGTATTATCCTCTTGAATCCCTGTTTGGCAGAAACTAAGCAGAGTTCTGAAATATGTAATAAAATGTCTTAATTCCTCTCTCCAGGCGAGTTGAAAGTCTTTAAAATTCCAACCGAAATTCAAAAGAAATTATTAAGAGCTGTTCAATAAAACCCTTTCCCCTACTAAACGATTACTAGACAAGTCAAACAGAAAAACTATTGATTTCATTCTTTATCTCAAACCAACCAGTATTGTGTATATTGATTAGGTCATTATTTGAGATGAATAACCCCAGAAGTATGTCACCATTACTGATCTTATGCCTGTTAAGACAAACGGCACAAAACACTATCAGCTCATTGACCTGTCACTTCTTGCAAACTTAGCAAATCCAGTTCGATATCTAGCAGGCTTGCCTCATTTCACATTGGCCCACAGAAAGCCTGTCTATACTTAAGAGCTGTATTCCCTCTATTCAGGAGAGAGATGCAACACAGAACCAATGTATGCAAGTGGTGTGGTGGGGTCATAGAATTACAATGACCCAGGGGAGGCTAGTGGAGGTAGAAGTCGGAGGACGGGCATCACAATGAGCCCGTCCTCCCGAATTCCTACCTCCACCCAGCCTCCCCAGGAATGAGCCGTTCTAATTCCAATTCTAGAACCACATCGGTGTACGGGGCGGGCAGCACCATGAAGCAGCCTGAACGCCCCATCTCTCTGAGTGCCGGGCCAGTGAGAAACCCTGATGACCATGCATGAGACCCTCTCCTGTAGAAGTATTACCACAGATAGTGGGCCTTAAGTGACCAGGCGGTATTTCCACCTGACTGCCTTCTCCTGATGCTGCCATCAGGACACACTGCAGCAGCGGCTCCTCATCCATAATGCATCCTCGACGGTCCGCTCCGTTTTTCAAGTTTTCTAGATTCATTTCAAATAAAAACAGAGCGCTGTTTTCTTTCTGAGTCTAGGGCGGTATCCAGCACCACCATCGCACTCTAGTAGGAAAGCGCATACAGTCTCAGATAGAATTATAGAGTTCTCCCGTAAAGTGAGCGCTGGTAGATGTCTAACAAGGCACTACAGAAATGGGATTCATTATTATTTATTGTTTTTATTATCACTGAAACTCTCATCTGATTCACAGACTGGGATTGATTGGTGATGGTGAAACGGAGGCAGTGTGTTTAACCTCATCAGACCCAACCCAAGCAATTGACTCTTACCCGTTCTGTTCTTACTGTTGTAACCCCCTTCCCCCCCAGAGGACATAAACAAATACGTATTGAACGACCTGCATATGAATTATTACGAGTAGCATTAAGTCTATTTTTATATCAGGGGAGGCCGGTGGAGATAGAAATTGGAGGGCAAGCTCCAATGTAATGCATATAGAATGGAATCAGGAATGTTTTCGATACCATGTGTTTGATACCATTCCCCATGCCATCCCTTGCATTACAATGAAACCGTCCTCCAATTTCTACCTCCACCAGCCTCCACTATTATATTCAGCTCTCTAGTATGCAGGCTGTGTGTGTGTGTCTACTCTGGTTATTAACACAAGCCATATCTTCTGATTAAACATCCTATAGCTATTGGATATTCTCTTTAGGACGACTACACAATATGTTCACGATACAGCTAAATGCCTTATACATGTGTACAAGCCTATCTTATTTATATCTCTAAGGAGAAGTCTTCAGAATAAATCAAGGTATCGTCAAAGTGGCCCGATCTGCTTGATATCAGCTCAGTTTTTGTCAGGCCTCCATTTCTAAGACATAACTGAAAGTTGATTAGTTTAACGTTCCGTGCAAACAGCTCTGTCCTTGACTCTCTCTTTTTTTCACTCTGATTTCCTTCCCCTTTTTTCTTTTGTTCTCTGAATAAATACAATATCCTCTATTTCTTTCTGTTTTCACTTTTGGTCAATGGGAGAATCAATCCTGAAAATCAATCTGCACATACACAGACACACACACACACGCACGCACACACACACACGCACACAAGCACACACACAAACACACACACTGCTGCCGTTATCCAAACATAGCCTTCAGCTGACCTCAATAAATCGACCAACGAAAGATAAAACACTTTAATTATGCCCTTAATGTGATCTGTCCACAAAGTCCACTATTGATAATTCTACTATGACTATTACCAATGATTGTGATCTCAGAGATCATGTTGATACGCACATACAATTCTATATTTAGCATGTTCACATGGGGTAGGCCTGTGTGGTTGGATGTAAGGTGTAAGGTGGATGTAAAGATATCAACATCTCTGAGTCTATTTTCTCAGCACTGTTGATTCCTGTATGGACACATGGGAGGGGGGGTGGGGGTAGGGCAAGGACCTCCCTTCTGCCTGGCCTGCACAGACACAATTACAGTGAATGTTTCTGTATATTATCAATAGTTAATATACATGTGCAGCTTCTTCATATATTCACATACTGTGAATTGTTCCTACTCAGGGTATAACATTTCTTCACATGGCCCTTTTAGAAAGATGTAGCATTGATTGTGAAGTAAATCAGAGAGGTTTGCTAATAATAAAAAAACGATTGATCATTTTGCAAGTTATAAAAATGTGCTGTCTGCAGCTGAGAGGTACATAAAAAGAAAATACTGTATATAACCGGCGCAATAAAAATATGGAAAAATAACAAACGATTGTGTCTGCATGTCTCTGCACTTCCCCCGATCTAGTTGTATTGTTATGAGAAGGGACCTTATGGTGTGTGTGTATGGAGTGGGTGTCGGGGTGGTGGTGGGGGGGGGGGGCTCTCTTGGCCACTTGTGGCCTTCAGAGCCCAGGCACAAATCAAAGGGGGACGTAGCTATCAGAGTGACAGATGAACAATGGTCCTATTTTCTCAGGCCTCTGTGAACAGCGCCATCCATCACAAGAGAGGAGATTAATTCAATTCATCAGCTCTTTGTCTCCCAGGGCCTCCTAATGCCACCTGATATTGCTCAAGGGAGCCTCATAATAAATGTTTGTGGATTTGATCTCAGGCCGGTCATCTCACAACCGAATTAAAACATTACTCTAGCAGAATGGGCCGCTACTGTACGGATACACTCCTCTCTTCAATCTGTCCATTGAGACACAAGTCTGATTATGATAAGAGGGAGATGCTGGCCCAAGGCAGGGAAGGAGGGGAAAAAAGAGGGAGACTGACAGAGGAAAGATGGAAAAGGAGCAGCAGAGGGGGGGCAGGGTTGCAAAGACAAAAAAGTGTTCCAATGCTTGAGGTTGGTGCATGTGATGACCTAGCCTACTAAAGAAACGGGCTAGGAAGCTTTTCTAAACAATTAGGCTATAGATTGTTCAAAGACCCATGTGTAGCTTGAGGGTACTATGAAATGTTCTGTGTAAGGATGGGAAGTCCCATATGTGGCATTAAAAGCTGACAAATGCAATCCCACACCCTGGGTACTGGACGCATCAGAACCATCAATGAGAAACAAAGTGGTCTAGTTACTGCAAGTCAACAAGATCAGCACATCCTCTCTAAAACTCCCTAACTTGGACCAAATCCATGTGAACAAGCAGTTTCAATACCTTCAAAGTCAATCTTTTCCTCCCTTGAGGAAAATCACTGATGTATAACGTGAGTGGACTGGTCAAAGCAAGCTCTTCATTGCTTTGTTTCCACCCTTCATGTAGGGTCAGATCAATGATTTCTACAAGTAAGGATTGATTCATTTAGAAGGGCCCCAGATTTGTCATGGGATCGTGGTCAGTCCCCAGCAGTATTGGAACAGCTGCATTGACATCAGCTAAGCATGTAGAGCCCCCTCATGGCCGTTACATGTAAACAACTTTGACACAGAAAAAGTACGAGTTGTGTAAGCATCTAGGCCAGAGGACAATGAAACGACACATGAGGATTCACTATATATACACAATTATTTATTCTTAAATTAAGCAGAGGGGAGGGGGAAGTGGATCAAGTCTTAGAGAGAAGGTCCTGGGTGGGTCGATAACCCATCCTCCCGCCCCTCCAGACAAACATGTAGTAGGCGAAACCCAGAACTCCCATGGCCGTCAGCAGAACCATAGGGACCACCAGGACGGGGACCCACACGTGAGATCCACTCGGACCTGGGACACACAGGGAAGGAACAGTCAAACCAAACTTTATTTATATGCAATTCAATGTGCTTTAGAGGTAAAATGGTCAATCAAATCAAATCAAATTGTATTTGTATAGCGCATTTCTTACAAGATGCAACTCAAAGCGCTTCACATACTGACAGAGCCGCAAGCAAGCAAAAGTATAAACCTGTACACTATGTAGCCAGGAAAATTCCCTTGCAGCCCTCTACACAGAGCAACTACTAACCAGTTTGCCTACTAGCACCCAGCGGTGGGCCCCCACACCCACCCTCGGGGAGCCCCCGCCGCCCCACACACCCAGCCCGCCCCACCACCAGCACACCCGGCCCAGCCAAGCAAGCACAGACCATAAAGGCCCCGCACAAGGACGGCCAAGCAGGTGCCCTGGCGGTGGAATAGACCAGGCACACGGGGCAGCCAGGGGCCCCCAGGGGGAGGACCACTGGCGCATAGCAAACAAGCAAGGGCAAAAAACCTGTACACCATGTATCCAGGAAAAGTTCCTTGCATATTATCGGCGTACACACTGTCCATACATTTAGTGTTATATCTGCAATGGGTTCATTACCTTAGATACAAAACAAAGGTTGTTTCAATATCCACACCAGCCATGCATTTTACAAGGTACACTAGTGTAGATAGTAACACACCAATTCTGCATTCAAGTGCTCCTCCAAGACAGCAAACTCAAATGTCCCACTAGAAAACTGAGATCACATTTTACCCCCCATTTGGAGCCATCTCAGTCACTCAATAAGGTGACATTTTGGGAGCTTGAAGTCTGGGACAGGTTTCCAATGAGCACTTGAATGCACCGTGCAATGATGTGTTGAGGTGGCCAGGTTAGACGTACCTTGTTCATTACTAAGAGACTCCGCAGCAGGTGGGGGTGGGGGGACCGCTCTGCCCTGGGCAGGGACCATCTCTCTGTCCAGGGATGGGATCATCTCTCTGTCCTGTGCGGGGACCATGTCTCTGTCCTGTGCGGGGACCATGTCTCTGACCATGTCTCTGTCCTGTGCGGGGACCATGTCTCTGACCATTTCTCTGCCCTGGGCGGGGACCATGTCTCTGACCATGTCTCTGTCCTGTGCGGGGACCATGTCTCTGACCAGGTCTCTGTCCTGTGCGGGGACCATGTCTCTGACCATTTCTCTGCCCTGGGCGGGGACCATGTCTCTGACCATGTCTCTGTCCTGTGCGGGGACCATGTCTCTGACCATCTCTCTGCCCTGGGCGGGGACCATCTCTCTGACGATGTCTCTGCCCTTGGGTGGGACCATCTCTCTGCCCTGGGCGGGTACCATCTCGACCTCACCGTATGGTTGATACCCATCAGTGAACCAATCACCATATATAATTCCTACAAGTTCTCGGTGGAAGACAGACAGATGAGAATTAAACCTCAGGCGTTGAATGTTCTCGATACACAGCAAAAGGTGAAACAGCAAGTATTTGAAAGGGCTTACCACCAGTTTGGGCCACAGTAGCGCTGACAGCGACCAGAAACACAACACTGTGAAGCATCAACATGATTCTGACTCTATGCCAGGACTCAAACCTAGCTTGACATTTTATGGCAGCTCCAGAGCTTAATCAGAAGAATTGCTGTCAGCTGTGGATCACTCACTCAATCAGGATAAATTACTGCCACCGGGTTTACTCGATAAGCTCTTTGATCTGATTGGCTTTGACAATATCACTGCAGACATGTGATAGGTTAAACCATCTATCATGCCAGAGAGTTGAATAGACTGAGGATTGCACTGTGAGTGAAAACTGCGACTGCAGAAAGAGCCGCGGATATTTTTCTCAATGCCTCCGCTGTCATTTGAAATGAAAGCAGTGACTGGTTCTGCTTTGCTAGACCTTACAGTCTAACCACAGACACAATGACTCAACAATTTCTCTTGGCGGGAGTTGTCAATCAGAATTATCTGGTGCTACACGGGGACGGTTGTGTGCTGCTGCGTGTTGCTAGGGAGTCATGCTGTTAAAGAGTTACAACTGGACCAGCCAGAGAGAGGGCTATTAGGGGGGGGGGGGGTGAGAGGGGTATGAGAGGGCTATGAGAGAGGGGTTTTAGAGGGCTATGAGAGGGGGGGATGAGAAGGGTATTAGGGGGGTTTTGAGAGGGGTATGAGAGAGGGGTATTAGGGGAAGGTATGAGAGGGGTATGAGAGAGGGGTATTAGGGGGGGTATGAGAGAGCGGTATTAGGGGAAGGTATGAGAGGGGTATTGGCGGGGTGAGAGGGGTATGAGAGAGGGTATTAGGGGGGGTATGAGAGGGGTATTGGCAGGGTGAGAGGGGTATTAGGGTGGGTATGAGAAGGGAATAAGATAAGGGTATTAGTTGGATTGTGGTACAGTATGTAACTGCCAAAGTCCTAGTACTTTGTCATTTTAATGTTGTTCCGGTTGTATAGGAAAGTTTGAATATGATAAATATTAAATATATAGGAATACATATTGGAAAATGATGGATGTATCAGCGCTTGAGTAAAGAAAAAGGCAGATGTTGACATCATTCATTCATTAATTTATTTGGACACATATATACAGTACAGTTTGTTTTTACAGTACTTTTAAAGACCTTTTCATAGAAGAAGAGGGTAGCTACGTTATAGCTGCCCATTACAGTGTACTAGAGCTTTAACTTTCAATGAGAAGTTATTACTCACAGTCACATTTTGTAATAAAAACTAAAATGTGTTTCCAATTCTCTGGAAACTAAAAGTAATGGTAGCTGGTTCGCAAAACATTTTTGGAACGTTAAGGCTGACAACACACACCGTAATATAAGAATATTCAATCATAGAGAAAATATGATGTGGAACATGTTGTTTAAACAAAATCAAACATTCCCTTGTTTCCAGGATGACATTTATAATGTTTAAAATGCCACATTACAATATGAACTGTGATGAAAATTCATTTGAAAAAGAAAACAGCGTTCACGAACAATCACAAAGTCGTTTGCATTTTCATTCCCTGTGGGGTTCTCTCTCCCTTCACTTAAAAAGCAAACTACTCTCAGCACAGAAACTGACTTAAAAACGGATTACATAAGGAGTATTGCTAAACGTCTGAACAGTTGGCAACAGTTTTCCATATTCAGTATGTCACATGAATATCCATTTTCCCTTACTGTAGCGATTCCCATTATTGTACACGATGACCTGGTTTCCTTGCATAGTGCCGCGCAACAGAGCATACCCTTGAGTTCCTCTATCAGAGAAGCTTAAAGCCTGGGCAACAACTGTACTATCTTATGCATATTCCCGTAGAAATGCACTTCCTGCATAGATCATGTTACACTATCACAGTGCTTTGTTGGTGTTCATCAAGTCCTCTGTACCTGTTGGCGGTAGCAGAGAATGACAGCTTGGGAATAGACTCGCGATTGAACCCGTGAAACGTGCGTGACAATATTGTTTGTAAATAATGTCTATTCCCCAGTGACAGGCACCTGTACACATTCGTTTCGAGGCAGAAATGAGCAACACAAACAAACCTAGTTAGACGTCACACGGACAGGGTGGAATCCTCGCTCCAGATCTGCGGGGCGAAGCTCCGATCATTGCGTTCATTTCCCATTGACATCAACGTAAGACTTACACAAGTGTCAGAGTTGCATGCAGATCTTAACTTAGGATTCCACCCATGACAAAAAAAAAAACTCTTAAAAAACTCAAACTAAAAACTCGCGTCTTAACGGCGCTGACCCAACATAATTTACCCAGCCGTCTCAGTATATGGCTCTGAGTATGTGTGTACGTGAATGTGTGTATGCGTGCGTGTGAATGTCTGTGTGTATGTGTGTGAGTGATGTGTGTGTGAATGTGAATGTGTGTGTAGGAGGAGGTGAGTCTGTATAGGCCGACAGCAGGGGGATCAACTCCAGTCCAGGAGGGTCAAAACAGAATCTACTGGACTCAACCTCTCTTTTCTACATCCTCCAACCCCCCCCCCCCCCCCCCCCCGCCATGGACGAGCTAGTTTCTACGGTCCAGATCAGTCGGAGGAGAGGAGAGGAGGAGGAGGATGGACACATGGTGGAGGGGGAGAGGAGCATCTGGTAGCTGACTAGTAAGACTCATATCCTTTTTACACAAGACAGCCAAACCGAGCTGAGCCAAGCCGAGCTGTACTGTGCTGGCCAGTGAGGCATTCACCATAGTTGCTGTAACAGTGCTGCTGGAAAGGCAAATGTGGGGGAAAACAGTAAAAACAGCACAGCACAGCACAGCCATGTGTGGAAGCCCTGTAGTGTGTACTGTATGGCCTTCCCTTCAGGACTGGAGTGGTGCGGGGCCCTGCTGGCTTGGCTTTGTGCTTCAGTGATGTTTCTTCAACAGAGGGCAGGGTGGGGGTCCCTTCTGGGTGGGTTGACAGCAGAGGACAGGGGCCCAGGGTGGGGGTGTGGGTGGGTTAACAGCATGGACAGGGGCCCAGGGTGGGGGTGTGGGTGCGGGTAGGGGTCTGGGCTAAGACAGGGGGCGGGGGGTCCCTTCTGGGTGGGTTAACAGCAGAGGACAGGGGCCCAGGGTGGGGGTAGGGGTCTGGGCTAGGACAGGGGGCCCCCGGGGGCCAAGGGGCCAAAGTAGGGGTCCTGGTCACTAACAGCAGAGGGACCAGGGATGAAGACCTGGTTGGGTCAGGGTGAGGGGTTCTGGCTGGACCAGGAGTCCAGAGGGGAGGGGGGGGGGTCCCTCCTGGGTAGGGGAGGGGGGGGTGCTGCACCTTCTGGTCCCTATGGCTCGTGCTTCTCCCCCCCACCATACACCTTACGCAGGCTGGAGTCCAGCAGGTAGTCCACCCCCCTGTGGGAGAGTAAAGAGAAGAGAAGAGAAGAGGAAGGAGATTAAGATCTCTCTCTCTCTTTCTCACGCACACACGCACACACACACACACACACACACACAAAAACACACACACACGCACACACACGCACACACACACACACACACACAAAAACACACACACACGCACACACACACACACACACACACACACACACACACACACACACACACACACACACAGAGAGCCAAGGAATGGGATAATAATCCATATAATACACCCATCCAAGGTTTAGAGCGGCTCCCAGCCTCGTCCCGCCTCTGAGAGGGGACGGCTACAAATCCATCGTCGGTGCGACCGGCTTCCGATAAAATCGATAACAGCGCCGGGCCGTTAATGTCACCTCTTCCCAAAGCAGAAAGGCTCGTCCGCCTCTATATCAGCACGCCACCCTGGGAATTATGACTCTTTACCGTTGTCGGTGACGATGTGCAGATGTCCTCTTCTTCTCGCTGGGCGCCGCGCGTACACAAACACTGGCAGGCCAGAACCCAGAACCTTGGCTCGCCGCACATCAATCAACAAACATGCCAAAACACACACTACTGTACTCTAACACCCTCACGGGTACCTCTCCTCTCACTCACGGCTGTTGTTTCTCTCTCTCACAAACACAGAGAGAGAGAGAGAGAGAGAGAGACAGACACGCAGGCGAACACACACACACACACACTTGTTTTCTCTCTCTCTCTCCATTTCTTGCACACATGGAGACACAGACAGACATGCGCACGCACAGACACACACACGCACACACACGTGCACACACACACACACACACACACACCCACAGACACACACCCACCCACACCCACACACACACACAGACACAGACACACACACACCTGTCGATGGGGGTGATGATGAAGGGGATGGTGGAGAGGCCGATGGCCGTGGTGGTCCACTTGCGTACGGGGAGGGGCAGGCGGGTGGTCCGGCCCAGCAGGTAGAGGGAGCCGGCGCACACGCGGTTGATGGTGAACCCGGGGATCGCCACGGACGCCAGCGCCTGCCACACGAACGTGTCCACCACCGCCGCCGCCACCTTGGTGGTCTTGCCAGGGTTGTCCCCGTGGGCCTGCACACCAGAGACACACACACACAGAGACACAGACACAGACACACAGACACACACACACACACACACACACACACACAGCCAGGTGCGTAAGGACTATGGTATGTATAGTATGCTACTTTCTCAGAGGAGGCTGGTGGAGGTAGGAATCGGAGGACAGGCTCCTTGTAACGCACGGGACGGCATCAGGCGCGGCGTCCAACACCACGTGTGTTTTGGGAACGGAGTGAGGAGCGCTATCAACCACTCAAACACCGCTCCTCCGTGCCGTTCCGCGTGTTACAACGAGCCTGTCCTCCGATTCCCGCCTCCGCCAGCCTCCCCCCTGTACTCTAAGTGTTTTTCTCTCTGTGACAGAGGCTCTCTGTGGGTTTTTTTCTTAATGAGAAACATTCCCCTCTTCCTTTGGTGTGTGTGCGCGGGGAGAAAGGCGATGTCACTTGGAAGGACTCTGGGGAGAGCATTCCTCGGTGTTGCCAATGGAAAAATGTTACGAAAACAAAATCCCGCGGACGGACCTCTAAAAATACACGTACGATGTATTGACGTACCCAGAAATCCGTCCACACGGATTAGAATGGGAATCGGAACAGGAGAAGAACAGGGTCTTTTAATAAAGGGGGGGAATAAAACTGTGTTTCATCATCACGGTTCCTCACCGCGGCGGCCTTCTTTCCTTTATCCAGGGCGTCGGCCGAGACGTAGACGGTGGCCACGGCGTAGCTGGCCCACACCGCGCTCACTGGCACCAGGGCCCGGAACGCCTCGCCCACCTCGTTGGCATAGCCTGCAGCGGGCACAGACGCACGCGCACAGACAGACACACACACACACACACACAGACAGAAAGACACACAGACAGACAGAAAGACACACAAACAGACAAACACAGACACGCGCACACAGACACACACACACAGACACACAGACAGACAGAAAGACACACAAACAGACAGACAAACACAGACACGCACACAGACACGCGCACACACACACACACACACACACAGACAGACAGACACACAGACACACAGAGACACACACACACACACACACACGGCAGGCCAGGGTAAGATACGAGCGCAATTAAGACTTTAATAGCCTCTCTGTTGTGAGAGCCCTCTAAACAAATCATAGCACAGAGCCCACAGGAGGGGGGGGGGGGGGGGGTCTCGGGGGGCTGGGGAGGCCTGAGGTGAATCATTATGTATTAGAATAATAATTCCAATTTCCCTCTTGGAGGTCTGCCATGTTAGGGGGGGGGGCATTAATATTCACTTTTATTTGAGTTCTGGTTAGCAGCAATAGGGTAGCAAGGAGCTCACGCACCTCTCATGCCTACTATGAAATTCCTCGTGAATTTGGCCATAGGCCATTGTATCGGTGGCAATTTATACAACTTAATATAATTGAAATTTATCACGAACCCGAGACAGTCAACGGCTTCTCAGATGAATCACCAATGTTATGACTCATTCTCATGAAGAACAACCGTTGTGACATGTAAAACAATGGTAAGGCTAAAAGACTGTCTTTGAAATGGACCCATTTTAGAAAAGAATTATAATAATTGTTTACACATTTTGAAAGTTCTGGCTTTAATAACAATCGGGGAAACATTCCTGTTCGTTGAACAGTGAATTTATAATAATTATGTAAGTGACGACACATCTCGCCACTCTATAACCCCCCCCCCCCCCCCCCACCTTGTTGTTCTGTGACAATAGGCTGTGACCTTTTGGAGGGAATATGCAGCAGTGTCCCCCTCCAACTGGGGCTGCATGACTAACCATGATGCCCTTGGTCTGTCATTAAACCTGTTCCAGACCCTCTGCTGCCTGTTGGGCCTGTGCTGCCCCCCTGTGGCCACACTTGGTACCCCTCTGTATACAGCTCACAAGAGTATACCCTGCTGTATTAACTGCAAACACAGGAGTTTACCTACAGGTCC
>NC_137689.1:68486205-68506205 GCF_963989245.1 Nansenia antarctica | reverse complement strand
CTTTTGGGGCGTTTACCTGTGTTTACTCGCGTAAAAATTACTCATAGTTACAGGAAGCAGTACAACTTCCCAATTCCACTGTGTAAAACCAATTTAAAAGCAGTCAGACAATGGCATTGGCAATATTTCAAAAACAATCCTGGGTTCGTTTGATGGGGCTATTTATAGATATTTAACAACAACACAGGCTGTTATAGCTACACCTTCCTTGTTTGACTAGTTGACGCTTGTTCCGACAGAACAGGGAAGGTGCAAAGACATGTCATTGAACAATCCCTAGTTTGAAGACAATCACATATAACACCCGTACGGCATACCTAGGAAGCGGACCCATGTGTCCCGATAAATATCGACGTCCTTGCTCGTTTTTTCGTCAATGGGATCCATGGTTCCTCTTCACTCCATCGCCCTGTGTAGAAATGCCCGTGAGCTGGTTTACTACTAGCAGATAGGGAGGCTACGTGAGATACCCGACCGAGGGAGTGTCTACAAGTTGTGCAATGCAATGCAGAGCGAATCTTCGTGATGTTCATGTTTTTAGACCACAATTGAATTACCAAAATTGATACATTTCATGGAATAGATTCATCGTGATTCATAGTGCGACAATATGTTAATTCGACGTTTTGACGTGATAAGGTTGGGAAAATTACACACACTGCGCTGCATTCAAAGAATACATTTTATAGATAGTCCCTGGTGACAATGTACATAATTAGTATTCTCCCGGAAGTTAGCGGATAGATTCTCAAAATGTGATTTAGCGGTCACTGGTCACTGGACGGGAGCAAAGCTACTTGACAACCTGATCATTCAAGATGTTGCATTAAATTAAGTGCATTTCATCCGACCAAACACTTCTCCAAAGATTCAGTTAGCAGCACACTATACTATAAGGTCACTGCCTTTGATTTACAGGACTGCTACAATATATTATATTATATGAAATATATTATATGAAATCACATGTCTGTAACAATCACAACATTTAGGGCAGCAATGTCCAATATTTCACCCACGAGTTTATCATGACCCCATACATAATCATAATAAAAATACATAGTCATATTTCTTCCATGCATAAGCCAATAGTATCTCGAATACAGCTGTCAAGAGTCAATAGAAGAAGAAGAAAAATCCATGGACTGGAAATTGTAGGAATTTGATTGACAACCAAATAGACAAATAAAAGAACGCCATGCAACCTTACAAGCCAATGGAAGCTCAGAACGCTTTGCGATGGGAGGAGTATCAGAATACGATGGCCGCCGCCACCACTAGTCAAATCTACGAGGATAGGAAAATACTGCCTGGTATTTGTATTTGCCAGAACATGGCTTCAAAAACATACTGGACGCTTGTCTTTCTTCTATTTGCAGCCGGTCTGTGTTTTGCTGAGGATGTTCATCATGAAATGGAAGAATTTCTGAAGAGAGAACACTCACTGTCCAAACCATACCAAGGTACAGTATGGATCTGGTATACAACCGTTATGTCTATACATTACATACTCTATACTGTATCACCGTTTAGAACACTCAGAATGAGAACATTTCAAAGTGCATCAATGTTTAGGGGTGTTGATCTTTTAGGCTTCGGAAAACTCGCTCTCCTTGGGTGCATTTATGCATTTAAATACCCTGGTGCAGATCTACCAGGGTATTTCTATGGTGTTTTAAATCACATAACTGGCTGGAGGAAAAAGAGAAGAGGGGTTCCTTTAACATTGTTGTCTCCCATTCCATCTTTACTACTCTATGTATGTTCGGAATCGCACTTCTGTATTCTTAATAGTCTACTACATCCCCCACCCCACCCCCTCTCTCTATCTCTCATTGTATCTGTCTTCATACCATACTTATCTCCCTCTGCAAATCAATAATGACAATTGATAATAATAGTGTGTCAGACTTCCCATGTCTGGCTGTGATTCAGTGTGTGAGTGTTTGATGCACCGCTGTCTGTCACCCGAACCTGTGTACTCAGGTGTGGGGTCCGCCGGCTCCTCCCACTGGGAGTTGATGGGCGATGCCATGGTAACCACGGAGCAGGTGCGACTCACACCGGACCAACAGAGCAAGCAGGGGGCGCTATGGAGCCGAAATGTGAGTATAATAGAGTCTGCTTTTACAAATCACTGAAGCTAAGCTGACTAGTGTGATATTATCTAACATTTTGTCAAGTACTGTTTTTAAGGGCTGCACCTCTGAGAAGATTTGGTATCAATATGGATAGGTCTTTGTAATTCAATAGCAACCGTTTGAGTCTATTCTAATGCCATTTTGTGTGGGATTTAAATAGCCCAGCCCGACCCAGCAATACGTTTTAGGAAAATAAAGTGTAGAAGTGTAGAATGCATGTTATTAGGATCATTATTTGTTTAGGACTACTGAAAAAATGGCCTCTTTAGGCCACTCCAGGAAAAGGTTAAGAGATAAGGTTTTTGCACTGTTTTAGTGATGTAAGATGTAAGAGATTGAGTATGCCATTTATTTTAGATGTATGGAATTGAGCCTCTCGCTCTCTGTCTGTCTGAATGATTGTGTGTGTGTGTGTGTGTGTGTGTGTGTGTGTGTGTTCTGGTGTCCAGCCCTGTCACCTGAAGGACTGGGAGTTGCAGGTCCACTTCAAGATCCACGGCGAGGGCAAGAAGAACCTGAATGGAGATGGACTGGCCATATGGTACACCAAGGAACGCATGCAGCCAGGTAGGCCATCTGGTACACCAAGGAACCCATGCTGCCAGATAGGGGATGCAATGCGATGGAATGCTATGGAATACCTTTGCCACATAATGCAACGTCTTGAGAAACAGTGATTTATTCAATGCGTGATGTCTACATAACAGTCTGTCATTGTAGGTCCTGTGTTTGGAAATATGGATCTCTTCACCGGGTTGGGTGTGTTTGTGGACACCTACCCCAATGAGGAGAAACACTTAGAGGTATGATTCACTGTACACTTGCACCCCCATTGACAGTCCAATGTATAACCACACAGGTGGTATTACTGTAGAGTGGGACATTTCAACCGCTTTCTATGGTTCTCATTGAATTAGTCCCAGTGAACACCACCGATATTCAGAACTGAAATCAAGTTTCTCTCTTGTTTAGCCTGGCATTTAGTGGGTTTCCACATCCTGTCAGATCTGGGTCAACATGTTCTTTTCCTGTGCTTTGTGCTCTCAGTAGGAGCTTTAGCTAAACCAAACCAGACACCTTCCTCCCACCTTAATACAGCCATGAGTCATAATGTCACTGTAGAATACAGTGATCAGGAAGTGGGGATGTTGTTGAGGCTGTGGCTCGAGTGCAGTCGGTGCATGCATCAGCCAAGGTTCACAGAGCTGTGTCAAATGGCCTGTCTTGTGTTGTGCTCCTCTGTTTTGGTGTATCACTATGGAGATAGGCGCAGAAGAAGAGATACAGTCCTCGTACACAGGTACAACCCCCCACCCGACACACACACACACACACACACACACACACACACACACACACACACACTCACCCCTCCACCTTTACCTGCTCCCAACCCTGCCTCAGGTATCTAATGAGCATGCAGCCCTGTGTCCGTCTGCATGTCAGCCAGTGTCCTGTAGCGCCCCTGGCTGCAGGGAGGTTTACTACCGCTGTTGTTTGTCTATTATTCCATTTCAATTCAGGAAAGTTAAAAGGTAGTCTCTGGGATATGACGTCTGTGAAAGCAGAGCAACTTTCATCAAATATATTGTAAAGGAGCAAATGAGAGCGTCCAGCCATCCACTCATTTCACCGTCCTTCGCTTTCACCTTCTTCCTTTCCCTGTCTCTCAGTTTCTTCTTTTTTGGCTCCATTTCTCCGAAAGCTAGCTTACAGTAAACACCTGCTTGGATGAGAACCAAAGACATTTGAATTCTACCAGACACACGCACAACAGAACTAGTCTGTTGCATCTCAGTTTTTCTTCTTTTTTTTTTAAAGTCTCTGGCAGCGTCATATCCCAGAATCTACCTTTAACTGAAATCCCAGTTCCAATTCAAAATGTTCCTCATTGAAAAGACATCGAAGGAAAACGGACTGAATTGGAATTGACCCTGACTGACCCTGCTACCCATGAATGGTTGGTTGTAAGTAGGGGTGTAACGGATCACCTAACTCACGGATCGGATCGTGTCACGGATTTTGAGTCACGGATCGGATCATTTTTCGGATCAACACAAAACATATATATTTTTTAATAAAAACAACATTTTCCTTGAATTCTGTAAAAACACCACTTTTAATGTGTGAAACAAAAAAACAACATTCAAGATGTCAAAACTGATATATATATATAACATCTATATATAACAACATATATATATATAACAACATATATATATAACATCACTGCTGCAATCTGGTTGCCAAGTGAAACCTAACTTTACCTAAATAATAAAGTGAAATCCTTTAAACATGGTAAGAAAAAAAAGTAAATAAAGCAAAGCAGCCTCAAGCTTATAACTTCATATTCATTTTCAAAAAGATGAGGATGTCCACATTGTCTGGGGAGAGGGCAGACCTATTTGCAGTCACTATGTCTCCTGCTGTGGAGAACACCCTCTCGCTAGGAACTGAAGTAGCCGGCACAGCCAGGTAGCGTCTTGCCATCATGGCAACGTGAGGGTACACACCGTAACTTTCTTATCGACCTCCCTCCTTCCATCATTATTATAAGTAACAGGGAAGCCAAAGTGCTCCCATACATGTGATTTCAATGACGAGGGAGGCCTTTCCAGTTCGCCAACGTTGCTAGCACTCGCCATGATACTTGTTGCTGTGGATTCCCAGCTTCACGTGGAGTGAGTACGTAACAGAGTACTTTTTTTGTGTGTTTACACAATCACCCAGGCTGCTTAGCGGGTGATATGACGTGATATAAGTGGGACAGAGATGAGTGAATGAATGTTGTTGTCAACTCAGTACGCATGCAGAGAGTGAGAATAAAGCGCACATGATTGTTTTTCTACCGGTTACATTTGAATGAATGAATGGTCTTTATTGTCATTGCTACAGTACAGGTACCAAACAACGAAATTTAGGAGGGGTGGCTCCCCTGGTGTTAGGAAAAAAAAAAAAAAAAAAAAAAAACGATTTTGCTATTGATCCGCGGTACACATGCGTTCCGAACCGTGGAGGGCGATCCGAACGGATCACGGATTATCCGTGATCCGTTACACCCCTAGTTGTAAGCAGTGTGAGTGATTAGGTCGAGAATGAGGTCACTATTCCGACAGTTCACTTCATCATGGACGTTCTCCCTTTTTTTCTTTCTTCTGTTTCTCACTATTTTCTCTTTCTCTCACTACTTTCTTCCTGTCACCAGAGGATCTTCCCCTTCGTGTTAGGGATGGTGGGGAACGGAAGCGTGAGTTACGACCACGAGCGGGACGGACGCCCCACGGAGCTGGGAGGATGCAACGCCATGGTGCGCAACCTCAAACACGACACCTTCGTCTTCATCAGATACCTCCGCCGCAGGCTCACGGTGAGACCAACACACACGCACACGCACACACACACACACACACACACACACACACACACACACACACACACACGCGCACACACACACACACACCAGACCAGACACTATATTATTCTTTTCATTGTGCATTGTACAGTCCCCAGACTAACCCTGTCTCCCCCCCCCCTCTCCTCATCTCCCCCTCTCCCCATTTTCCCTGTTACCCAGATCATGATCGACATCGACGGGCAGCATGAGTGGAGGGACTGCCTGGACATCCCAGGGGTGAATCTGCCGCTGGGCTACTACTTTGGAGCATCGGCCATCACTGGGGACCTCTCAGGTACTCTCCTCCCCTCCCCTCCCCTCTTCCCCTCCCCTCCTCCCCTCTCCCTCTCCTCCTCTCCTCCCCTCCTCCGTGGTTCAAACGGTGGTAACAATGAGCCGTTCCCTTTGGCTTATTTATGACCTATGCTCCATGAATGATCGCCCTGTTTTTCATGAGCGGCCTCGTCGATCATATTGCATTGAGGTATCTGATGTCCTTTGAGATGAGGCCATCCCGGATCATTATCACTATCATTGGAGTTTTATGCCTCAGACTGAAATTTATACTGTGATACATCAAGTGAATACGCGCCGCTTGTCCTGGACCATTTCATTGAAGATACAATCAAGAAGGAACGTAGTGCTTGTAGTAACTTGAACTAATGCCTGAAATGAATGTTGCCCTTTTCCAGGGCAGTTGTTTACTTGAAATGACAAAGGCTTTCTGTCCTTAACAGACAATCACGATGTGATCTCCCTGAAACTGTACCAGCTGACAGTGTTACGCAGTCAGAAGGAGGAAGAGGAGAAGGAGGAGGAAGAAGAGATCACCATACCCAGTGTAGACAACATGGACCTACTGAGGAGTAAGACTCTCTCACACACACACACACACACACACACACACACAAACACACACTAACAGAGGAAGGCGGGGGAGGCTGGTGGAGGTAGAAATCGGAGGACGGGCTCGTTGTAATGCATGGAACGGAATGAGGAATGGTATCAAGGACACGTGTTTCCTTAGAATGAGTCTCTTGGATGACGCTGTCCGTCTTGTGAAATGGCAAGAAATACAAAGATGTTCCTTGTCAGATTACGACAGGATGTGTGCTGTATGTGGGCTCTGTACTGCCTCTGCTGTTACTCCTCTTTACATCTTCCCCTCTCTCTCCCCTCCCCCCTCCCTCTCTCTCTCCCCCGTTCCCCTCTCTCTCCCCCCTCCCTCTCTCTCCCGTTCCCCTCTCTCTCCCCCCTTCCCCTCCCTCTCTCTCCCCCCTCTCTCTCTCTCTCAGTGGGTGAGGATGAAGAGGGAATGAGTGGTCTAGCCATGTTCTTCACCATCCTCTTCTCCATACTGGGCTGTTTCCTCCTCATCGTGGTCTGCCTGGTGGTCTACAGCCATTGGAGTGAGAGCCGACGCAAGCGCTTCTACTGAGAGAGAGAGAGAGAGAGAGAGAGAGAGAGAGAGAGAGGGGGAGAGAGAGGGGGAGAGAGGGATGACCTCCCTCCGTCGCCACTACTACTGCAGTCTGAGGTCAAACCGCACAGAGACACTGAGACGAGACTGAAACACTGAGACGATAAGACTGAGACAATGAGATGAGACTGAGACGTTGACACGGAGACAATGACAATGACACTGAGACAATGACAATGAGACAAGACTGAAACACTGAGACGATGAGACTGAGACTGAGATGATAAGACTGAGACAATGAGACAATGAGACACTGAGACATTGAGATGAGACTGAGAAAACGAGAGGAGATTGAGGCGAGCCTGAGACACTGTTGGAAGACACTGTTACACTCCAGGTGTAACCCTATATGAGGACAGGGGTATCCCTGACCCAGCACAAGTGAATCGTGGGAAGGACTGTGCTCTGGATACATTTCACTACGCTTCAGCAGACAGTACACCACACAACACACACACACACACACACACACACACACACGCTGACCATCATGTTCAAAGACTATGATGGCGCACCTCCCCAACCCCACCAAACTTGGCCTTATTAGAGAACAAACAATATAGAAAGTATTTATTTACCTACTGATTGACTTGACGAAGAGGAACTTCAGACACAACTCCTGACATTCATTCATTGGTTGGTTTGGTCATTCATTTCAGGCTCTGGAGACAGTGGAGAGATGTTTTATTTTAGTCTTTTTTATAACAGATTAAGTGAGGTGGTTGTCTTCAATTGTGATCATTTGAATGTCAACGGGACAACGTGAGTGATGTGTTCTTACTGTAACTGTTATTGTCAGCAGCCACGCCTCAGGGTGTTGACTGTATGGCACCAAAGATCATAGATATTACCAGAGGTCATAGATATTATAAGAGATCAGAGATATTATCAAAGATCATAGATATAAGAGATCAGAGATATTATCAGAGGTCATAGATTTTATCAGAGGTCCTACATTACCCATCCAATCAATGCCGATGCTTGTCTGCTTTGGTATAGAAACAGCGTCGTAGCACAAACACTCCTCTACTGTTGTTATGTCTCCTAAGATGGCTCCTGACTATCAATGGAGATCTAGTTTCTTTTTTAGTTGATTGGAACCATGAATTCAATGAGCTTGAAGGTTTAGCTTGAACAATCTATGGTTGCAAACGCAAACATTTGATGTTTCATCCGGTTGTGCTGTGTCAAACTGAATACTGTAGTATGCACGAAGGTCCCTGGGGTCCTGTTTTACAGTTCTGGTGCTACTGGGGCAACACGTTTTCATTCCCAACTCGTCAAATATTGCAACTTGGGCCAGGGCCCTTCTTGTCACTATTCGACGTGTTGGAAAGCCTTTTCAACACGTTGACGAGTGACGAGAAGGGCCTTTGCCCAAGCTGCAATATTTGATGAGTTGGGAATGAATGTTGACTGTGGAGGCTGGTGGAGGTAGAATGAGGGATGGTATCAAACACATGTTCCATGACTTACAATGAGCCACCACTGACGTACTCCTAGGGTTGCCAACTTTCTCACTACCAAATACGGGACGAAAGATGGCGTGCCACTGCACGGGGCGCGGGGGGGGGGTTATAGGAATTGGCGCATTTATGCTACATGTACGCATGAGGGGGCCTGTGATTGGACAAGGGAGGTCCTGTATATTCATACAGCCCAATGTACGGGATATCCCGGCTAATACGGGACAGTTGGCAACCCTATGTGTTTTCACTGCTGATTATTTACTTAGTTAGTTTGTTGTTTTTGTTAATGTGTGTGTATGAATGTACGGAAGGGGGAAAGCTGACCTCCCTCTCTGTTGCATGCTCTTACGAAGAAACGTTGGAAACGATTATTTATTCTGTACTATAAGTTGCCTGTTAACATTTTATCCTTCTGACAGTATATGGTCTTAACTTAACCCACTTTATTGTTCCTTTATTCAGACTATGTACATACATGTGATATACAAATCTATAATCTATCTGATATTTATGGCACACGTTCTTGCGGAGGCGAACATGAGAGAGGGTGTGTCCGAGGTCGGAATGACTTGAGCACAGATGAGCAGGGGTTGATTGGGCTGAATGACAGAGGTCAAATAAGCCACGCTTCGCTACGTGTCATCACGGTGCCTTCACCTGGAGTGGTTGGAGTGCCTTCATCTCTGTCTTTTCATGCCATTGACTGTCTGTTTATTATCGCCGGAAAGACTACCTTTTCATCCAGCCACGGTGTTCTACCTCCACCAGCCTCCCCACCCCCACCTCCATCAGTTCTGTTCATATTTCTAGAGAAACCGAGCCAACCTGACCTAGGACTCTTAACTGTCCTCTATACGCTGTGGTACTAAAGGCTCAGTTTAATTCCTGAAGGCCCAGGATAATTCCTGACCTTGAGGATTACTACTTTGGTCAAGGGACACCGTTGATAGTCCCATTCAATTGCTGTGTGTTGCCAATGTCCATTGAATGCTGTGTATGAACACTGTCTAGTGCACTGATTATGTTGCCCCCCCCCCCACACCTGCCGTCCCCTTGCCTGTGAAACCACTGTATCTGTGCCTCTCAATACCATTTAGTGACCAAACAAACATGGTCGCTTGTTTACTACTGTACTGTACTATGTTCCAACGCCTATGTGTATGTTTTTGCATTGCTTCCATTAAAGAACAACAAACCTGTGTGATATCATTGTTTCATTCTCTTCTTGGACTCAGGATATTGTACAGTAGGTTAATAACATGGCGATTACTTTTCCCAGATCATTCTGTGAGGTACTAGTTTAGATTACAGTAGATCTGGGTGTATATTGGACTAGGTCTTATCATATTGTTGGGTTCCAAGCAGGGGCATATGAGGTACTGTATATACAACTCTGCTTCCAACTCAATGGATGTAATAAACCAAGCCATTATGAAAACAGTCGTTTTATGACAACAGTAATATTTTATGGCCCTCTCTCTAGGTTTGAAGTCTATAAAGCATCTACACAACGACATATGACTGAGAGCAAGAGACAGAAACCTCATCATCTACGCTATAGCCTACACTATACTTAACTTGTCTACTTCACTTACCATAAAGGTTTTGAACAGACTGTTCTGCGTAACAGTCATATTTTTGTCTCCACATCCACAAGGCGGTAGACGCCCTTCAGACAGAGAGGGGAGACAGTCTTCTAGTCATCTGCCTGTGGTAAATAATACAATGCAAGATTTACTACTGTCACTGGGTTTTCTTGTTCTGCAGCTGTGCGATATGTTCCACATTCTTCTATTCACAAGGCTGTGTCCTGTATGCGTGACTACTGTAGAGATGTATGCGTGTCGAGGGGAGGCTGGTGGAGGTAGAAATCGGAGGACGGGCCCATTGTAATGCATGGAACGGGATGAGGAATGGTATCAGTGTAACTTAGTGTTTGATGCCCTTCCTCATTCCTTTCCATGCATTACCGTCCTCTGATTTCTACCTCCACCAGCCTCCCCTTATGTTTGTACAGTATGTATGCATGTATGCATCTCCTTTGGCTCTCCATGTCAATAAAAGCTTCCTCTAGCCCATCAGGCATTTTCCCGGTGCTCCAGATGGCCGGTCCGCTCCTGCCTGCACTGCTCCCTACCTCCCACAGCCTTGTGATGTTCAAGATCAATCTCTCAACTGCTCCAGAAGCCTGGGCGAGGCAGCGCTAACTCTACAGGGTAGGGGCCCCTATAGGGGCTCCTCTCAGCTAGAGGTGTCAATGCTACAGGCGTGTCAATAACAGACTACCGCTTCAGAGCAGCATGAAACTGTCCTACTGAGTAAGATAACAGAAACATCAAACAATGACAACAGGAGGAGTTCGGTTTTGAGTGCCAATGTTTATTTGTTTTATTATAAAAATAAAATACAAATGATGACCCAAGAGTACATAGCAGACCCCGTACTAAACCAAAGCATCAAATGCACCACACATCTCAGTGCTTGTTGTTGTTGTTGTTTTTTTTATCCACTCAATTTATGTTTTTTGGCTTGATCTAGGTGATAGAAAAAGAAACAGAAAGCGAAAAGGATCTGCGCTTGTGGACAACCGCTTCCTTTCTTCTCAAGCATGGGTCTTTTCATTGGTTTGGCAAAAAATCTTTCCACACACACACAAAATCAACCACAACACCGACATCTGCTCGAAAAAGATCCATCGATCTATGGTTTCGAGAGACAAATGCAAGAAACATCATGGTTACGTGTCGGTTGGTTGACAAGAGCTTGCTTGATCGTCAGATAACGACGTGTGAGAGTACATGTTGCCTTAATGATGTATAATTCAGCGTGCAAGCCATCGAAAAAATAACGTCAGGGCTAGTTGAGGTGTGCGCCCTAAACAACCCTTGAACAGCCATTAAGAAAACCTCATCAATATCTCAGCCAATGGGAGTTCAGAGAGGGTGTGCTCCACAATTGATGCGGGTCTCGTTATGTTATCCAATAACAAAGGTTGGGCAATCGAGGAAGGCAACGGTTCGGTACTCAGTCACTGATAATAATTCTCTTCAGAATGAAAAACAATATTGTTATTAATGTTTACAAGACACCCACTGCACAGTAACAGGTCAACACACAGCGGGATGGAACAGTGGTAAAGATACCCACAAGTGGGGGGAGAGGGTAATAAAAATAAAGGAAACGATAGACTATGGATCAATTAAATAGTATTAATCCAACAAAAGCATTTCATTCAACACACTCATTTAGTTTACATAACTACACCATCTGTAGTTTATTTGCATTATACGTAAGCAGGGGTATTACTCTTAGCAGAGCAGAATGACAGCTTACTGTACTTCTATCCGCCATGTCATTAAAGAAACAGAGAAAATCAACTAGAATGGCTTCTCAGCTTTACCCGCCCCCCCCGACCACCCTCCCACCAAGAGGTAACATGTAAATACACATTTATTATTTGTCAAAAGCATACACACAAAACACACACTGTAGTAGCAATAAACTTGTTTTTGTTATACGTTTTTTTTTGTTGTTGTTTTTTTAAACAAAGACATACACATACCAACTGAGGTACGGTGCAACATGTACTGATAATAATATATTGCTTGTACTGGCAACCACAGACAAACAGAGATAAAGAGAGTTATTGCAGCATATATCAGTGGGTTTATGTTTTTGCATAGCCTAGTTAAATACAGGTACAGTACGTTACAGAGGTGTGTGCCACGCAGGTATGACCACAAGACATTAACCTTGTGGTAGTTGTATTACTGGGGGAATAAACCATTTTGCTAATTGCACCACCAAAAATCTAACGGTGCCCTGTGTCCACGCTGCCTTGAGGGCTGGTAATGGCAGGGCCAAATCCCACCTCGGAAAAAGCAAACGGACGACAGTTTCTGTTGCCATGCTTGCTCGCTCTCCATCCCCCCCCCCCCCCCCCCTCCCCTCCGGTCCAGAGGGATGAAAGGAGACATTGCTATTGGCTCAAAACCTCATCCCACTAGGACCAGGCTCAGACACCTGACACCTGGAGATTGTTACCTCATCACAGACCAACCTTTGCTTGATTCCTGTGCATTCCCTCTTTCCTGGCGTCCTTCTCAAAGGGCTTTGGAGGAGAAGGTCTCGAGGGGAGGAACCCCGGACCCTCTCCTCCAGTGCGTTTGGACCAGGTGGTGAGGAGGAGAGGAACTGAGGAAAGACTTGAAACTCACCCTAGACTACCTGATAGGGGTACTGAGGGATGGATGGATGGATGGGTGGGACGAGAGAAAGAAGAAATGAACAAGACAGAAATAAGAGCAGTACGCACCTCTGTTAACATTGAACAAAACAGGACAAAGATGCAAAGATAAACGCCTCTATGACTAAAATATACAATCATATACAACAGCCTGTTACTCACATGTCAACATGACAGAAAACAACGTTCAAACGAATGTACGGTCAGATAGCGTCGGTTTTCTGACACCGTGGCAAGAGACGAGGAAATGTCCGGAGCGGGTGAGCGAACGGAGAAATGGATGGATGTTTGTCCATGATTGACAGATAGCCCTTTATCCAGGTGAACGTGTTAAAAGCCAGAGACGTGTCTGTTTGGCAATAATCTGTTACCCAGTCAAGTCCAAGTGAGCAATGGGGAGTGGGGAACTATGGGGCTCCCCCATGTACTTATAATAATCCACAACACCATCTCCCCCGTTTCATCGTCTTAGTCGATATTGCATAAAAATAAAACTTCAGCATCGAGCATTTGTCGTTGGGACATGTTACCCAACTATTCCCCAAAAAATAGAACCCAAATGGATCACAATTTTGGAGAAAAAAAAAGAAGACTACAGGGACAGGGAGCAGTCCTTTAAAATACATTATGCCCCCTCCCCGGTTTACTACTACTACTCCCACATGCATTCAGGTCAGTTCAAATATCAAACTAATCTCTACACATTCCTTGAAAAAACAAAAAACACATAATGAGCACTTAAGAAAAAAATAAAAAGAAGGAGAGAGAGAGAGAGATCACACATGAACGACCTGGGAGGACAAGGACATTTCTAACTCGAGCCTTTCAGACAACAAAAACAAAACAAAACTGTCACCTATTCTAAACACGCCCGGGTTCTAGAACATGCAGGAGCCTCAGCGAGCTCGTGGTTTCCAGACTACAGCGTCTGAATTCACCACTTCCCTAGAACGAGTTTTTGAGTTCAACATCATTTCATGTGAGACTCAGGAGATGCGTTTCACACTCTTGCACTAGCCTAACCTAACCTACGTGTCGGTAGAAACACTCCTCTGCTCTACCACACCCATGCTTCAAAACACGCTTTCATCAGAAGCACACGTCTGAAATACGACCTCCTACCCATCAAACACACCTAGAGACACGCGTGTCTACCGGCATGCCCCTAACTAGCTCCTATGGACCTCCGCGCTGCAGTAAGGCAGTTATATCCATACAGCCAGCGCCTCAGGAGCACTTTAAAACAGACTTGCCTGCCTGCCTGCCTGCCCTGCCCCCCCGACACACACACACACACACACACACACTCTCTAACAGGTATCCCACCCTCACAAGCCGGTGTTATCGTGCTGCTCCCACTCTCTAACAGGTATCCCACCCTCACAAGCCGGTGTTATCGTGCCTGCCTGCCCTGCCCCCCCCCCCGACACACACACACACACACACACACACACACACACACACACACTCTTTAACAGGTATCCCACCCTCACTGTGTTATCGTGCTGCTCCACGCTCAAGATGTCAGTTCCTTAGCAACCCACCAAGGCAGCTTCTGGTGTCTTATCAAAAACATGTTAGTGTCCTAATGGAAAAGAGAGAGAGAGAGAGAGAGAGAGAGAGAGAGAGAGAGAGAGAGAGAGAGAGTGTGTGTGTGCGTGTGTGTGTGTGTGAGAGTGTGTGTGTGTGTGCCTATACTTCAAGACCTTTTAGTATAAAGCTGTCAAATCCAATCTTTTTGTTTACCACTTCCTTTTTCGTGCGAAACAATAACACTCCATTATTAGTACATAGCCTAATCAGTCTGAGGCCTGACACACACACACAAGCCTAGTTAGAAAACTACCATAGCATCATGACTAACTGACACACACACACACACACACACACACACACACACACACACACACTTCGATCCTAGGTGCTGCACATATCACATGCATTCACTCTGCACGACACCCGTCTCTACGGCTACGCTTCGACACACACACTGCTTGGTCACAGAGAGGTACACTCGGTTATCACAACACTGCACTAGCACTGTGCACAGCAAAGCCCCCCCCCCCCCCCCTAACACACTCACCCCCACACACACACACCTTGGATGGAAAATACCACCGCAAATCTCTCACATTGCTCCTACAGAGTTTCACACTGCAAGCCAACATAGTATGCTAGGCCCAAGCCCTGTGCAAGAGTCATAACAACATTGATGAAACTAGATACTGGGCGTCTATACTTAAACCTCAGTTGACTCCCATCCCTCACACAGGGATATTGGGGGGCGGGGGGGGTGGCCTCGTGGGGCTGACAAGCTGCGTTAAAGAACTCCGGCTGGGTGAAAACAGCAGCCGGTTCATCCGTGTCAGTTTAGGGCCAATAGAATGGGAGTGTTTCACTAGCCTGTACTGTATGAAACACTTTAACATTACCCGTGGCTGACTAAACTAATTAGAACTCAAAATATCCCCCCTCACACACACACACACACACACACACACACACACCTCATGCAAGACCCCAGTGCATTTGCTGTATAAAAGTGGTCTAAAGCCTTGGTGAGTTGGGTTTCGTGACACCAAGTGGATAGGGCACTTTGAGGATACGCAACATAAAGGGCCGGTTTCACAGACAAGGCTTAAGCCTAGTCCTGGACTAAATCACACTTTCAATGTAAAATCTCCATTGAAGATGCTTTTTAGTCCAGGATTAGGCTTAAGCCTTGTCTGTGAAACTGGCCCAAAGACTACACTACACCCACCCCAATCCACCCAAGACATCTCACACGCGGGGCTAGGACTAGGTTAGACACACCCAGCCGCCCCTTGTCAAGAGCTCTGTTGCCATTCACATTGATTATAGTGGCATCCACTAGAGCAAACGACTAAAAACTAACCCTCCTCCCCAATCCTCTCACCCTGTGTTCTGTTCTGGGAACTTCCAACATCAACACACCCTCCTCTCCCGGGTGTGAAGACACCGTCAGTCCTTCAAACATTGCTGACCCCCCCCTCCCCCTTATTACCACATCACATTATAACACCGCAGGCCTGGGACGCATGCGCGCGCACGGACACACGTACACATACCGGGAACACTTTTTTTTAGACAGCGATTTGCAGGCACAGCGATGGGATAATGTCATGGAGGCTAATAGCATTCAGTTGGCTTCAGCCAAACCAGTGAGACATCAGTAAGGCCTTGGCCACAGACCGCTCAGACTCCATACCAGTCTGGCCAAGGATCGGTGTCCACCTCTGTAAGGGTGGCAACATGAGCAAGGGGGGAGAGGGGGGGGGGATAGAATGGCCTTGTTGGGATTGGTGGTCTGGTGTTATCGGAGCAGAGTTCAAACAGAGAGGTTATGAGAGACTTAACTTCACTTCACTTCCTCTTTCCAGCAGCCTATCAGCTGGATGCAAATAGCACTGGCGCTCCATGACGAAGGGGAAGCAGAGGGAGAGGGAGGGGCTGGGGGGCGCAGTCCGCAAATGACCTCAGGGATGACATCACTCTGCAGCTGTGCCCTAGATTACACACTTACACACACACACACGCACTCGTTTACACGCACACACAGCCTTAGAAAAACAAGACGAGTGCTGTCTGTCGTTTCTGTCATCAGTTTTTCCCCTAGCTGGCCACCAGGACGTCTTCTGCTTGTCTGGAGGCATTACCTCCTGTGTTGCCCCCCAGTGTGTGAGGGGCATACTGGGGTGGGGTAGCGGGTTGGTGACCCCAGTGGTATGCTGTTCCCACCGGAGGTGAAATATCAGACGGAACGGCGGAAGTGTACCAGCCAAGTAGGGAAGAGGGGGAGGGGGAGGAGTGAAGGAGGAGGGGAATTTCGGAAGATCTGCCCCTCTTCTGGGCACTGGCTGGTTGATCTCTCGGGATGTCTTAGCCCCTCCCCCTTCTCAGTCCCAGCCCTGAAGAGAACAGGCGTTGGGCTCGCCCCCATGGCAACAACTAAACAAAGCAACGGAACCATCCCACATGGGGATTTAAACATCCATGAGCCACAACAACAACAACAACAACAATCTTCCTTCCTCCTCAAATAAGAGCCATTTGTTTGTCATCATCATCATCATCATCACCGTTTTAAGGATCATGACGGAGAAACGTATCAAGCCACAGAACAACCTAGTGAGTTAATTTGGTAAGACATGGACAGGGTCGTGGGTGATGTCAGGATGGTGATGATGATGATGACAATGACAAGAGCCCACTGGTGTGACCTTCCTCATGTCTGTCTGGCTTGGATGGTTGGTGGTGGTTGGCTGGAGGGTGGTGGTGGTGGTGGTGAGGGGGGGTCAGGGGGGGGGGCGCTCAGACCAGGCGGTCTCCTGTGCTGGTGCTGGGGGTTTGGCTCTGCGGGGTCTGGGCGGTGCGCTCTTTGTGTCTTTGTGTGTGATGATGTCTCTCAGAGCAGCAGTCCCCCCCGGCCCCTCCCTGACACACCCGCTCCTCCTCCTCGTCCTCCTCCGGCCCGGAGCTCTCGTTCACGTCCAGCTGGCACACACACACCTCGATCCCTGAGTCGCCCGTCACGTGGCGGCGTCGTGTCACCAGCTCCTCCTCCTCCTCCTCCTCCTCCTCCTCCTCCAGTGAGGCCTCGGTAGCGTCCCCCGCTCGCTCCGATTGGTTGCTTGCTGACGCGGCTTCCTGGTTTCCTGACGACCCGGCGGCAGCGGTGGTGGCCTGCTCCTCCTCCGCTAGGGGTTCGAGCACCACGGCAGCTTGTGGTTGGCTGGTGGCCGGCAGCAGGATGGAGGGCGTGGTCTCTGGAGGGATCTCGGAGTAAGGCGGAGGCGGGGTCGGAGGGTGACCCACCACCTCTTCATAGTCGGGCAGCTTGCAGTCGGTCCAGAATCCTGCACGACGCAACATGAGACAGACATGTTAGCTCCCGGAGGCTAGAGAAGACTAGCAGGAGGGTTAGATGTTAGCACACTGGAGGCTAGATGAGGCTAGCCGGACGGTCAGAGATGTTAGCACCCGGACGCTAACAGGAGGGTTAGACGTTAGCACTGGGAGGCTAGATAAAGCTATCAGGACAGTCAGACGTGTTAGCACCCAAGCTAGGGAAGGCTAACAGTAGAGGTGCTAAATAACTCATCAGATGTGGCGTGATATGATTTATTTATGTACATGTCAGGAAATGCTGTATGTTGTGTGCATAGTTTGATTTTGTACACAGTAGCATACTTGTTTGCTATGTTGATCACAACACGTGTTTGTGTAGCCTATATCAAGCCTGTCTTATTACTTTCTACAGTTAACACAGAGAACAGCTGGTCAAGTCATTTAGCTGAGGTAAGGAGGGCTGTAATGTCTGGGAGCTTCCAGCACAGTGCAGATGAGGCAGGGTGGGGGGGGGGGGGGGGGGGCGTTGAGGGAGTTGTGCAACCGTACGGTGGAGATGGATGGCTGGTGTGTGAGGGTTAGGGTTAGGGTTAGGACCTAGGGTTAGGTTGTGACCTTCCTGAACAGCATCCCACCGACATACCGACTTAGGTCCACAACCATTAACCCTAAACGTGACCTGAACTAAAAGTGAAAGTGCGTGGCCTGGGGTGGTCCAGTGGTCTAGCACCGCGGTCTACAGTGCACACATATTATGCCCATGTCGGCATGGGTTCAAATCCGGCCCATGCCCTGCTCTCTCCCTTACTTTCCTGTCTTTCTTCACTGTATCTGTCCAATAAAAAGAAAAATATGGGTGGGACTGCCCTACAAAAAAAAATGTATTTAAATAAATAAATGAAAGTGCTACTCACTGAGGTTGAGGGGTGGAGGGGAGATGAAGGAGCTGGAGGCTCCCTGGTACGCCATCAGACTGATCTCCCGCTGGCGCTGCTCCTGCTGCAGACGCATCTTGACCCGGCGGTGGCGGTAGGCACAGCAGCAGCTCAGCATGATGATCAGGGTCCATACCAGCCAGAACCCTAAAGCCCATAAAAACACCAGCGGGATTTTAGGCTTACATTAGGACCCCGACATGACAAAATCTGATCTCTCATGTTGATACCGACTACTCACTGTGATATCCACCAATTAGCTAAAAGGCATTTAAAATGATTGAATTTCGGTTGGGGATTTCAGCATTTCAAGACCTCAATGTGTCAAAAACGGGTCCAATTCAATGAAACGAGGATGAGAAAATCCACAAATAATATATCACTTAAGGAGAACTATGTGGGGAAATACATTTACATTGATTTTATTTTTTTAGACATTTACATTAGAAATAGGCTACATATCGGAAAGGGGACACAAGGTGCCATAAAATAATATGAGTATATAGAAGATAAGATAAGAGAGGATTACGGTAATTAAGATAAGAGTTTAAGATAACAGGGACACCTACACCACAGCTCATAGTAGTAGGTGCAGCACTCTGTCTCCCCGCAGCAGTAGCCCATCTCGCACCGGTACTGCTCATTGTTCACGCCGAAACAGAACTCCTTCCCCTGGGAACACAACAAACATGACATTAATTTCAAACAAACTGGATTTATTATTATAATTCATAGGATATACAGCCACTACCTCGTGTTTGACTTGTTTTGGATGTACACTCTTAACAGGCTCACTCAAGCCAAGAAGTAAAGTAGCAAGTCAATTAGCTAATTATTCTATTGTATGTAAATAATAACTTGATCGGACATCCCGTGGACAAAAAAAACAACGGCAACAACAGGTTTCTGTGGTCAGGATGTGATCAAGTGATAAACAGGACAATGCAGTTTGTTAGCTTTGCTACCGGCAACTTAACGTTAGTTTCCTGTAACAACTAAGCTAGCAGTTTCTTGCTCCTTTTTTTGTTTTGTGGATGTGACATGTGGTTCAGGTGATCCATCCCTGCCACATCTCCCGAGGACAGATAGGTGGTTCCTGACCCCCACCACCACCACCGTTAAACTAGCTGTCAGATAAAGAAAGAAAGCTTGTACGTAGCTCAGCTAACCGGGGCTGTTTTGGCCAGTCGACAGCTTTCAAATGATGAATTATCATATTATCAGAGGCTATATTTTCGGACAATCACGATGGTTCTAAATGTCAAATGATTAACACATGTTATCAACTCTATCAACAAACACTAGTCTGGCCCAAACTGACGTCACGTCAAAGTTGAGTTTAGCCTGCGAGCGATGCCCCAAGTTTCCTTTGTGGGGGAAAACAAAACGCACAATAGAAGGCCTGCTTCCAGCTGCGAAGCCACGGGCTCGATTCAAAGAGGCTCGCCGCGCCGTGAGTGCCTAAC
>NC_137689.1:68476205-68481205 GCF_963989245.1 Nansenia antarctica | reverse complement strand
CCTCACTGCTTGTTTCTGTGTCTTCTCCGGCCTCTGCCATATTTAAGGGTACTGATTGAATGTGACCCTGTTACGGTAAGAGGTTGTGTTATATACTTCCATCGTAGCATACAAATAACACTGTAGATCATCCCTCATTCCAAATATTTTAAAAGTATTTCCTACTTCTTTATATAGAGAGAGATTCAGCACCATCACAACAAGCTGAATCGTAAACAACAGGACCACAGTATTATACCACACCGATCTCCTCAGGGTTCCATATTAAAACCAATAGAGAATGAATACGGGCCCTTTTTATACACTAGAGTTGTTCCCTTAGTAAAAGCAAATACTGTGAAGTGAATCCAACACCCCTTTGATAGACAGAGGAACATTTTACAACCATCTCCCTCTCTCTCTCTCTCTCTACTTCAATACATTTTTCTCGCACATTGCAATAAATCACAACGAATACCCCAACCATTCAATTACTGAAGTTCCCACCTTGTTCGCCATGATTTACCACGAGGCAATTGCAAGGCATTTTTCCCCCTTCCTATTCTATTTAGTCTTTTACCGCGGTGTGCCCGATGCTAATCTGCCTGGGCTGAGTGCTCCGCTGTGGTCTTCTAGGACATTTACATACAACCCCTTTACCAGGACCCTCTAATAGATCTCCAATACCATTTGCATTTATATAGCTCTCTTCATACCAACATGATTTGGGTGCTTTGCCCGTGAGAGAAAAAACAAAACCTCCCTTTCCCGGCCTTGAGTTCCACATCCCAGGCCCGGGGTGCCCCTGCACTCTCCCCATGTAAGCTTGGCTGACTTTAATCACCAGCAGTCCGCCTGTTCCATCCTCCATCAGAGGCAGAAAACGACCGCAGGAGCCGGAGCGTCCAACTGGACCTCAAGGTGATTCTGCAGTCAGCATTGAGGATGGAGGGGGTGGGTGGGTGGGTGGGGGGGTGGTTTCTGCAGTACGCACCACTAGCGTGATCCATTCGTAGCTTGGGAGGCTGGTGGAGGTATACCGTTCCTCATTCCGTTCCATGCGTTACAATGAGCCCCGTCCTCCGATCTCTACCTCCGACAGCCTCCCCCCCTGGCTTGGAGGTGGCGGTGGTCATTGCCATCCTCCAGCAGAACAAAGCAAGCTGCTGTAATACAGGGGGTGGGTGTGTTCCACGTCTGACATGGATCTCGGGAACGACGCTCGCATCTACATAGAATAAGGACACAGCGAAGAGAACATACTGTATCAGCAGCTTCCTGGGAAAACCTTGGGTTTCCTCCAAGTCAACTTTTCAGGGATCGAGACAAACGGGTAATTATTACATCCAGGTTTTCCTGAATGACCTCTCTGGGTCATAGTCATGACACCTTCACAGGAGGGAGGGGGAAGACTGCTTTTAATTTATATAATAAATAATAATCAAAATAAGCGCAAACATTTTTAGGTTTTTCCAGAATACGAGGGGGGTGGGTGGTGAGAGCCATAGTCTTTTTTTTTTGTTACATCTTTAGATACAGCTTGGGAATACTGAATTTCAACACATAAGGATTCTCTAAGGATAAGGATCTGGTGGGCCACACTTTGTAAAGACAAAACAAAGAAGCGGGAAATGAAACCCTGCCATGTGAGACGAGTCCTAAACTCCCACTGCCCTTTCTCTTTACACTGCTTAATCATTAACATCTGATCCCTCCGAATATTATAATCAAACTCGTAAAATACACTCAATTACATATATAACCGTAATGGTAAAAAGTCCCCCCCCCCCCCTCCCCTTGTCGATGGGATGTTAATCAGACGGCAAAGTGGAAAGGATGAGATCGACTATAAATCCCAATGAACAATATAGGATTTCCCAAATAAGAGAATAGAGCGAAGCAATCAACCCTCGTTACCTCAAGCGCTAACCTCGCTGAGCAGAGAGGCAGTCAGGCCTGCAGTAGGCCATAAATCATGGGACTTTCCCAGCTTCTCACCCCAGCACACCGGCCTCCCACACAGGGGGAAACGAAGGACAGAAAGACAGATTGAACCAGGGAGGGCCAAAGAGAGAGAGAGAGAGAGAGAGAGAGAGAGATCCTCTGACTTAATTAAAGTGTTGCGGTTGTGTCACGCACCGTCTCTGTCTCTGTGTAAGCCACCCTTTGGCCAACGGCTGTAGCCGTGTGTTACCGGCTGGAATCGTGCCTGACGTCGATGAGGATTATAATGAGAAAGATGAGGTCAACCACGATGAAAATGTTCTCAAACGCCTCTCACGCCTCCTACCTGATATGATCTATCCAGCGTAGAGGCGCGATGACCTGCAGGGTGCTAATATGACCTCAGGTGACGTCCCCTTTCTCCCCCGTAGTCAAACCACTGTCCACATATCCCAGCAGGCCTCTGTGTGAGAGTCGCTGCTGTTGGAAGCGAGAGGTTATTAATCTGACCCCCGGACACATTTACAGCAGTGAGGAGGGTTGATTGGACCAGAGGCTTCCTTCCCTCCCAGCCCTTTTCCCAGGCCGGGCAGGGAGGGGGGTCTGGGGGGTGGGGTTCTGGTCTTGGGGAGGGGGGGGTGGTCGGAAGGTTTCTGATTAAGCAGCAGAATGTCGGATGATAAAACAAACAAATGTCGAGCATTCCTCCCATAGCTTCTTTGATGTCCCCCCCCCCCCTCCTCTCTCTCTCTCTCTCTCTCTCTCTGTCTCTAGGGGTCGTAACAGTTCTGAGTGTCTGCCTGCCTGCCTGGGCTCTCCAGGACCCACACAGCGGACTGGGTGTGTGGGTGTGTGTGTGTCGGGGGGGGGGTGCCACTTCACTGTAATCAACCCTGGGAGGTCATAAAATGGCAGGGATGCAGGGAGGGAGGGAGGGAGGGAGGGGGTGGGCAGTAAGACGGCCTTGCAGTGGGGGCCAGGCCAACATCATCTGTTTGGGCCAGAGGCTGGCCGTCTCTCCTTCACACCTGGACGTGGGTCAAACGCGGAGCGCTCCGCGGGGTCACCGCTGAGGCCGCCCGGCAGGGGGGCTTGTTCTGTTTGATGGTGACGAGACAGATAGCAGAAAGAGAGAGAGAGAGAGAGAGAGAGAGATGGGGTGGGAGGCGGGGAGAGGGCAGAGAGAAAGGGAGAGAGAGAGAGAGATAGCGTTAGTGCAAAACAAGATGCTGTCTGGTCACTGAGGGTTGTGTGTGCTGCTGTGACATCTTGTGATCCAGATGTTGAACCACAGCAGATAGTGGGGATGTGATGTCAACCTTACAGTCCATAGTGTTACAGACTTGTATGTTTTGTAGTGTTTGCAGTGTTCCTCTGTGTCATAAACAGTATAGGATGTCAAGTCTCTCAGATGTAAACATTCCAAACGGATTCATCTTCAATGAATGGATACAATGGGTGACAATGGTATAGCACATACGTATCTCTGGCTTTGCATTTTCAGAAGAAATGCTCGAAAATAATAACGTTTCATGTTTTCTTCATTTGATTCTGGACGTTTTCCTCATCTTGCCGTAATGTGCTTGTTATCACCTGGATGTGCTGAAGTATCACTGTTAACTTATGAGCAGCTGCTGAAAATACTCTCTCTTATTACAATACTCCCTCTATATGTCAATACTCCCTCTATATGTCAATACTCTCTCTTATTACAATACTCCCTCTATATGTCAATACTCCCTCTATATGTCAATACTCCCTCTATATGTCAATACTCCCTCTATATGTCAATACTCCCTCTATATGTCAGTACTCTCTCTTACTACAATACTCTCTCTTATTACAATACTCTCTCTTATTACAATACTCCCTCTATATGTCAATACTCCCTCTATATGTCAATACTCCCTCTATATGTCAATACTCCCTCTATATGTCAATCCTCTCTCTATATGTCAATACTCTCTCTTACTACAATACTCCCTCTATATGTCAATACTCTCTCTTATTACAATACTCCCTCTATATGTCAATACTCCCTCTATATGTCAATACTCTCTCTTACTACAATACTCTCTCTTATTACAATACTCCCTCTATATGTCAGTACTCCCTCTATATGTCAATACTCTCTCTTATTACAATACTCTCTCTATATGTCAGTACTCTCTCTTACTACAATACTCTCTTTATATGTCAGTACTCTCTCTTACTACAATACTCTCTCTTATTACAATACTCTGTCTATCCCAATACTCTCTCTTATTACAATACTTTTTCTATTCCAATATTCTCTCTATTCAAATTCTCTCTCTTATTCCAGTACTCTGTCTTTTCCAAGACTCTCTCTATTCCACAACTCAAACTGCACTTCGTTGCACTAGTTAGATTTTAAACCAATGGTGATGGCCAATAGGTAACCTCCCAGTGACGACAGCACACAGGGGAAGCGCTGGCTGGGCTGTTGGAACAGTCTGGGTCCTCTGCCTCTGCTAGTCCCAGGTCAGAGGTCGTGTTCTTGACCCCTCCCTGACCCTCTGACTCCAGACTGCACCCGTGTCACACAGAGGGACTGGAGAGAGAGAATAACACTTCCCATCGCTCACATACAGAAATACAGCCTTCCTCATTGACTGATTGCCCTTATCTCTTGATGGATATTTTCCAATTCCCCCCTCTTGTCTTTCTCGCTCTCTCTCTCTCTCCTTCTCTCTTTCTCTCTCTCTCTCTCTCTCTCTCTCTCCCTCTCTGTGCATCCCCACCTGTCTCTCCACCAGTCATAATTTGACTTTTTATCACCTCTCGCTGAAAGAGAGAGCCGGCGTCATCCGTCATTACAGCACACAATGACAGCTCTTCACAGATGCATGAAAGGAATGGATTTTTACATTTGACTCAATCCGGGGGGTTACTTTACTGTAACAGATTCAATATTCTTAAATGAGGCAGGCGATATACATACACGCCAGACCAGACTAGATGATCTATTGCACCTCCTTAATGGATTTCCTAGACTTCAAAGGGTTGGGTACTTTTGGAGAAAAAGACATAATGTGTGCAATAAAAACATAATTATT
>NC_137689.1:68446205-68468705 GCF_963989245.1 Nansenia antarctica | reverse complement strand
AATCATTGCAGAGAAAGGAAATGCATGTTATCTGCCTTGTACACTGGGCCTTGAAATCAAACACACAGTCTCAGAGGGAACGGCCTGCATATTTTGGGGATATAAACAAGCATAAATCAGACACAGGCCGTTTGAATAAGCTGCCACGAAGACTCAAATGTAAGCAAACAGACTCACATGTGACTACACCAGAAGAGGCTGGTGAAGGGAGAAATCGAATGTCTGCCTCCACCAGCCTCTCCTGAACTACACTAACAACAACACCATTATGTATGTTGTAGATGTCTGCCTCAAGCCTGTAAGTCTGAGGCGAAGTAACTGAGGCTATAGTCACATCCAAGGAGAGAGAACGAGAGAGAGACAGACAGACAGACAGACACACAAATGGAGAGAGTGGGGGAGGGAAAGAGAGACAGCGAGAGAGAGAGAGAGAGAGAGAGAGAGAGAGAGAGAGAGAGAGAGCAGAAAGAAAGAGAGGAAAGAAAGGTAGAACCCCCATCCCCCCACCCCCTCCTGCCCAAATAGCCTGTATGGCAGGGAGCAAAGGCAGGTAGGTCTAAATGTTAAATGTGGGCCAAGCCCCTCCATTGCTAATGGCTATTAGCGCCAGTGTGCCATTGTGGCCTGTACAATGGCCGTCACGCTGGGGTTTTGTCAGGAGCTTGCCGGCAACAGTTATTAGCCCCAAAACCTCAGGGGGAGCAGTCAACAGAGGAACAAGAAGATTTGGGGTGCCGGGGGCAGCCGGGGGGAGACGGGGGGAGCGGAGGGGAGAGGGGAACAGGGTGTTGGGGTCAGGGGTCAGGCCTAAAGCGGAAATGGGAGGCAAAGAAGGAACAATAGAGGGGGCTGGCCTGGACAGACAAAGCTGGGGGGTGAGGGGTGGGGGGGTGGGGGGGGTGACAGTGCACAAAACACAGGAAGATGAGGATAGAAAGATGGGGACAGAATAGAGGGGAGCCAAAACAGATGGTAAAAGGGAGGTATGAGAGAAAAGGCTGTTGTAGCAGCAAGCAATGAACAGGAAAAGCCATGCTATCTTCCGCACATACATCATGACAGTATGGATGTTCAGCCTCTGGCTGAGACAGTGGGGATACCCACATGTCAGGACATCACATATGGTAACACACTGTTAGAAAGGAAAGTGGAAGCATGAATGAATGAATGAATGGCCAAACGCATCAACGATCTTGTTGTTTTTTTCAAGGAGGGCTCATAGTCTCCTTACCCATGTGAGGGAAGCAGCACATGGTTTAAAGGGAAATGCATTTTCAAAGAATCGGCTCATGCTCAGATCAAAGCTATTTTAGTCGGACTGCTGGACCCTTCTCCAGATATCTAGACAAATGTAAGGGAAGCAAAGAATACCTTTCTGTAAATTCAATGGTCTGCTGTTATATAAAACATAACAATGTTGAATGAAAAACGATATAAATGTCTGCAGATGTTACAACAGTAACAGATCTACGACAATAGAAGGCATTGGGACAACCGGGGTGTAAGAGTACAAGAGAGGAGTAAAGCCATGGAAAATAGACACATTTAATCAGATATGTGACAATGTGGAGGGAATTTCAACATGATGGAAATAGATAGGTTTGCAGGACCAAAGAAGAAGAAGAAGAAGAAGAAAAAGAAGAAGGCGAGAAATGTTTGAAAAGAGGTAGCCTAATGGAATCATCAATATTGAGGCGTTTCTTTAGCTATTATCATCTAATTATCTGGCTCATCTCGAATCGCTGACCACAAAGAGACAAGCGTAAGGGTAGATTTATAAAAGTTGCTATTAAGTGGGCTTTAACACTGGTCCCATTCATCTTGCGGAGCGTGCGGACTGACAAGCGGAGCCGCGTGGAGCGAGAGGAGGCAATGCATCATGCAGAGAGCGGGACCGGGGACGCGCACCGAGTAATCAGCGAATCAGACACAGAGAATTCACTTTCCCCTCACATCGCACCCGTACCTCTGCAGGTGTGCGGACAAGAGAGATCGACCAAGAAAATCGGTTGTTTAGTTTGAAGCGAAAATAGTTTGACAGGTTGCTACAGAAAAGTAGCTGGACAGGCCTAGAGTATAGCCTTGAAATAAATGCGAGTGGTTTTCCATTTGCTATTGAATTAAGCTAAATCGCTTTTTTGATGCGAGTGGGCTAAGCATGCAAATGGTCAATGGATGCACACTCATAAAACATGTTGAGATAAATAGGATATTCATTATAAACGCATATTTAACCCACATATTTGCGTTAGGCCTAATTGATGATGGCTTACAAGAATGAATAGGCACATATTTGTTCAAACATGCATTATGCCGAGTGTTTGTCTCTCAAAGTGATCCAGCAATAATAATAGCCTTATTGTTTTCATGTATTTTATGAACAGGCCATAGAATACAATATATTATGAGGTGGATGGGCAATACATAGTGAAATGTAAGATACTGACTAAATAAATATTAATCTAATAAACAAATATTGATTATTTCCTGCATACAACTAAACTATAACGGCAAACCTTCAGACATTCAGAGCTTTACGTAAAATGACAACGTACATTTCCTATTTGTAAGCCTATGGCCTAAACATGGACTAAAATTGATGATCTCTGACCCTTTGCCCTCTGGTTGGCACCTGTCGCCTCAGGGTATGAACTTTGTTGCAGGGACAAAACTTGGCCGGGGGAGCTGAATCCGGAGCCACCCGTCGCAACCATCAACAAGACACACCCGACACATTTTGAGACGTGCATCAACTTTGGCCTCTCATCTCTTGTCCCACACAGAAAGGCTACTACAGGATTAAGCATGTAAGTGAGCTGTTTTGATCTGTAGTCGTTTCAAGTCTTTTCTATGCTCACGGGAAAGCAATTCAATGTGAAATGAAATGTTACGTTGAACTTATAGGCTGTTAGGCTAGCATATATAGTGAAGGAATAGGCCTACAGCTGGCTGTTGAAATATTATGCTTTTTATCTAACAATTATTTATATTAAATCAAAGACTTCAAATGTCCATATTGTGTTATGACTTTGATCTACAATTGTCCAACACCTTCCAGCCGAGTGTGTCTAAAAGCAGAGATGTGGGCCGCTTCGAAAGAAGCATTGACTTCAACCTACAGAATAGCATCCTGTTAATTCTCCTATGGGAAGTAATCTAACAATTTATTGCAACTTTAGATAAACACTCAGAAGACGATAATATTTTTTATACCAAGCAATATTGTTTTAGAATTATTGCTGAAGGTGCTCCTGACATGGGTGGCTGCTTCATGGGGAGACGCAGCCTGTATTTGAAAGATTTTCTTTTCTTTGATCAATGTAAGACTTGGGCTTTTTTTCTTTCTTCTTTTTTCACTTTTTCATTTTACTTTACATTATCTATCTCCACCGGAGCGCTAAGTTTATTGTGTCGGTCCACAGTCAGATCGCATCGAGCTTGAGAATATCCTCTGGCGAAATGCGTTTCTCCTTGAGTGTTGACAACTGTAAGAGTAGAGGCCTGGCTCTGAACTGTACAAGTGCTACACTGAAAAACAGACGTGTCTTTATGAAAGAAAAAATAGGGAAGTAGATTGATAATAAATCTATGCCATATAGTTGCAAATACAATTGGTTTGTAGGGGAAAGGACTTTCGGAAGTTTAGCTTTATTGTCAGACTAGATTGATTGCTTGCTGTATCAGAGGCATATGGGCCAAAACGTACTCAAATGTGTCATGTTTAAATATGAAAACCGAACACACCTTTACACACGTTTACAAACTTTGTAGTATACATTAAGAGGACTTAATATAGGCTTTATAAAATAAAATGTTGATTGCGGCATTATCAATCATTGGTTCAGTAGCCTAAGTCATTTTCTATATTTCATTGGCGATTATTTGGTCATTTTTGTTAAAAAACACAACAAAAAACGTGACGCTTTTAAATGTGAACAACAGTGTAGACACAATATGAACGTCACCATAATAAAATATGATATTATTAGGCTACTAATTTGATAGGCATACATGTAATTATGTCTTGTATTTTTCCTCTTGCTCTTCTTCCTCCCCCTCGAAGATCATCCTGATATTATTGTTCATGAAATATGGGTCTGGTTCTGCAGGGCGACAAGTACGAGGCTGAGCCTGTCATTTAATATTATAGCCTATTATAATTGATCACCCGTTAGCTTTTTTCATTCCATATTGTTATCCTTATTGATGTTGATTATGTTGCCATTAGCTTCTATGAGCACCATAGTCACCTGAGAGTGCCATCGGGGTGTATATTCTCGTTTGCCCCAGAGCAAACCCATGTCATACATAACAACAACACGCCTATAATGAAGTATACTATTAGGCTATGTTATATTCAGATCTAGATACCTATCTAGGAGTTTTAATCCCTTGTTAAACTCTCCATAACCTCTCTCTCTCTCTCTCTCTCTCTCTCTCTCTCTCTCTCTCTCTCTCTCTCTCTCTCTCTCTCTCTCTCTCTCTCTTCCCCTATCTCCCCTCCTTCCCGGCAATTGGACCTTCGCGCTCTCTCTCTCTCTCTCTCTCTCTCTCTCTCTCTCTCTCTCTCTCTCTCTCTCTCTCTCTCTCTCCCCCCCCCCCTCCACTTTACAGAGGAATTCTCTGCTTCCATCTGATGTTATGATTCGCTTTAGTCTCTCGACAGTTTTATTTATTTCAAAACACTCGCCCCTTTGTCCTGGGGCGGCACTGATGTAATGGTATTTACATTGCACGGCGGGCCGGGGGAAGATTCACAATGACTTCACCAATTGCAGACTAAAGAGATAAGGAGCGTCGACCAATGATATTAAATCGTTTGGGGTCCTTTTATCTTCCTCACCTATAGGCCTATTGGCCGTATAACCCGCAACAGATGCATGGGCCTCACTGTTATAGCGGATTTCTATAGCATCATTTGTCTGTTTCAAATCTCCGAATCAAATCTCCATGACAAAATGTAAAGGTCTGTGTCCAAAGTTCTCATTCAAACAACTGTAAATTGGTGCCACGAGCCATATGGTTGAATAAACCGCCTTTGCGCCGGGCAGACAGCACCGTGGTCAAGTGAGGCGACATGGTGCCATAAATGAGCGTCGCTAGAGGTGTTATGTTAGTTTTACAAGCTCGTGAGAACAACATTAACCGTGTTAGAACCCAGAGGGACACCGACACCCTGTTGCGAAGAACCACGCGCATATTTCACGGAGCTCATCGCTCTGTTTAAGCCGTGATGGGGTAGAAAAACGAAGGTAATGCAATAAAAATAACAAGAAAGTGACAATAAACGTATAAATCCAACAAATTGGATATAACACTTGGTCTTGGTTTGACCCCGAGGAGTCTCACCATGTTGTGTTAGTAAGTCTGACGTTAGTTAGTACAATCTATAGCCTATTGACTTCTGTCTGATCAACGAATCTTGATGAAGAGACGAACAGCACAGGATAGTCTTCTAGGAGCTTAGAGGATCACCATTCACATGACGTCTGACCTACAACCACAAAAACAATATAGTGATGATGAAGATGATGTTGACGAGACGGGATGCGCCCAATAGCCGACCTCTATTAATCTTCATACTTAGGTTACCATACCAGTGATGACAAACAGGGATAATGATAATGATAATAGCGTAATAAATAAAAAAAAGAATAACCCCAAAATATGAATGATCTAAATGTATTCATAACACAAGGATAACGAAATAATGTTAAGATGACATTTAAAGATGGTTACAAAATTGGCAACCATCTGTGTTAGAAAAAAGTTCAAATTAGGAGCAACTTGAAATTCATGTTTAAAAAAAGAAAATAAATTGCACAAAATGCAATTCAAACAATATTGTGGGCCTATAACACGGGCAATTTGTTCCATTCATTAAATGTTTCGTTAAATTCCCCAGAACGAATTCCCTCATGTAACTAACTACCTTGTCACAAAGTGTCTAGTTTAGGCAGAATATATTCACATTATATCAGCCCCTTGTTACACGTGATTACACCTAACTACTTGGTTTACACATAAAGGATACAAATGATATTACCCAGTTGAACACATACATTTGTCAGATTTAGGCCTAAATTGTGATATAGGCTATAAGTATATTATCACTAAAATTAGGCGACTTATATACCTGTCATGTGATAGCTGACATTGTGACGGATCACAACAAATCAAGTACCAAATTGTGTGTGAAAACAGTGTACTCCAAATGAACCTGGATTCACAGACCCCCGGAAACCGTGTCACATCTTGTACACAATCTAATCAAAGTAAGGCTGTCGCTGGGGGTGAATAAAAACAAACGGGCTCCTTGACGAGTGTTTCCGTAAACCTTGCCGTTTCGCTCAGTCAGTGTGTGTTGTGTTGGGGTGGAATGCCACTCAAAACACGAAATCAGTCATCCATGTGGCTTTGGGGAGGGTGACACCCTCTTTTCAGAAAGCCACACCTCACCCTTCATTTTACTGCGCCCCCCTTGGATCCATCACCCAATGACCGCGTCGCGGCGCCTCCGCTGCTCGCCCGTAAGGGCGTCTGTTGGATAAAACCAGGCACAGTGTTGGCAGCAGGTCCTAAACATCCCTTCCTCCTGCTGCTAGCGTTGAGACACCATCAATACCAGCAGCTTTTATCAAAGATTGACTTGGATCTCCCCTGCCGAGGTGACATTTTCACCAGTGTCGTCCGTCCGCAGCATTGGATAATTTAAGGATATCATCATTCCGGAGCATCTTTCTGCAAGGCGAAGGTAAATGTCTGCACTGGTGAAGTGCTTTTGATTGTAAACGCAATGACACAAACAGCTATTGGTCGGATACATTACCGTCTTGGCAAATGTGAATTCTTTGTTTTTATGTTTCCCAAATGAAATAGGGTGAAATGTATGGTAAACAATCTATATTGAGCGGTCCTTCTGGCTACTCGAGTCGCGTTACTTTCGCTAAAACAAGTGATGAGCGTGAGAGAGGAGTCTGATCAAGGCTCGAAGGCCACTATGTTAGCGTAAAATGTATACTTTCTACTTTATTTTCTTTTGGTTTCTTATACTTTTAAGATAAGATAAAAGGCTACACTCTATACAGCGAACACCTAAACACGCGGACACCATTGCAATAAGGCACACCATCAGACACAACAATAGCAACAGCACCCACTAATCATTAGGCTATTAATTAAGAACCTCATATTAACTATTACAATGTCCTCTTGCAGCGCATTAGAGAGCATTGAGGAACACATTCATGCCACGCGAGGCCCCACATGGACTAAAACATCTAATTAACTGGGACAGCGCGGGGACCCTCTTACATTTGCCCAGGACACCCATCGAGCAAGACCTCTGAGCTATGTCCTACTGCAACGGACGAGGTAAAAAAAAAAAAAAAAAAGACAAACAAATAAAAATAGATAGTATATTCTCCTCTGCTCTGATATATTCCCATATCCTGTTTTGGAATCGCAAGATAAGATCACTTTGTTGGACTTTTTCCACTGAAAAAGACACGCAGGAATCATTTATCAACATGCAAAACGTCATTGTGTCACAGAAGTGAAATTAGAAAATATGATTAAATGTCGAGAAGGCTAAAACCGCTCAGATCTTGATAGAAAGAAGGCCGCCCACACTGGCATTGCAGGAAAAAGTTCCCTCTCATTGTATTCCTTATATGAAAAACTTGTTCAATGTGATTTGTAATGTCATAAAAACATATCGGATCTCAGATACTTTGGTGATGCTGATAATAACAAGCGAAATTAATACCGCAAAGCAATTAGGCTACGTGCTGCGTTTTCCTGCTCTAAAACGGCAAATTATCAGTGTTTGTGTCATTAAGCATATATAAGCTAACACATTCCCTACATAAACATTATGCAGATCGAGCAAGGATTATTAATCGAAATTGGCTGCTTTTGTTTAATGGCATTTTTTCCTTATTTAGAGTGGGGTTTTATTTTCTATTTGTGTGGTTGTTGTTTTGGGATAAAGGTTTGTAAAGAGCGAGGTTTCTATAAGATCAAACATAAACAGCAAAGATTGCCTTGAAGAATCCTGATGGGGAATGATGTGGAAATTATTGAATAGGGATAGAAAAATGTAATGTTGCACCTGCTGTTCATATATAGTATTTTAGAGCTTTTTCTTATGTTCTTTAAAGCCTTTAGGCGACTTCTCAGGACAAAATGTGAAAAATGAAGTGTACGAAAGCTATACTGACGGTTGCTTCAACAATAGACTATAAAACGTTGAACCCTATGGAACACAATTGTGCGTGGATAATTCGTGTGTGCCTTATCCATAAGGATGGACTAATAGATTTTCCCTCTCTCCTGGAGGTTTAAAGGAAGTTAATTGGACGTTAGTTTAGCTGTCAGATATAGATTTGGAGCAATCCGTGGTTCATTGTCACTTCAATTGCGTCAATGATGGAGCGGTGGGGAGCTGAATGGTATGGCTTGTTTACGTTTCACCCGGTCTCCCCCGCGGCATACATTATGACACCCTCTCCCTCTCGTCGTCTCGGCCGCGCCATCTTCTCCCGCGTTATCGCAAGATCTTGGGCCAGGGGTTACAATATCAAAAGTTACAATATAGTGCATTTCAGGATTAGGGTTCTTTGAATAAGAACTATAGCCTAGGCATGGTGTGTTATGCAAAATCATTAAGACGTATACATTGAGCTACTAATTAAATAGTTGCTGTATGTTGCTGTATGTTGTCAAATCTATCGATTTCACAATTTAAAGTGTGCAATCAATGGCTTACGTTACGTGCAATGCAAGACTATAGGTTATTCGTGATGAGCATATCCTTTTCGTCTCCTAAGGGGATACACAAACCAAACATTTTGCCAACAAGAACTAAGCTTATTTTAAATAGGCCTATATATATCGACTGTTCTTTTAAGAATGCCTAATTTTAAAGCCTAACTTTATGAGAATTAATAGAAATACCTAAACTCCTGAATTGATGTTCTTGAACCATAACGGTTTTCATCAAACATAATGTTTGATTAGGTCTAGATAAATTATAGATTGAAATAGCAACTGCTCTTTTAAGAATTAGTGTAATTACAATATGAGAATTAATGGGAATACCCACATTTCTTAATTTAAGTAATTGTAGGCCTAATGTTTTTCATAAAACTTAGAGATAGGCTACTCACTCACGTCACTGGTTTATTTTATTTCGAGTCTGTATTCCAGACATCAGACAAATAAAGCAAAACCTGAAATAATCAGGCCAGATAAGGGCTCTTATAGCTGAGGGACTGTTATGTGTTCTCAGTGCGTGATCCAATTGAGCAAATCATCCAAGAAATAATTTAGAAATAATGTTTAATTGTGCCCTAAAGCATAATACAAATGCATAGCTGTCTAATGTAGAATTATAATTTTTTCCATCCTGAAGACGTTGAGTCAGAGCACTGTGAAGGGGCACTAAAAAGCGAATGGAGGACATAATTTTACATTCATATCATGGTGCATTTATACTTAGACAACTTGTGACTGGTGTGTGTGTGTGTGTGTGTGTGTGTGTGTGTGTGTGTGTGTGTGTGTGTGTGTGTGTGTGTGTGTGTGTGTGTGTGTGTGTGGTGATCGCGCGCGCGCCAGTACACGCGCGTGTGCGTCTATGCGTGTGTGTTTATTCCCTGGAGGTTACTCCGCTTTAATATCCTGCAGGTTGCTGAAGCTTGGCGGGGAGATTTTTACACACTCCGCTAGCACCGTTAATAGCGCTCCCCACCCTGCTCCGTCCGGCTGCCGTTTGATGTGGAAATGAAAGCTGGGAAAAGGCTGAGAAAAGAGCGAGGGGAAGCAGGCGGCTGAATGGGTTAAATTAAAAGCAATGGGATTCTTACAGAGTCACTGATGCAGTCCATAGAAAGACAGAGGAGCTGCTGACAAGTTTCGCCATGCAATGGCCTCTCCACAGCTGCATCTACAAATGCTTACTAAGAATAGGTCGATTTTTGATTTTGTAAATTACAATTGCCAAGTATAACTGCATGAGAAGCGTCATTCCCAAGTGGTCCGCCATTACTGATTCATAAGTCTAAAGGCAAGGGAATGAATGTTCTATATCGTATTCGTACATGTTATGTGCCTATTGTTTCACCAATATCTCGGGCAAAGTGGCACATCACGAGTCACTCACGTATTCAGTTATGATAGGTTTACTTTAGGATATATGAACATTCTCTCTGACAAAATACCACATTTTTCTAAATCCTTTTCACACTAATCATTTCTACAAAGATTGCAGGCAGACATGTTTACATTCCGTGTAATAATTTGACGGTATAGGCTATTCATTAATATCGGATACTGAAATGCGTCTGATGCCAACATCTGTCATCATGCATAGTTTTTTTTCCACACTAAAAAACATATAAAAACATAGTAAAAGCGGTGATTTAACAGTAAAGTCCACACGGTGTTGTGTCTTGTAGGCCTAAGCCCGTTGGCCTTGCGGATTCAGCTATTTGATCTTTGTAATAACCTTTTTTTTTTATAAACGACAAATTAACAACCAATTAACTCCCAACATAACTGCATTATAGGGAATTCAATTGGTTAGGTATCACTGCAGGGCTCTTGTTTCAAATTATACCAACAAAATAGCGGGCCATTTAAGACAATTTGCCAAAATAGCCCATAGGCCTATACATGTTTGTGGACTTAAAAAAATAAGGTTAATATAATTGACTTGTTTACGATTAATTTTGAAATTACAGTTTCACTCCATTCAAGATTTATTTGTATAAATATATAAATGCATAAGGTAGGGAATAGTCACGTAAATCTTTCCCAGTCCCTCTCCCGACTATCACTAAGAACAAATTTATGGATAAAATCACTTCATCTGCGAGGAATGACTACCCAACCTCTCGCTGCCTTCTGTGTCCTATAGGAAACCCGGAGCGAGGAATCTAGAGGTCAGAACCGGGATTCAGAACCGGGATTCAGAACGTCTAGAATGTGGAAGACTTGCGCAGAGCTGTCTAGACCAGAGGCTGTCAAAATTCTAGCTAGATCCGACTTTATCGGTCAGTTCCACTCTTTATTTATGTCATTATTTTATAAGAACACTAGATTATGCATGTGGTCAGTTGTAACAGAACGCCTAGCTTCTTACACGCGCAATAATATGTTGGACATGTGCATCACTCAAACCGGTCACCAGACTGATTAGGCCACTTTGTCTACTTTAAGTAATCATTCAGTCCTCAAACGTTTATATAAATTACACAAAAAGCTTGGACTCATCAAATCTGCACTTCATTCAATACTAATGTGACAAACCCATGTGTTAAACCTTATTTTAACCAAGGAATTTGAAGGACCATCAATGCCTTTTAATGTTTATGGGTCTAGCAGGAATTGTTCATTTAATTCAGAAATGCACTGTTTTGTGAGGAAATAACATTTTATTTAGCAGCAACCATTACTGCTGAATTATAGCACTCTTCCCATTGGTAAACTGGAAATCCAATTATCCAATTAAATCCACCCACCTTTATCCCATGGGTGCTATTTCCTGTTGTATACTTTCCTACTCTATTTGTAGCCTAAATAATTCTGCTTATGTTTAAATGTGTGGTTTATTCTATTCATTCATAGTTTTCTCTCAGTATGCGTAAGGTAGCCAATGATATTTCATAGTCATATCTGTATGTATAAAAATTACTCACAAGAGTGTAATCCTGGTTCTAGACACAACAGAATAAGCCTCGACCCACCCTTGTCTAACCGTGTGTGTGTGTGTGTGTGTGTGTGTGTGTGTGTGTGTGTGTGTGTGTGTGCGTGTGCATGCACGCGTGCCTGTGTGTTTGCGTGTGCATGCACGCGTGCCTGTGTGTGTGCCTGCAGGTGTGTGTGTGTGTGCCTGCAGGTGTGTGTGCTTGCGGGCGGGCGTGTGTGTGTGTGTGTGTGAGTGAGGTATCGTGATGTGGGAGGTAATGTTATAGCCTAGATAGCAGTCTCAGGTTCCAGGACATTTATGTGTGTTCATCCCCCCTCCTCCCCCAGGTCATGGGGGTCTTAACCAACTAGGCGGAATGTTTGTGAACGGCCGTCCTCTCCCGGAGGTGATCCGCCAGCGCATCGTGGACATGGCCCACCAGGGGGTCCGGCCCTGTGACATCTCCCGCCAGCTACGAGTCAGCCACGGCTGTGTCAGCAAGATCCTGGGACGGTGAGTAAGGCCACCGCCACCTCTTATGCACACACACACACACACACCTTTTAAGCACAGGGTCTAGGGCACAGCACAGCCACCTTATTCATGCACACGCGCGCGCACACACACACACACACACACACACACACACACACACACACACACACACACAATCCTTCAACCACAGGGTGACACTGTTAATAGCCTACTACACGGTCATACACTCTCAGGACAGAGATACACTACAGTACTGCTCACCTAGAAGACACTGAGACCGCGAACCCAAACTAGCGTTGTGTAAAACATAATGTCATATTCATTAGACACCCTACACTGCACTGGTGCCATGACCAGGTACCATAAACCATGATCTCATTCAATACCATACCATACCATACCATACCATACTATACCATACCATACTATACCACACCATACCATACCACACAATACCATACCATACGAGAGGATATTTCCCTGTGGTTTAAACCACCCTGCAGTCAACATCTCTTGACAAGAACATTCAAGACTATTGTTCTGCTGTCTTGATTCTCAACACCCCCCCGTTCATCTTATCTGTCCCATCTTTCTCCAGCTACTACGAGACAGGCAGCATCAAGCCAGGCGTGATCGGGGGCTCCAAGCCCAAGGTGGCCACTCCTAAGGTGGTGGATAAGATCGCCGACTACAAGCGTCAGAACCCCACCATGTTCGCCTGGGAGATCCGGGACCGGCTGCTGGCCGAGGGCGTGTGCGACAGCGACACCGTCCCCAGCGTCAGCTCCATCAACAGGTACGGGACAGGACCGACGAGTCGTTTGAATTGAAATCATCAAATTGAAATCTTTGAATTGATATCTCCCGAGTAATATACGAGATAAGCACTTTTGTTTACAGAAACGGATAGTTTTTTGGGGGGGACTTTTTCAAAATGTCCTGGTGATTTTTCACAGTTCACTCCAATGGCACAGTATTCAACATGGCTAAATATGAGTCCAGATGGCCCATTGGGTCAGATGGTGGTGCTGGCAGAAGCAGAGTTAGTTTCTGCATAATAGGACACACACATTCTGAATGTGGTGATTTATATGTCGCTTTACAAAAAAAAAACTGCCCAAAAAACCTGCCCAAATGACAGCATTACTTTGTGTTCATTGTTTTATTGAGTGATAACTGATATTTCATATGTTTATGTGCATCAGTGGAGGTTGGTGGAGGTAGAAATCTGAGGACGGGCTCATTGTCACACATGGAACGGAATAATCCATAATAATAATTCCATGTTTTGTAACAATGAGTCCGTTCTCCCTTTTCTACCTCCTCCAGCCTCCACTGATGGTGTGTGTGTGTGTGTGTAATAACGAGTGTTACACCTGACATACCGGCTGACTGATCCTCCAGTAAACTCAACTCTTTTATTCCAGAATAATCCGAACCAAGGTGCAGCAGCCATTCAATCTGCCTCTGGACGGGAAAGGCCTGAGCCCAGGACACAGCCTCAGTGAGTCTACACACACACACGCACACACACACACACACACACATGGACACACACACACACGCATGCACACGCACACGCGCACGCACACACACACACACACACACACAAAGACACGTACATACACAAACACATACGCTGACACACACACACACACACACACAAGCACACACACACACACATGCACACACGCACACACAGACACACGCGCACACAGACGCACACAGAATATGTAAGGTTAATGGTGTGTAAGATGAAGCACGCGGCTGGCCTGAATGGCGATGATGATTGGGGGTAATAATAATGAGTATTAATGGCAGTGTTGTTCTTCTCTCTCAGTTCCCAGTTCAGCCGTCACTCCCCCCGAGTCGCCTCAGTCTGACTCCCTAGGCTCCACCTACTCCATCAACGGCCTGCTGGGTATCCCCCAGCCCAGCGCAGAGGGCAAGAGGAGCCATGACGACAGTAAGTTCACCTCAAACACCAGTGTGCCTGTGTGTTGAGCCCGTTCAGATCTGATTCAATAAGACAAGAATGTTCAATCATGTCCTGTGTTTTGGCAGAATTCACATTAGTACGGTCTGAGTCTTATCGTGTCCCGAAGCCCTTTTCCTCTCCCGTTGCACCGAAAATAATTTAATATAGTTCCTAAGTAAGCCTTTCAGTAAGAAGAGCTCTCACTCCAACTCCCCCTCTCTCCCACCCCTGCGCTCTCTCTCTCTCTCTCTCATCTCCCCCTTTTCTCTCTTTCACCCCCACCTCTCTCTCACCCCCACCTCTCTCTCAACTCCTCCCCTCTCTCTCTCTCTCCCAACTCCCCCCTTCTCTCTCTTTCACCCCCACCTCTCTCTCACCCCCACCTCTCTCTCAACTCCTCCCCTCTCTCTCTCTCTCTCCCAACTCCTTCCTTCTCTCTCTTTCACCCCCACCTCTCTCTCAACTCCCCCCCCCCACCCCTTCCCCTCTCTCTCAGGTGACCAGGAGAGTTGTCGCCACAGCGTGGACTCCCAGGGTAGCGGGGGCGTCCCCAGGAAGCAGCTGAGACCAGAACACTACCCTCCGCAGCACCTGGACTGTGGCTTCGACCGCCACCACTACCCCCCCGACTCCTTCAGCGTTGCTGCAGCAGGCAAGGCTGAGCAGGTACAGTACACACACACACACACACACACACACACACACACACACACACGCACACACATGCACGCACACGCACACGGCACTGGGAGAGGGTACACATGGCTGGGGGTTTCAGAGTCATCCTCTCCCTCTTTGTCTCTCTCTCCCTCTCTTTTTTCGGTTTCTCTCATACATGCACACACACACACACACACACACACACACACACACACACACACACACACACACACACACACACACACCCTCACCCTCCCCTCTGTCTCTTTCTCACACATACATACACACACACACACACACACACTTATGCACAAAAATGGTTAATCCACGCTCTCACCTCCACAGACTTTGTACCCTCTCTCGCTCATCAACGGCAGTCTAGAGGACGGGAAGACCAGCCTCTCATCGACTTCTGCCATTGGTCGGAATCTGTCAGCACACCAGGGCTACGCTGTCGTTGCAGGTAAGACTCTTCCCGTCACATGGTCGGTGGCCTCCTACCCTGCACACAGATCACAGGTTCAGGCTCAGCCCAGGGAGCCATGCAGCCATGCAGAGATCAGGCCTCAGCATCTTTGGCCACCAATTCACTACATCAGGAAAGAACTGTTTTTTGTAACAGTATTCCTCATTGAGGACGATATAATATCTGTCTGTCTGTCTGTCTGTCTGTCTATCTACCTATCTATATGTCTGTCTATCTATCTATCTATCTGTCTGTCTGTCTGTCTGTCTGTCTGTCTGTCTGTCTGTCTGTCTGTCTGTCTGTCTGCCAGCCAGCCTGCCTGTCCATTTATCTATCTATCTATCTATCTATCTATCTATCTATACTATGAATGTTATAATATTCTATATAATAATAATAATAATAATAATAATATAGTTAAGTTATATGGACTTTTGGAGGTTCTGTGCATCTACTGTACATCAGAGTGTATCTACTGTAGCTGTCATTAATCTCTGTGTAGAGCTGCTGTCTGCCCGGGCCATCGTCTGGATGGATGTTGATGTTTATTCACTCACGGCTGCACTTCCACCGCCATATTTTAGCTGGCTGTGCCCGCTGATGCATTAGACAATTAATTTGGCTTATTATCATGTCAAACACTGCCCAAAGCACCTTTTCAAGTTTAATTTATAAAACAGATGTAGGGGATGTAGACTAGTGTCTGTACGTCTATCAGCAGAGTTCACAAACCACAGTCTAGTACCCACTCACTCATCGTTTCTGTTCAGTACGATCGGCTTCAATGCGTTTTGGCTGTTTATTTGTTAATCCATTCATTCATATCAGTTAATTTCCATTTTATTTCATTTTCTCACTCCTATCCACCCCGCCCCACCCCACCCGCTGGCCGTTCCACCCCCAGACCCCCGACAGCCCCTCCCACTTTGTCTGAAACAGGAAATGTCGCCGGAGGTCACCAGCACAAGCCCTTCCCCTAGCGTGGCGTTGGCGGCGTCAAACTCCGCCTTCCTGGACCTGCAGGCTCTGCAGGCGCCCGTCTCTGTCAGCAGCAGCAGCAGCTGCAGCAGCGCTAACCATTTCCCCCATCACACCTTCAACTCATTCTCCCATCATGCACCAGTGTACGGGCAGTTCAGCAGCCAGTCTCTGATTGCAGGTAATGAAGCGTTCATCTCACCCATTGCCCCCTGCCGTGTATAGGGGGGGGGGGGGGGGTCAATAACTTATGCCGTGTTCAAGTGCTCCTCCTCCGAACTAGGAAATGAGGACGTTTCCAACTCTGCAAATCATGTACCCCCGTGTAGTGAGTTTCTCAAGCTGTCTTGGAATTAGCCAAACAGAGCGCTCTATCCTAGATCCTACGCTAAATCTTAGGTGGAAACACTCACAGAGTTTCTGAGGAGCACTTGAATGCACCGTTACACCAGGGCTTACCATGTCACCAGTCATTACATACCCAACTCATGACCTACTACAACAGCCATCACTGCATTCGACGGCAGAACATTGTTACAGTTCAGCTTTTATGACATTTTGTGTTCATTGTAAGCCTGAGAAGTGACTGGTTCTAGAGTAGGCTGTAGGAGGTGGGGACCACCCCCCCCCTCACACACACACACACACTGACAGAGCCTGGCCCCCTCCTGTGTGTTTCAGGGCGGGACATGGTAAGCTCCACCCTCCCCGGCTACCCTCCTCACATCCCGTCTGGGGGCCAGACATACTCATCCTCCGCCATCACAGGCATGGTAGCAGGTAAGAGTTCTTGTCTTTTGACACACGCAAGCATGAGCATGCACGCATGCGAACACGTATGGACACACATATATACACACACACACACATGAACACACACACACACGGACACACACACTGGAACACTCTGAGACACACACACACACGGGGACACACACATGGACACACACATGGACACATGGACACACACACATGGACACACACACATGGACACACACACACACACACACACACACACATAGCTTGAGCTTGGTTCTGACCCGAACATGATCCCATTTGCATTCACCCTTGAGGGCCAAACACAACTGTGAAGGACTTTAAAGAACGCCAAAACAAACAAACAACATTCTTGGACAAATACTGGGTAATGAAGAAACATGGCACAGAGGCACAATAGAGAGGGAGAGAGAGAGAAGGAGGGTGAGAGAGATGGGGTGGGGGGGAGGGTTGGGGTGAGGTAGAAAGAACGAGAGGCAGAGAAGGAGAATGTGAGCAAGAGGACGAAGAGGGAGGAGCAAGAGAGAGAGAGAGAGAGAGAGAGAGAGAGAGAGAGAGAGAGAAAGAGAGGCAGAGAAGGAGAAAGTGAGGGGGAGTTGGAAGAGAGAGAGAAGGGGGGTGGGGGTAGAGAGGAAGAGGAATGGGGAGAGGTTTGGTAGAAGTGCTGTGAGGGTGGGTTGGAGATTAACAGGCAGGCAGGCAAGCTGTGTTAATGAGTAGCCTGCTCGGATGGTGAACTGCATGGCGGTGCGTAGCGTAGCGCTGGAGGAGCAGGCAGGACCCGGGGGGTGCCGGGAACAGGCTGGGGGTTCCGCCCTGCTGCCCAAAACCCCCCGCCCCCCCCCACCCCCACGCAGGCAGCCCCTCTGACCACACATCGCCATGGGAACCGGGGGGCCCCACCAGAGGGGGAGTGAGAGGGGGAAGGTGGTGGGGGGTTGGAGGGTGGCAGAGTGGGACTGGGTGAGAGGGAGAGAGAGAGGGGTGGGAGAGAGGAGAGGAGGGGTTTTTGTCTGTGTGTGTGCGTGTGTGTGTCTGTGTGTGTGTGTATGTGTGTGTGTGTGTGTGTGTGTGTGTGTGTGTGTGTGCGCGCGAGCGTGTTGTGTGCGCGTGTGTGTGCGCGTGTGTGTGTGTGTGTGTGTGGTGTGATGTGCCTTTTTTTATTTGAAGTCTGCCCTTCGAAGCGCGAAATGAGAGGGTCTGATTTATTATTTTTCTGGTGGGCTCGCTGTGAGGAAGCATTCATACACAATTACTCACCGAAAGGGGGGGTCAGGAGGGGAGAGCCGGGGGATTCAATCCAGCCAACATAATTACCAATTAGATATTGGAATGTAAAAAAAAAAGAGAGAAAAAAAAAAAAGAGGAGAGGATAGAAAGCTTGAAAGGCTAAATCAGGAAGTGAGGGATAGAGAGGAGAGGAGGGCATTTTGGAAAGGGGCGGAGGGACGGAAGGGGACAGGAGGGGCTGGAAAGGGGGGGGGGGGGGGGGGGGGGTTGGCGGGCGATGAACGCTAAAGAGAGGACGCGGAGACTAGCCGCACGCACCAATGAGTCGAGGGATTGTACCCCCAGCCATCCACCTGGCCCACAGATTAATGGTTTACAAGCTGCCTAACCGTTGGTGAATTATGAGCTAAGGCCCAGCAGATGCTGGCAGCAGGACAAACACCCTCGGATCAAGGAGGCGAAAGAAAGAACACTTTGAGTCTTTATAAGAACAGTTATACTTCCTTGTTTATGATATTTGGCGAAACACTGTGTATGCGTGCATGAGTGTGTGTGTGCGTGCGTCTGTGTGTGTGTGTGTGTGTGGTGAGTGCATGTGCGTGTGTGTGTGCACGCACGCGTGTGTGTGTATGTGTGAGTGTGTGTGTGTGTGTGTGTGGATGCATAATGATGTGTATGCTGTGTCTCCACGTCCACGATGTTTGACGTGTGCATGCCGTTGTTGTTCCCTCTCCTGCAGGTGCAGACTACTCTGGTCAGACCTACACACACTCCCCCTACACCTCCTACAGCGAAGCCTGGAGATTCACCAACTCCAGCATCCTGGGTGAGCACGGCTTCCTTATTGGTTCACAGGCAGGGGAGGCTGGTGGAGGTAGAACTCAGAGGACCGCCTCATTGTAATACCATGAGGGTTAGGGTGCGATACCATTCCTCATTCCGTTCCGTGCATTAACAATGAGCCCGTCCTCTGAATTCTACCTCCACCAGCCTCTCTGCGGTTCACAGGACAGGACAGGACAGGACATCCCCCTTCATCAGTATTGAGGGCCTGTCGTTACGGTTTGTGTTCTACCGCTGCTTGCCGTTTTAGTGATTCCACACCACCTCCGGCTGATTATGAAGCTGATCCACTCATGATAGGAGCACACCTCATCCATGAGCAAGTATACAAGTGAAGTGTTTATAATACACCTCACAGATCAGAGGGAATTATGGTTGATTGATTGCACCTAGATTCCACATCAACTATCAAAAAGCCACTCTCTGGAATTTCGTATTGAATATCATTTCATATTCATTTCGGGGCCTAAACTTTCAAGTCAAATTTGTTTACCTCAGTAGATAACGGTGACTTTGGTGGTGCATGACAACCACAGACACTCCAAACACCCCTATGCCAACCAGGAAATCCTGTACAGACACAAAGTTAGTTTCAGTCACATGTCAAATGGCATCGTCTAGCAAGCATAGTCCCCATGGAAACTAGTTACCCAGTTACCAGGGGGGTAGGCCCTATCCCTGCCGCCCATTGGTGTTACTTTACAGTATCTGGGCTGACCAGCCAATGAGTAGACACCTCTGGCCTGGTCAGGGTGGTCACAAGACTGTGTCACAAGACTCACCTTGGGGCGGCTGATGTCACTAGCTAGGCTAAAGTGTGAACGAAACCAGATTCTATAGACAGTATTAATGTTTCTGTCTTAATGTTTAATTACCGACACAAAAAGTGTAAAATATGAAGGTGCTTTTACCATCGCTAAACTGTAGTAAGCCACCTTTTCACAGAGAGAGAGAGAGTGAGAGAGAGAGAGAGAGAGAGAGAGAGAGAGAGAGAGAGAGAGAGAGAGAGAGAGAGAGAGAGAGAGAGAGAGAGAGAGAGAGAGAGGGAGAGGGAGAGGGAGAGGGAGAGAAAGAGTGCACAACAGCATCCATTCATTCATGGAACAAACTATCCAAGCAAGTCCGATTTCCAGCGGAACCATCTGCTATTGTCATGATAAAGAAAGCCTGTTCAGCATTGCATTGTGTCCTTCCTCTTAACACCATCAAAGCACCCAGCTAAAAAATCAAACCACAAAAGGCTACAGTGGTTAACTCCTTTATCTCTGTCGCCCCCTACAGGTTCCCCCTATTACTACGGCTCGGCCTCCCGCACAGCTCCCCCCTCCACTGCAGCCTATGATCACCTCTAGCTCCCATGGACGAGGCCACACATACGAGACTGAGACAAACAAAGGAACAAGAAGGAAAAGAAGCAAAGATATAGGTAGCTATAAAGCTACGATGCGATGGAGAGAATGGGACAGTGATATAATGGACAGCATTCTGATAATGGACCAGCGGCGCATCAACATGGACAGACATCGGAGACACTGGAGCAGCAAATGCTTGTTATGCATGATCTCATGGACAAGACAGCAACGACATCCACTCATGGCTAATTAATGAATTATTTATTTGTTTGTTTTTATCGACAGCCTCATCCAGGGTGACTTTGGTGCATACATGTTTACATGTTCAGGTTCTAAACACTGTCAAACATGATCCAGGGGACTGATTAAACACTGTCAAACATCCAGGGGACTGATTAAACACTGTCAAACATCGAAGGGACTGACTTAATAATTTCAAACATTCATGGGACTGACTAAATCAGAATCAGAATCAGCAGACTATCAAACATACAGGGACTCAATAATGTCAAACATCCAGGGGTCTGGTCAAACACTAACATCCAGGGGACTGATTAAACACTGTCAAACATCAAGGGGCCTGACTAAATAATGTCCAACATCCATGAGACTGATTTGGCCAGTGACTGAAGGCCTTTAGTAGTACATCCTGTGTAGCCTACATGTCATGACCAAAGACCTTCTTCACAGCACGATTTGTAAGAGGAGGGCTGATAGAACGTTGCAGCTCTGTCTGTCTTCATTGTGACATCACATGATGGACTGTATGTGGCGAACCATGCAGTAGTTGACTTCCTGGATTTGCATCAAGTTTACAATACTCATACGACCTTCTCATTTCTGGTGGCACATATCCCTACTTTCATATCCCTCCGTTTCCTAATGTTTATTTCCTGTTGTCTCTGTTGCATTCAAATGTCAGTCTTTGAGCTCCTGTTCAGTGACCTATCAACAGTCTGAATGAGAGAGGTAGAACTGCAGTCCCACTTATATTGCAATGTCATTATCACAACACAAAATCCCTCACATTCCCTTCAACCAACATTGAACTGTCTGGATGATTTGTTTGGCAATATGTATATATTGTAAATGGCAAACTGTTCTTGGGGAAGAAATGCAATTTTATTATGAAGATGATTTGGGGTTGACTGTGGTGGTGATTAATGAGTATCTGAAAAACAAATCACTTGAAAGATTTTGGGGGTTTTCTTCAATGATATTTGGAGTTTGTTGTCATGCTGATGTTTGGTGAAAACTGTGACTAAACTATTTTTTTTCTCTTATACTGTTATTAATATTATTGAAGATGTAAATATGGAATTTCTAAAGAATTATTTTTAATTAAATAAAGCATGACAAAGTTATTGACTGCCTTTCATTGTTGTTTTTTTCACGTTTGACAGTATTCTTCCATTGATCACCGACACAATGCTCAAACACAGATAGTAACTACTTATAGTATAACCATTTTGGTCTGACTGACTAATATGGCGAATTGTAATGACGAAAATGAATACACAAAACAAACCCCTAACTGTCCTGTAGATGATAAGCAGTGACGGAGTTTAGATGTTTCATCAACACTATTGTAGGCCTATACGTTACGTAAGAAAAGTCCATAACTGTCAGTGATAACAACGCTTCTGTGACACACCTGAACACAAACGCATCAGGATATGTAATGTTGTCTTAAGACACTCTTTGCTAATTGTGTAGCTCATTTAGAGCTTGTCTTTGATGTGGTTTTAGTTGGCCTGTCAGTTAAACAATATCCCACCTAAACCCAGAACTTATAGGACTTTTTATTTTACTATCATAACTATGTCATTTTTTCTCTTGTGGAAGATATGTAGGCTAAAATGGCCATTTATTGATCACTCCTAAAATAAAACATTACGAATTATGTACAATGTTTATACAAATGTTGTATTATTTATTTGTTTTATTATTTGTATTATTATTATAATTATTATTGTTATTGTTATTATGCCTGCGGCCTTCTGAAAAGTCTTAAATGTTGCAGATTTTCTGC
>NC_137689.1:68356205-68441205 GCF_963989245.1 Nansenia antarctica | reverse complement strand
CTGTCCAAGATCCACGGTTTATCACCTCATGTGAAATGTGATGGGAGGTGTTATGGTGTGGGCATATATACATAGATGTATAGCTACCATAACTGTACATAGCTTACTGCTATCCATGTCCTGTATATACCTCTAACTACCGTACTTGCCATACTGTACCTATCACTTATCACTGTCATGTTTTATATCACTATTTGCACTACTGGTTGGATAAACTGCATTTCGTTGTCTGCAATGACAATAAAGTTGAATCTAATCTAATCTAATCTAATCTAGTCTATATAGCTGTCACTAGAATTGGCTCGTTTGTCCTCATTGAAGATAGAACTGTTGACAGCAGCAGCAGAATGAGTTGTGTACAGAAACATCTTGTTTGCTCAAGTACAAGCAAATGCCTCCAAACTCATTGGATGACGCTTCATCATAATACAATGACCCTAAACATACTGCCATAGCAACTACAACATCTTTCAGGGACAAAAAGCGGAATATTATTCACTGGCCAAGTCGGTCTTCAAATTCATATCCAATTGAACGTGCACTTAATTTCCTGGAGATAATAATTTAGGCAAAAATACCTAAACTGAAGATGTCTGCAGTACAGGCCTGGCAGAGCATCACCAGAAAGATACCCAGCGTCTGGTGGGGTCCATGAGTCACAGACTTCAGGCAGTTATTGCATACAAAGGATATGTGACGAAATACAAAAAACTTGAGTTTAATCTGGACATAATATTAACCCGTCCCAATACTTTTGGTAGTATGAAATATTTCTAAATGGTGAAACCAAAATGTACACAAATAACTTCGAGCAAAAGCTGAGAATTGATACTTTAATCTCATAGTCATTTCAAATCCAAACATTAAGTGTTTAGAGCCAAAAGACGAAGAAATGCTTCACTGTCCCAATAATTACAGAGGGCACTGTATATAGAAAGAGGGGAAAGAAAGTGGGATGGAGATAAACAAATATTGATATGGATTATTACAAAAAGGAATGTAGGAAATAGTTTAGGATTCAATAAAAACAGAATAGAGGGTTCGATAAACAGCGTACCGATGGAAACCGAATGGAAGGAGCCCTTCTCTTGTTCCCCACTTGTCTGTAGTGCTTGTGTGTGTTACAGTCCAGGGCTTGTTAGGCATGCTGGAGACCCTCTCCAGCTCAAGAGGACCCAGAGGGAGAGCAGACAGAGAGACAGAGAGAAAGAGAGAGAGACAGAGAGAAAGAGACAGAGAGACAGAGAGAAAGAGAGAGAGACAGAGAGAGAGACAGAGAGACAGAGAGAAAGACAGAGAGAAAGTCAGAGAAACAGAGCGACAGAGAGAGAGACAGAGAGACAGAGAGAGAGAGAGACAGAGAGACAGAGAAAGAGACAGAGAGAGAGGCAGAGAGAGAGACACAGAGAGAGAGAGAGAGAGAGAGAGAGACAGAGAGACAGAGAAAGAGACAGAGAGAGAGGCAGAGAGAGAGACAGAGAGGGAGAGAAACAGTGAGACAGAGAGAGACAGAGAGAGAGAGAGAGACAGAGAGAGAGAGAGAGAGAGAGACAGACAGACAGACAGACAGAGAGACAGAGACAGACAGAGACAGAGAGAGGCAGAGACAGAGAGAGAGAGACATTATAGAGCCAGTCGGGGCCAGAGAGAGAGACAGAGAGAGAGAGACAGAGAGAGAGAGAGAGAGAGAGAGAGAGACAGAGAGTGACAGAGAGAGACTGAGAGAGACAGAGAGAGACAGAGAGAGAGAGAGAGAGACAGAGAGAGACAGACAGAGACAGACAGAGAGAGACAGAGAGAGACAGAGAGAGAGAGACAGAGAGACAGAGAGAGAGACAGAGAGACATTGAAGAGTCAGCCGGGGCCAGAGTGAGAGACAGAGAGAGAGAAAGCCGCGCCACGACGGCAGTCAGTCGCCAGCAGTCAGGAGTGAAGCGACTGAAAGGGGATGGATAGAAAAGAGGAGGTGGGGAGAGAGGTAGAGGGAGGAAAAAGCACATGGAATACAGAAGAGAGAGAGAAAGAAATAAAGGGTTAGAGCGGGATAAAAGATAAAAAGTAACAAGTAGAGCGTGCTAGGCGTCAGGGCCAGATGGAGAATGTGTGTCAGGAGGGACATTGAGGGCAGAGGCAGGAGAGACAGACGGAGAAAAGAAAGCACAAGGACAAATGTGGATGTGTGTGTGTGTCTACAATGTGTGTGTGTGTGTGTGTGTGTGTCTATGCTGTGTGTGTGTGTGTGTGTGTCTATATTAGAGAAGCTATGAACGATGGGTGGCGTTGGAAACAGGATGAGTGTTTGTGTGCATGTTTCACAGTGTCAGCATGGGACAGAGAGGCGGGAGCGACCCGCCGTGTTAGGGGGCTTATTCTGAGGTTGCCCGGTGCCCAGTCCAAGCCCTGGACAAGCCCCTAATGATCACAACTCTGGCCTTGCCTTTTTAATAACCCAACCAGCCCTGACAGAGCTCCACAAAGCTCTCCCAAGCACAGAATGGGGTGTAGAGGGCGGAACAAAAACAAGCCACTTCCATGTGAAGGATGCCCTCTGAACCTGGGCTAATGCAGGCGCTGGCCGCTCCTCTCCTCCTCCTCCTCCACCTCCTCCTCCTCCTATCCTCCTCTCCTCCTCCAGCCCCACTGGCACGGCCAGGCTTTGTGCGGAGTGGAGGAGTGGAGGGAGGGAGGGAGGGAGGGAGGGAGGGAGGGAGGGTGGGGGAAGATGACATGGCACTCAGACCCACCACCACTACTGCGGTCATGCTCCAGAAGCCATCCAAAGAAAGCTTTGGTCGAGACCTTCCATTGACGGCAGCACCCTACGCATTCACCGCAATTTGTAACCGTGCATACGCTTAGAAAGCCGAGCCGGCGGCCATGTGTTTAAGTGAATGTCTTAAGAGTGTCTCTTCAACGCCATGAGGTCGAAAAGTAATCATACTTTTCAATTCAGTTCCATATGACTTGATACGTTACTACACTTCTTCAAGACCAAGAGGGACAGAGGGGAGTTTTTTCCCAAGATGGCGTCTTTAAGTTATCAGGCAGCCACACCGAGGCACTGACACAGCCCGAGGCTCCTGTCAATCATCTGCTCAATCAATCATTCCCATCTTCCCCATCTGACCTTATCTTAATGGGCAGTTGTTATTCAAATGAATGAATAGGAGTCATTTTCATTCAGAAGACATGAAAATAAGCATTATCACATTACCCCACCCGTCACCAGACAGATTGATTTGACTAAACCATGACTGATGATGAGTATCGGGGGCCCGGAGTTTTCCCCCCTACACTACCTGACCAGGAAAAACTGCATGCAAAGAGAGAGAGAGATGTAGGGGAATATGTTACATTTACATTTTTACATTTTTGGCATTTAGCAGACGCCTTATTCCAAAGCGACTTACAATCAATACATTTGACTAAGCAAATGAATCATCAATCCATCAGTCGTAGCAGGAAGAGTCATCCAGCTCAGGCCCGGGGCCATTGATAGAAGGAAAAACCTTCTTCTATCGCCTTCTTCTAAACCTAGCCTTTATTTTATTTTTGTTATTATAGACACTGGAGAAACAGAGAAACAGTACAAGAGGGGCAATAGAAGTTTTTAGGGAACACAGTAAAGGGGAAAAGCGGGTGTCTTCAGGAGACACAGTGCTGGGGGGGCAGTAGATGTCTCAGGAGGAGACATATGTGCCATAGTGAGCGGAGCAGTCTTGATCCTGGAGTGCTAAAACACACACAGGGACATCCAGACGCGTTGGTTTGACCTGTCCTTATTATCTGTGGCCCTCCACGGCCCTAACTATTGTCACATGACATTCCTGTATGTCATCTTCAACAGGGACATCAAAGAGGAACGTGGGGGGCACCGAGACATCCTGTTTCTTATTGTCACACCCTCCAGGCTGACCTCGTGCTCAACACGGCACACTGAAAGGGAACAAAACAAAAAAAACACGGCAGAATTCCGCGACGTGCCACCGAGAGAGATCACAGAAGTCTTCCTGGTCGGCCATTGTGGTCGGTTTTGCCATTCTCCTGGCTACAAGGGCATAACGTGATTGGCAGCACAAGAAATTGGGTTTGAGCAATGGATAATTGAACTTTGTTTAAATTTCAATCATAAATGAGCACTTGATTGAACATTGTATATTGTATTTGTCATGCAAACAGCATTTTGTGTTTGTGCTGTACTACATGTATTGGTCTGTTATGTGTTTGTTATTGTCGTCTCTGACCGATTGCCACACTTGAAGTTACCTCTGGGAAAAATATGTTATTTTATTCTGTACTTTCTCTGTAATAAGACAACGTGATAGTGAACTGTGATACGAAAATAAATAAGAATCATACTCTTTCATGGATATCAATCAAAATATATTTATACATAATTGGAAACAAAACACTGCATTACAAAAAGGAGCATACAATTTATATTTACCACAAAATAATTTAGATTATTTTCACTGTAACAGAGTATAGTCTTTGACTAGACATGCCTTCATTTGTGATAACCTGTTATACAGCGCCCTCTTGTGGTTATAATTATACAATTCATTGACCATCAAAACAGACAAAGTACCATTTTGAGTGACTGAAGTCACATTTCTGACAGAAATAATAAATCTCAACAGATAAGAAAAACAACTGTCTGTTGAGATTCATGTGTGTTTGGAAGGATTCAATTAATACAGAGATAAACGTGTGATGTAAAAAGTGCCTATTGCCGAAATATCTGATAAAAGGCAAATGTAACAGAATTAAAGGACAACGTCATGTTCCCTGAGATAAAGGCCTTCACTGAGAGAGAAATTTTTTTTTATGTTGCTTTCACTCCTCCCAATCAACAACTGTATTCTAAAAATGAAAATGAAAATGACTACAGTACCCAGAATTCTTGGCAGTAACAACATAGTTTCCATATCCTGATAGGAGAAGGAAGATTGACAGACATGTACCAGACAGTCATGTACGTACATGTTTCACTGCTGACCGCCCTCCTTGTCAAATGTCCCTGTTGCGTCGCGGTATGATGATCTTGCGATAGGTCCGCCTCTCTGAGATGTTGCGTTTGACTTTGGCCAGGGGGGGTGGGGCCATCATCTCCAGGTCGAGGGAGGGGCTCGAGTGGGACTTCTTGAGTCCTCCCTCCTCCCCCTCTTCCTCTGGCAGGTCTTTACACACCTCTTTATCGAAGAGTTGGAGCTGGTTGGTTCCCACCAGGGTGTCAGCTGACTGGTTGAGAAGCTTCCAGGCCTCCAGCACCTGGAGGTAGACCTCATAGCGACTCTTCTGTAGAGAGAGGAGGGGTCAGGGGTCAGGGGTCAGGGGTCAGCCAGAGAGAGAGAGAGGGAAATGTACAGACAATAATAATGTCATGTAGCCTCAATTGCATAATGCATATGCTCATATAACAAGCACTACATAGTACATACAGTATACAGAAAGATATTCACAAGCACTGACTCACACACACACACACACCAACACACTTACCAACACACATACCAACACACACACGCACACACACACACACAAACACAAACACACACACAAACAACACACACAGACACACACACACAAACACACACACAAATAACACACACAGACACACACACAGACACACACACACACACACACACACACACACACACCTCGTGTTGCAGGTACTCCTCTCTCAGCCTGTGCTCCTCTAGCTCCCTGGCCTTGGCCCTGCGGCCCTCTGGGAGATTCTGCTGCAGGTAGGTCAGGTCCTCCTGGAAGGACTCCAGCATCTTATTGTGGGACTGCAGCTGCCTCTCCTGCAGGCAGGGGGCAGCAGAGAGGCAGGCGTCAGAGCACAGGCTCACATCAACAGCAAATACAACAACACAGGTACGGACAGAGACACTTCGCAATGGTATACAAATGGAAATACTATATGTGATGTGAGGACATATTGGGCCGGCCTAGAAAACAGCCCATTGTCTTAGAGAGGTACTAGCACTTTGGGGCTTTGTGAAAGCTGCTCTAGAAACATGGAAACACAAGCATGATCAAAGCAGTGGGGTGTGGATCCAGAGTCTTAAAGGTGGGGTGAGGAGGCTACTGGCTGGTAAAGGTGGTTACCAGTGTGTGTGCGGACTGGGAGGCGGGCAGGATGGGTCGGCAGAACCTCCTCTGGGAGCCCACGGCGGCGGGGAAGGGAGGGGAGGAGTGTAGGGCCGACATCAGGTTAATACGGCTGATCCACGAACTCATCTCCGCTGTGGAGCTGAAGGGAACAACAGGACCATGCACATAACGAGGTGTGTCATACCTTTTATTATGTCCAATAACATCATCATGTGTGTTGGTGGAAATAAACAAAAAATAACAGTCATGGGATTGTTGGACTCTTGCATAACCCCTATAGTAAATGTTGTCACAAGAGTTTGACAACATTCTCACATGTTCCTCATGTCATCAAACAGACAGAAAGAGACACACACACACACACACACACACACACACACACACCCGACACACGCACGCACGCACGCACGCACTCACTCACTCACACACTCACACACTCACACACTCACACACTCACACACTCACTCACACACTCACTCACACACACACTCACACACTCACACACTCACACACACACACACACACACACACACACACACACACTCACACACACAGTGCACTCACGAGGCCTGGAACAGGAAGACCCTCCAGTCGGCGGTCTGCAGGCGGAAGACGTGGGGTTTCTTGGTGTAGTCTGCTGCCCTCTCTGACAGGGCGTGGTGCACGCTGATCACCTCCTCCACACTCTGCCACTCTGTGCTCCTGTACTCATCCTGGCCGAGGAGGGGGCAGGGAGGGGGATGGGGACACACACACAGAAGATGAGACCAGGTTGGGTGGCTTGGCTTCAGAGAGATTGACCAGGAGATGCCACAGAAGTGACTATACTAAGATACCGTCACCGCTGACCTTCTGTAAGTAGAGGACCATCCCCTTCAGGACGCCATAGAAGGTCTTCCAGCTTCTCTTCCCCCATGGAGCTGTTACACAGGTACATGACATCAGCGATCCCACAGACACACACACACACACACACACACACACACACACTCCAAATACAGATGTTTCTCCTTTCAAGCGCCTGTTCTCTGAGTGCCAAGGGAACTAATATTACAGCATCTTAGTCTGACATTGTATACAGTGGCCTCGTTACACTCACTGCGTTTGCCGTCGATGTCAGCGTGGGCCTTGCGTTTGAGGAAGCCCTGTTTGAGCACCGAGGCCTTCTTGTCGTGAGGTACGTCCTGGAACGGGTTGCTCTTGGAGCGCAGCGGTGCGTCCTCTTTAGCGTCCTCCGCCAACAGCATGGAGCTCTTCAGTTCCTTCTCGTCACTACAGAGGTGAATGATGAGTGGTGAGAGAAAAGGTGAGAAATGAGGATGAGGAAGAAAAAAAGACTATCAAGGGGAAAGGGAAAGTAAATAGGTGTCGGTAAACGCTTTAGAATAATAGTGGCAATGTCTTGATACTTCACTACTACGACTACTCACACTGCCCATTCCAGTGGCTGATTCTTAATGGAGTTGTAGAAACCCTGAAATAGAAAGAAGCAAGTTATAATAACACAGTAGACAACTTTAGACCCATCTCATGTGATTTGAGTAGAGGGCTGCAAGGGAATTTTCCTGGCTACACAGCGTACAGGTTTTTGTCATTATGTAAAGCGCATTGAGTCGCATCTTGTGAGAAATGCGCTATACAAATAAAACTTGATTTGATTTGATTTGATTTATAGTATCCATTGATACCAGGGGAGGCTTCTGGATGCAGACATCAGAGGATGGGCTGAAAGAAAGAAGACCGTCTCACCTTCAGTAGATCCTTGCTGAAGTCCTCTCCTTCGTTCATCCCTTCCAGGTTGGACACAAAATCGGACGCTGACATCGCTTTACCCACATTCTATGGACAGACACACAACAAAACGCTCGAAATACGTTTCACCTTCTTCAAATAGAGGGCCATGGTTTGTTGTGACAGCTCTGGAGACTAACCTGTCCATGCAGGTCAGTGTTGAGGAGCATCACAGCACAGGTGAGAGTGAGTACCATACCTGGATATCAACACAGGGGCCACAGAATGAGTTCTCAACACTTCAAGAAGGCCTGAAGTACTGTCATGTTATTATTGCGTAATGCGGAGGGGGAAAGGCTGCGACGGAGATAAGGAATTCAACACATCAGCATATTTTTTTTTATTCGACATATTTCCATTAGCAGCTATTCACATGAAATTTAGACCAGACATTGGTATTAACTCAATAACACTACACAGCTGCAATGGAAATATGTCGAATTAAAACATTGTTGATGTGTTGATGACTTATTCCCCCCACGATATGCCGTCTCAGACAGGCTCACCTGCGGAGGAGAAGGTGTGAGGGTTACACTGCTGGTAGCGGTTGGAGAAATGCTGCAGCACCCGCTCTCTCTCCTGAGTCTCCCCGATCAGAACTACCACCTTCAGAAAAGACCTGGGAGAGGAGGAGGAGGAGAGAGAGAGAGGCAGAGAGGGAGAGTGGATATAGATCGTCATGGATATGAGAGAATTCTCATCAGAGCACACTGTAGAGAAGGCAAGGCAAGGCATGGCACGTTTATTTGTATAGCACATTTCATACAACAGGGGCAATTGAAAGTGCTTTACATATGACATTCTGTGAGGGACTCCCCCCTCCTTCACCTACCTCAGGGCTTGGTCCAGACCCTGGTCGTTAAAGTCAAAGAACTTGAGGTATTCTTCTCCGACCGCCCGGCTGAAGTCATTGCTGTAATGAGTAAAGGACAAGGAGGTTGTGACGTTAGAATTATAAGGTTCTATCTCCATTTTTGTCAAAATTGAGTTTTTTACATAATCTGATCCATTAGGTGTTTATTAATGCCTGTGTGGTGTTATTTTTTTAAATGTTGACATTTTTGAGTTAGTAATTAATAAAATACAAAGGTTCCATCTCACAAAACATAATGGAATGTAAAAACTTTGACGCTCAATATCTCTGAACTGAGCTCACAAGGTGTTAAGTGCATTTCATCAGATAGAAAAGACAAAACTCTACAACACATGTATTAACTAGTCTAATACAGAGTAACTACCATGTTTACACCTATGTTATTACAGGTTAGTGCTGGTAGTAGGTTTATCGGGGGAGGCTAGTGGAAGCAGAAATCGGAGGACGGGCTCATTGTAATGCATGGCATAGAATAGGGAATGGTATCAAATGCGTGACATCGTACCTCATCCCGGCCCATGCATTTACAATCAGCCCTCGGCTCCGATTTCTACCTCCACCAGCCTCCCCTGAGCTTTCTGTCAGATGTAGAAGTGTAGCCTTACTCTTTGTCCACGTGTCTGACCACCTCCGTCCGCCGGATCCCGTCCAGCCTGTAGAGCCTCTCGGCCAGCCGGCAGGCCGCCTCCCTGTCCACACCTCCGCCGTTCATGTGGAGCACCGCTGGCTCCGAGGCCTCTGTCTGGGCTGTCTGAACCTCTGTCTGGTCTCCACTCCCATCTCCACCATCCATGGGCTGTGAACCGGAGTCCTCTGTACACCCCCTCTGCTCCGGCTGGTCCGGCTGCTCCGGCTGCTCCGGCTGCTTCGAATGTTCAACCTGTTGTTCATCTTCTTCTGGCAACTCCGTCAGCGTTGCGTGCCACGGTCTGTCAGTATTTGAATGATACTGCTCTTCCATCTGCTCTAACTGTTCGGACTCTTTTGATTGTTTCGACTGCTCAGAATCTTCGGAGCGTTCCGTCTGCTCTGAAGATTCCGTCTGCTGTAACTGCTCCGTCTCCTTCGGTTGTTTTGACTGCTCAGACTCTTCGGAGCGCTCCGTCTGCTCGGAGGGTTCTTCTGTCTCCCCTGACTGTTCTGTCTGGCCCGGTTCTAGCGATTGTTCTTCTTCTGAGTCTTCTGTCTCTACTGCTGCCTGCCCTGTCTGTTGTACAGGGGCTTCCTGATGATTTTGCTCCAGCTGTTCTTTTTCCTCCGACTGTTGTGACTGCTCAACCTGGTTGGACTCTTCATGCCTCTCAGACTCTTCCGGCTGCTCAACTGACTCTGGGTTTTCTCTGCATTCACACTGCTGAGTGTGGTTCGTCTCCTCTGACTGGCCACCCTGCTCAGACTCCTCTCTGCCTTCTGACTGCTCTCCCAGTTCAGTTGGATCTGTAGGATGCTCCAGCTGTTCCATAAGCTCTGACCCCTCCCGGTTGTCTGACTGTTTTCCTACCTGCTCTGTCTGCTCTTTGTGTGCCTGTTCACATTCTACATTATGGGCTAAACTAATAGTAATAGTAGTAATAGTCCGCTCCTCCTTTTTCTCCTCTTCTCCTTCTTCTTCTTCTTCTTTCTCTTCGCCCTGCTCCTCTTCTTCTTCTCCCTTCTCCTCTTCCTCCTTCTTCTCCTCTTCCTCCTCCTTCTCCTCCTTCTCCATTGTAGCGCTGGACCCTTGCTCTGAATTTGTCCGATTGGTCAGCGATGTGTCAGTATGTTGTTTTTCCTCAGGCAGCATTGAGTCTACTAAGTTCTCATTCTCCACCCCCGCCTCTGGCTCTCCCATCTCCCCAGGGCTAGGGGCTCTCTCCAAGGGTTCAGGCTCCTCTGTCTCAGTCTGTCCTGTCCCATCCTCTGGCTCGGATCTCTGGGGGCTGCCTGAACAACACGGACATACCAGACAACCATGTCAACAATGACCCAATCCCTCTGAACACATTCCAATGACATCACTTTGATATCAAGGAAATGTGAGTCCCTCAATTGTTACATTTACATTAGATTTACATTTATGGCATTTAGCAGACGCCTTTATCTAAAGTGACTTATAACAAATACATTTGTCTAAGTAAGTGTGATCTATCCAGTCATCACAAGAAAACATTTAAATAATCTATGCTAGGGTCAGGGGCCTTTGGCAGTTATAATACGGAAGAATTAAGATTTATTTATATATTTATTTGCAGTAGATAAACTGTACAGGGGGGTTGAGGGGATGGAGAGGTCTCAGCAGGGACAGTTAAGGAGAGTTGAGTTAAGGATATTAGAAGTGTAGCAATTACCAGTTGATGCCCATTGTGAAATTGCGATTGACTGAACCCTTAAGCGGTATGCATTGTGACTAACACACTGAGATCAAGTCAATTTGCTATTGCTAGTGGGACAGACAATCGGTGGAAATATACACAAAATGCTCTCCCCCCCACTACATCTCAGAAGTAATTGGTCTGTGGTTTGATGTGTGCACAATGAACTTACGGTCACGGTCCTCAAATAGCCTCTGAGCTGGGTCCTCCACTTCCTGTGCATGTGTCATCTGCTCCTCCGCATCGGCGCCGGCAGTATCACATGTCTGAAATTGCAACAGCAGCCGTCATGACAACATCATGCTGGTGATTGAAAAACTTGTGAGGAAGAACATGAGAGGGTGATGTAATTTTGTTTATTTTCTCTATTTTCGAATCATTTTCTATTCTAATCTGTCATATGTAAGATGAAAGCTCCCCAAGTTCACTCGCTATTTCTTTTTCTTTTTTCTTTGTTTGTTTTTGTTTTGTCTTTACTTTACTTAATATAAAAAAGAAAAAAAGACTTTGGTCATAGGAACTGAGTTGATTGTGATATGTTGAATGTAATGACGATTGTTGTAACCAATGACCATTGACAATAAAAATAAAATAAAAAAAAATAAAAAATAAATTGTGAGGAGTGGGTTCATCAAGAGAAAGCTGCAACAACAGTGACTGATGCATCTACCAGTTTATTCCATCCACCTCTGCTCCACCTACCCATGAAACCCACAGATCTATCTACAAAGACACAGAGGTAGCGTATCTGACCCTGAAAATACTCCTCTTCCTCTTGCGCTCTGACAGAACATACAAATACTGTATATACACAGAAACACACACAAAACACACACACACACAGACCAAATTATAACCCACCCGCACACATACCAGCGAACACAGACGGACACCCAGAGGGATCCGGTACAGCCTTAGAATGTCAACCTGCCACAGAGTGAAAACCACACTGTTTTCCTGTCTGCCTAACATACCTGCAGAGAGTTGCCGTCCTGGTCTACGTTCAGAGGCATCCGTTCCTCCAGTCCGTTGCACGTCTCTGAATCCGCTTTAGGAGACTGGTCAGTCTGGTGGTGGTGTTGGTTGGAAAGGGGGCTAAACGTCCAGTCCAAAAAGGCCGCTCCACTCGAGTCCAGCTCGTCAGCCGAGCTGTTGTCAGTTATGGGGGAGGGGGTTTCTGCGCAGGGGTCCGGCACGTCCCACTGCACTGTGGCAAAGGAGAGGGATAAACTGGGACAGGGCATGGGGTACATGGGCAGAGTCATGGGGTCCCACTGGTCGTCTGCCTCGTCGGTTGGCTGGGTCACTTGTATCCCTCCGTCGGTCTCGTTCGCCTTCTCCTCCGTATCGACCGAGGCCCCCCCGGCCCCTAGCAGACCGTTCAGACGGGGGGCTTCTAAGGAGCTCCATGGCCCCTGGTGGGACTGCTGCTGCTGCTGGGTGTCGGGCTCCCTGAGGTCTGGGGGAGGATAGCGCACCCTGGTGGCCTCCTCCATAACCTCACTCTCTCTCTCTCTCTCCCTCTCTCTCTCTCCTCAGGTCACTAATGTTCTCCTCAGGTCAGCTGGGCACAGCTCGGTTCAGTTGTGTTCCTCTGTCGTGGTTAGGGCATCCATCTTGAAATGAGGTCACAGTGACGTTGTCATGGTTGCCTGCCAGGATGTGTTGCAGCTTCCGGTACTGCCCTGCTGTACTATGCTTGAAGTCTGTGGAGCAAGAGCATTCGTATTTAATGAAAAAATGGCTAGATATACATTTGTATACACACACAGTAACTAGTGACTTGCTAACTAACCACAAATCCACACAGTATCTGTGTATGTGAAATACTAATTAGTACAAACAGTAGTTTTTGCTGGACTTGCTCTTTGGCATGCACCTTGTGGACATCAATTCAAACTGGAATTCATTTAAATAATACAAATATTTGTTGAACTGAGTCACCTGTCTAATACATACTTGGCTGACCTATTGCGCCACCACACTCCATCCAGAGCCCTTAGGTCAGCTGAGCAACTGCTCCTGGAGGTCCCCAGGACTAAATTAAAAACTAGAGGGGACAGAGCCTTCTCTAAGGCCGCCCCTAGGCTCTGGAATAGTCTCCCCCTCCACATCAGAGCCGCCGAGAGCATTGAGGCTTTTAAAAAACTAGTAAAAACACATATTTTCTCCCTGGCCTTTGACCTGAGGTGAGCCTGCCTTCCCGACACTGCACTCTTTGCACTTTTATTTGTACTGCACCTTGCTTTTAGTGTATTTTTCTATTTTGTCAGTTTTTTCTTTAATCTGTATCCCTTTTATCTTGTTTTTCTCTTTATATTTTATCTGTTAAGCACTTTGGGCGGCTCTTGTCGTTGTAAATGTTGTGCTATATAATATACGTTACTTACTTACTTACTATACAAATTAGTACAAACAGTAGTTTTTGCTGGACTGGCTCTTTGGCATGCACCTTGTGGACATCAATTCAAACTGGAATTCGTTTAAATAATACAAATATTTGTTGAACTGAGTCACCTGTCTAATACGTCTAATCTTCTACCAATGACAGCATGAACAGTACAACTAACTACAAGTCTCCTACATTAAACCTACTCACTAACATTGGCTAGGTGACTGAAATGTATTTAAGTCAGCAAAAAAATAATATAACAAAATGTTGGTAAATTTAGTCAAATGGATTAGGTGGATAGATTAAATAAACAGAACAGTACTGACAGATAAAAAAAACATCCTGAAATTCACACCAATGTCAGTCTCGTCTCTCACACGCAAACAACGACAGATAATTCCAACGGCACCAAGACCGTCTAACCATTTACAAAACTAAAAACCCAAACACTCACCATCCACGTTCGTATCCCAAAAACCATCAGGAAAATGTATTTTGAGGAAGACTTGTGTGTTTACTGTTTACTTCGCTTTCTTTTGGCTTGGCACAACGGATGTGCATTGCAATGACTTTCTCAAATGTTACAGAGGCACTTTTACACTTCCTGACCACAGACGGGCAGAGAGAGAGAGAGAGAGAGAGAGAGAGAGAGAGAGAGAGAGAGAACGAGCGAGCAAGAGAGAGAGAGAGAAAGAGAGAGAGAGAGAAAGAGTGAGAGAGAGAGAGAGAAAGAAAGGTGGAGAGCAAAGATTAAGAGAGAGAGAGACAGAGAGATAGAGGGAGAGCCAGAGGGTGGGGTGTGTATCTGGTGAGAAGTTTCACCCTGACCTGGATAGTCTACTGTTTACCATGAACCTGAGCTATCACAATGAATTATGGATGTTAGGACACTTGGCCAGACCTTGAGAAGATCACATAAGACTAAGGAATGTCATTGATCAACCAAGGACATATCATACAGGCCTGACATAAACACACATTTATTATATATTATATATATACAAAAAACAGATGAATCAATATTTATTTTCCTTGCACAGGCCAGTATCAAATATTGTCTCATTTTACAGATATTGTCCGCAATGATGTGATAAAGAACAGGATCATGTTGAGAAGGACAACTATTCTCCCTACATTTCAAAACTCTCTCTCTCTCTCTCACCCCCCAATAATTCTACTCACGTCACATAACCCACATCCGCCACGGTGCTTGGCCACACTTCCTGTGTGGGTGCTCACTTCTCACTTCCTGTCAGGGTGCTGACGCTCCATCTACAAGCAGAAGAGAAACAGAGAAAGTCAGAATGAAAGATGGGTACATCATTTCCACACACCCTGTACTTCCTTCAGCTTGAATCTGAGTGAGATAAATTTCCCCTGGCTTTGGAGTTGAAGAACAACTTTAAACAAGTCACAAAACCTCTCTGGGTGTAGGAGTTATTCAAATCAATCACCATTTCAATATCATTTCAGAATACAGAATCTTACACTTATGCAAGGCAAAAGATATCCACCTGTTTGGTATAACAACATACTTAAGAGATCGTCTCGTCCTTGGTTTTGGATGTTGCTGTTAGGGACTCACAAAGTGGATGAGTATCTCTAGATCGATCTCCATGGCTCATAAAAAAAATCCTACTTTCAGATCCTTTAGATTCACCAACAAACGTCTTAATATATATATATATATATATATATATATATATATATATATATATATATATATGACAATATGGGCAGGTCTAGGAGGCAGAGAGAAGGAGGCCGCAGCTATAGAAGCGCTGGGCGGACCTATGACCAAACCTGTTCATATACTGTGTATACACCACAGTAACTGTGTTGATCTGTTAGCATCCCCTACCAGTGGAGCGCTACAGCGCTAGCAGACACAGTGCATGGGGCTTCCAGTGATAGCGAGACAACAACAGACTACACCTTATCTAACTGTCCCTCCTAAGACCTCTTCATCCCCTCTACCGCCCTGTACACTTTCTCTACTGTACATAAATGTTTTCTTCCTTCCTTCCTCTAGCATTATGACTGCCAATGGCCCCTGGCTGGCACTAGCACACTTTTTCTTGTTGTGACTCATGGACAGATGACTCACTTACTTACAAATATATTTGTTGTAAGTCTCCTTTGGATAAAGGCGTCTGCTAGATGCCAAAAATGTAAATGTAAGCAAACACAGCGCATGGGGCTGTACAGCAGGAGACACACAGACCTGCTGACAGATGGATCAGACTGACAGTGAACAAACACACAAGGACCTACATTGGCATATACAAATATGAAGAAACCTCAGTCTAGGAATACCAAATGAACATAGTGAGGACATCACATGTGTGAAACGGAAGGCCCGAAGGGGGTAGAAATCAGAGGTCAGGCTCATTGTGAGGTATGGAAACACACATGTTTGATACCAATCCTCATCCCGTTTCCATGGATTCCAATGAGCGCCGTCCTCAGATTTCATTGTAGACTTGCTACTTACCCTTTCAGGGCTTCTCCAGGGGCATCATATGACCGGTCAGCCAGCAGGACTTGTGGGAGAACACAGCATCCCACTGCTGCCGTGTAGTAGAGGTGGAGCTCTGAGTCCCTTAGATGACCCCTCTCTGTCTCTGTCTCTCTGGGAGCCTAGCTGCTGCCGCCACACACTCCCACAACAAAACAAGTCTTACAACAACAGAAGTCTATCTCTCTCTATCCCTCCCTCCCTCTCTCTCTCTCAGCTCTTAGCCTGGGGTGTCACAGAGGACACATGCAAGTCACAAGAGCCCCGGTCCACCCCTCCTCCCCTGCGTGATCCCTCTCATCTCTCTCAGCACCCTCAGATCACACACGCGGACTTCCGCTTGTCCTTCTGCTCATCTGTAAACGCGGATATGCCTAGGGAAAGAGGAGGGGGGGAGAGGAGGAGGAGGAGGGGTAAAGAGAGAGAGAGAGAGTTGAAAGAGGCAATGAAAAGGGAAGAAAAGCCACATTGTGATTGGTAGAAGGATAAGAGCCACAGAGACACCTGAGAGCGTCCCCGCCCACTGCCTAAAGGTGTGCATACATAACTTAGGTCAGGGGAGTGGCTGAACCTCATTCCTGCTAGACCGCTCGGAATGAAGTGGTAGAGGCCAGCAGCACAGCAGCCATCCTCTGACTGAAGCAATGGCTTATGTAGGCTACGCCATGACTCCACACACACACACACACACACACACACACACACACACACACACACACACACACACACACACACACACACACACACACACACACACATCTAGTCCCACAGGTTTTTACCAGTACTATAGCCTAAGAATATCCTAAAGTGGCCCACTCTAGAATATGTTGAGAGTAACCAACATATAGTTAAACCTTAACATTTGATGTTGTCAGAGATCATAATGCTGTCTCTCGAAGAGGTAATACTGCTGTTATGTCAACAGGGTAATCATGTCAAAGAGGAGGCACGTTTTTGTGTTGTTGTTGTTGTTACCTTGGTTTGCTGAGTTAGTTAGACTCCGTATGGTGTTCCCAAAACCCGAACAAAAACACGAGCTAGGTCGACAAACATCCCATCCCGCCCACCACTGCCTGGAGAATGCACGATATATTCATAACCAACCGAAACATGTAGTACAGATTACCGTACCTGTCTCAGGTATGCTCGCTTTTTTCAGCCATCACGCATGCAGTACATCACCCTAAACACCAGAGGGCGGAACAGGAGGAGAAGCGCGACATTACTACCGGGGAAACCGAAGCTTAAACGAAGAAAACGACTCGCTTACGTCAACACCACGCGACGTTCTGTGCTTTGTTTGTTCCGTACACGGCAGCAACATCGCTAAGCCCCATTCATAGCCCAAAATACTTTGGAATATTAAGCAGTTTGGTCCTTCGTTGTATTCGTTGTCTATAAGTGCGTTGTTATGGCTAAAACGAAGGACTTAAAAGGGTTCTTGGAGTCGTCGCTGAATGAGATTTTCAAAGCGACAGTGAACGACATCCTGGAGTCGGTAGACCATAGCCTGTCTGGGTACAACGGGAAGATACTAAGAATCGAAGCCGAAAACGAGGATCTCAAACGAAGGTTACACGTGCACGAACATAAGGATCTCCTAACAAGGGGTAGGTATTCAATGTGCATGTATTATATCTACGAAACAGGAGAATATATCTAGAACACTTTTGCAAAGATGCATGCATACCTGGTTACTGTGACCCTTTGTTCTACCCGTAGCCAGCTGACCGGTGACCACTCCTTCATGATGAGTTCTGTGTTGAAATGTCCCACTTGTCACTTGTCTGATTATTAGTTTAGTTTATTATCACAATCATATGTCAGAGATCCCGCAGCCCTATCACAAACTGTCTTGGAGTTTGTTTTTTTAAGTCGTAAGTTAATTACCTAACTCAACCTTGAATGTTTGGTGTTGTCTTCGCCCCTGTTTTTAGTGGTTCATATCATATTTCTGACCTGTATTATGCATCAATGCACAGGCTAAATGTTTAGCACTGTCACATCACTTATACATTTGCAGGATTTGTTTACCTTTATCCCTGTATGTCTTCTTCTACAGACACTAAAAGTTGCCAAGATGTTGACTCCGCAAAATGGGCGATTTCCGACGTCACATCTACTCCAGAGAAAAGTTCTACACGTAGCAATGAGTGCAGGGGCCTCAGAAAACAGCGCGTGGTCAGGAGCCGAGGACAGTCTGCCCCTGTGTCTCTTCCGGCAGCTCTCATGGAACCAGAACACCTCACACATGATGTATCTGACACTGCTGTGTCCTCCCTGACGCTCGGATGCATAAAGAACGACCCGGACACGAGGGACGGAGGTGTCATGGACCTCTCCAAGCCCTCGGAGTCCCCTCTCGACCTAGCAGCCAGGCCCATAAAGACAGAGACCCCTGAGGCTAGCTACACCAGCCATGAGCTGTACGCCCCCCTAGAGGGCACCCCCCTGGGCTCCCCCCTGGGCTCCGACCAGGACACTAGAGACAGTGACAGTGTGGTCAGAGTCACCATAGTAGCTGACAGTCACATGACCATGGAAGGGAGTGAGGACGAGGGCAGCGGCCACTTCGGAGTGTCAGAGGAGGAGAGAGAGGAGGAGTCGGACGGGAGGCTGCATCACAGTGACAGTGGAGAGGCCACCCCCAAGGCCGAGTCGGAGCTCTCCCCCGAGGGCGCTATCCTGAAATACTACCCTCCCATAGTGGGAGTAAACCCCGCAGGGACGAGTGTGGAGAGGCCCTTCTCAGAGGTCAAAGAAGAGGCGGGAAATGATATACCCCCTCTGGACTCTCCCGGCACGGCGGATCTCTCTAAGAACCCCCAGGGCCTCTACCCCTGCACCCTGTGCGAGAAAACATTCACCCGCCTGGGTTCCCTCAACGTCCACCTGAGGACTCACAGCGGCGAGAAGGCCCACCCCTGCTGCTACTGCGGCAAGCGCTTCGGCCGCGCCGACCTCCTCAAGTCCCACAAGCGCACGCACACGGGCGAGAGGCCGTACACCTGCAACCTGTGCGGCAAGAACTACGGCCACCCCAGCCAGCTCCGGATACACAAGCGCGTCCACACGGGGGAGAAACCCTACAGCTGCCACCACTGCGGGAAGCGCTTCAGCGAGCACAACCAGCTCAAGGTCCACATGCGGACTCACACGGGCGAGAGGCCTTACAGCTGCACCGTCTGCGCCAAGACGTTCAGCAACGCGGGGAACCTCCGGATCCACGAGAGGATCCACACCGGCGAGAAGCCGTACTGCTGCGCGCAGTGCGGCAAGAGGTTCAACGGCATGGGGGACCTCAAGACGCACTACCGGATCCACACGGGGGAGAGGCCGTACCATTGCGACTTGTGCGAGAAGACGTTCAGCCAGGCGGGGCACCTCACCATCCACAAGCGCATGCACACGGGGGAGAAGCCGTACACCTGCTCCGAGTGCGGGAAGAGGTTCAGCGTGGCCAGCAGCCTGAAGCTGCACATGAGGACCCACACGGGGGAGAAGCTCTACAGCTGCTCCTTCTGCGGGAAGCGCTTCAGCAGGTCGGGCCACCTGAAGAGACACGAGCAGGTCCACACCAAGGAGAGGGTGTACTACTGCGACCTGTGCGGGAAGTGTTACACGGACCAGTCGTCTCTAAAGAAGCACCAGAAGACCCACACCACCGGCGAGCAGCAGCAGCAGCAGTCCCAGAGCGAGGGCAGCTCCAGCGGAGACGGGACGGACGGCGGACAGCCAGAGAGGAGGGCCGAGAGGCGCCGCGCACCCCGGGGGAAACAGGCGGAGGCGGAGGTGGAGTCTGCTGAGGGACTGAGGACTAGGGACAGTTCTAGTGGGACTGAAGACCAGCAGCCAGAGATAAAGACTGAGAACTAAACAATATAGGCTAATTATGTCACGGTACTGTTTGTTAACGTGCAAAATACACTGATATTTAATGTCGCTGTTGCTGACTGTACAATGTTGCCGTAACTAGGGATGCACGATATTATCGGCACCGATATTTATCGGCCCGATAATGGGAAATTAATGTTTATCGGTATTTATCGGTTTTATAAAATTGTAGCCGATATAGAGCCGATATATATATTATTTCTTTTATATATATATATATATATATTATTATTATTTATTTTTTTGTGGAGTGGCGCGGCAAAACGAATTTCCCCACGGGGATAAATAAAGTATCTTTGAATTGAATTGATAATATGAACTCTGCAGAATGTCAGACACGCCGGGGAAGCTCTCATGTTTCGCTGTCGTCTATACACTGCGTGCCTGTACGCATGCGCAGCAGCATGAGCGCTCATGATACAGTCGCCACACATCCATAGTCTGATCGATACTAGCGTAAGCCAGATAAGTTTTACCACGGACATATGGACTTCTGACGTTAGTCCAGTCAGTATGCTTAGTTTGACGGCCCAGTGGCTGGATGGACTTCAATATGAAGAAGACACTGCTACATGCGCAGGAGTTCTCCGGTTCGCATACTGCGACAGCCATCCGCGGTAATAAATTACTCTTAGGTGAGCCTTTTTTGTTTTCATAAAAGGAGGCCAGATCTTGGCTAAAAAAAGCATTGTGCACTGTCTATAACAGATTCTGTTTGTTAGAGGAAATAATAAATGAACATTTGAAGAGTCAGAAGTGTTCTCTTTGTTGTGTTAACAATAGTGATGTAAGTTAGATTTGGTGAGATCACTATGGAATATTAAATCATCAATCTTTGCTCACTACATAGCCTTTCTTACCTTCAGGTGTGCATGAACTACAGGTTATCAACTGTGAAATTATATCTGAATGGTCTTTATTGTCATTGATATAGTACAGGTACCAAACAACGAAATTTGGGAGGGGGGGGCTCCCCTGGTGCTAGGAAAGAAAAGTTTTTTTTTTTTTTTTTTTTTTAAACAAAAACAAAATATCGGTTATCATATCGTTTATCGGCCACGAGAAGCGGGTAAATATCGGTATCGGTTGGAAAAAATGCATATCGTGCATCCCTAGCCGTAACACTGTACGCTGAATTTCATTTGAAGGTTTTCCCCACTGTTTTGTGTGGGGATGAAATGTTTGTTCACTGTTAGCTCAAGGCCTATTCTTGCCAGTATTGACATATTTGTTCCAAAGCCGTTGTGTCTAAAGTAAACCAGAAATAATATATCTTAACACTCTATATAGATTTTAGGGCATATACCTGATAAATTAGATGTAATATCATGATGTGTTAAGGATGTAGGTGGTGCCTGGGTGGTATGGTGAAATACACCCTCACGTGTTTGCATTGGTTAATTAATAAGTACAGACAGATCAATTAACATTGTTTATTGTTTTCACACACGAAAAAAAAGTGTTTTACCATTTTTGGCAGACGCTTTTATACAAAGTGACTTACAATTAGATTACAGGGACAGTCTCCCATGAGTAACTTAGGGCTAAGTGCCTTACTCAAGGGCATAGTAGTGGTCTTCCCAGGTTGGATTTGAACTTATGACCTTCTGGAAAAAAAAGTTATATGAGCCATGAAATGTACCTGTCCTTTTCCTGTTGAAGATGAAAGAATCTGCGCTGTCTTTGTCGTAGCGAAAGCTCCTGTATTGTGGCTAGCAACAACATTTTACTGTATGTTATAGATTCATTATTGAGAATCAAAATCTGAAGTTGTATGTGTAGCTTTTAGTCCAAATTAAATAATTTTAAAAAACCAAACGCTTGTGTGTCTATCGTTGTATTTATTCACCTGTGTATTCAAATCAGCTCTGGTATTTATGATGAGCAAAGACGTCATCACACTGTCTGTGGAACACACTGTTTTATTTCCCACTCCCCACTCATAACACACCCTCGACAAAACAGCAGTAATAAGTACATAAGTATACCACAACACACACAACCAGAATTCTTTTTTACATATAAACATTTATATTGTGTTATACAGACGTATTATCGAAAAGTAAAGACCATTTTCCATGTATTGCAGAAAACAAATGCTTAACAAAATGTTCTGTTGTTCTGGTAATTGCTTTAGCTTGCAAAGTGAAACAAACAACACACATACCACCATGCTCTCTCTTCCTAGTGCTGGGAATACAAGCGCCACAGAACAACTGTTTCTGCTTACTGTTTGTTATAACCTGTACTTTTATAAGTATTGACGTGTTCTATTCTAGGCCCAGAGTGGTGCCAATGAAGGGGTACAATTGGCCAATATTGGCAAATATACAAATTCTTTAACATTATACCAAGCATGTTGCCAGGCAACCGGTTTGTAATCCTAAAAAAAACTATATTGTGTAAATCAGGATATAGCCTAGACTTGCCTTCCTACAGCATGACATGGGTCCTGAGTAACACTATTCCCCATAGTTGCCAGAGCTCTTCCACCATTTGTTATAATCTTTACTATGATTTTTCTCTTTCTCTTTTTGTTTTCTTTTTTTTGTACAGTGTCCTTGAATCTGAGAAATCTATTATCATTATTATTATTATTATTATTATTATTATTATATTTAACCAGGACTCTATATGGAACTATTTGAAGCCACTCTACTAACAAACCACACTGAGTAGCATACCTTAATTCAGTCCGCTTGATCAATTACAACTCCTTCACACCATGAATATCAGCCTTCACCCTTCGTTCTCTACGGGGGGGGGGGGGGTGAATCGTCATGGGTTGGCTGTGTTCCCGCTGCAGCAGAAGCCAGGTGCCTGTGGCAGCTTCTCCCTGGACAGGTAGAGCACAGGCTGTATACTGCTGCTGATGTCCATGAAGCCAAAGGCCAGATAGTGGATGTAGCAGCGGAACACGTCGTCAGAGAAGTAGTGCTGGAAGGGGAACAGCGCCACGGGGGGGAAGTAGTTCACCACAATGATGGCCAGGATGATCAGCACCATCTTGAAGGCCCTCTTCTTGACCGGGTGCATCTCGTCCCGGCCCGGCCCAGACTGCCTCAGCGCCCAGAGGATGGCGACGTTGCAGAACAGCATGAAGGCGAACGTGGCCAGGATCATGATGGTGAACACCTTCTCGAAGTTGTAGATGTTCCCCACGCACTTGGCAGCGGCGTAGGCCAGCGTGACGAGCCACACCACGGTGGCGAGCACGGCCCGGTGGCGGCGGTCCTTGAGCTCGGTGAAGGTGATGGGGTGCAGCACGGCCATGTAGCGGTCCAGGCAGATGCAGGAGAGGAAGAGCGGCGACGAGTCCTTGACGCCGTAGAAGAAGCGCAGCACGTACCAGGTGCTGCTGGTGGTGAGGTAGACGAGGTTGGCGAACTCCAGAGGAGGGATGAGGCAGAAGAAGGTGTCCAGGATGGCCAGGTGGAGGATGAAGATGTCGGAGGTGGACGAGTCGTCCTTGTTCTTGTGAAGGAGCCACAGCACCATGACGTTGGCCGGAACGCCCAGGAACATGTTGACGAACTGCAGCCCCAGGTAGAAGAGGAGGACGGCGGGCATGTCTGTGCACTGCTCATACACAGTACCCTGCCTGGTGCTGTAGTTGGCTGGTCTGTGAGCAATGAAGATCAAGGAGGAGTTGATGAACACTTCCATGGCGATTGATGAGGGGGGGAGCTCTCAATGGACGCCAGTCAACCGGACAAGAGGGTCTCTATCTGGACAAAGAATTTAAAAAAAAACTGTCAGATTACATACAGTTTGTAGACAGTAGATACTGACAAAAACATGTTCACACCCTTTCATTCCCTCGTGAAGATCCAGAGTCCAACAAGTCCACTCACCTGGTTTCAGCATCTCATCAGATTTTTTTATAATTCACCTTGCCTCATTGTTGTAATACTGTATACCATGCCACTATTCAATCATAAAGGTTATTGTACTTCAGTACATCCTATGGGAGCGTGAAGGAGGACTGACACCACAAACCTCTTTGCAAGTGTCGATGCTTTATTCACCCATGTAAACAAGGTTTATACTCGTAGTCTCCTAGGAGATATGTCAATGTACTGATAAAAGCTTTGAATCATCGAGTTTACTATGTCTAATTCAAATCCTTGGTTTCCCCAGCTGGAAAAAAATGTATTACGCAGGGATTGGTCATTGATTAGGTCGTAACTAGACTGATAAGGAATATATTTCTGTTGTTTATTAACGTATATATTCCATTGTCAGCCTAGTCAGTCAGATATAATTTGAATGGAGAGAAAAAGTGTAAAATGTACCTGGGTCAGCTCTCTGTGTGCTGATGGTGTTAGTCAGTAGCCTGTATCTCCTCCGCTGGCTTAGTTCTGTCTGTGCTGCAGTGTGTAGTGTCCCCACTCTCCAGTTCATCCAGTTCATCGTCTGTCACCCTTGCTCATGTGTGTGCGTGTGTGCATGATCCTGGACAGAGCCCTCACCTCACATGAACATTTACATTTGATTTGTAAATGTAAATGTAACATCCTACATGAATGACACAACACTACAGGGAACCTGACTATCCAATCACAGTACGGAGAGAAGGGTGTGGAAGAAACCTGGAAATTTCCCTCCCAGCTTGGCCCCCATCTACCATCACAAAACCCTAAGCTTTGATTGAATAAAACACTGTGTTTTTGTCATATTATTAACAATTGTGTATATATATAATGTGCAAATAAAGAGACATTCAATAAGAGAGGGATAGGTAAAAGATAGAGTTTCATTGGTTCATTTGGGAGACGTGTCGTGACAAGCCATTGCCATTCACTCTGATTGGCAATGATGCAACACGGCCATTGGTGCCTGACGGAAATTTTGGTTGTAAACAACTGATGCAACCAGTCCAGCTGGTCCAGATCACTTCTGAAATTCAGTGTAACAAAGTGTAATCTGTTACATGGGATGACACGACTTGATGACAGTGATGATGACTGTCGGTGTGGGGCGGCCTCATTGGCTAACTGGGTCCCTTGCAGGGGGAGGCTGGTGGAGGTAGAAATCGGAGGAAGGGCTCATTGAAATGCACAGAATGGAATGAGGAATGGTATCAAACTCAAACACACATGTTTGATACCGTTCCTCATTGCGTTACCCACACATTACAATGAGCCCGTCCTCTGATTTCTGCCTTCACCAGCCTCCCCTGGCCCCTTGATACAGAGCCTGTACAGTATGGAGCCCCTGGGTCTGCTTTATGTGCAGAGAGTGAATGAAAATGTGTTTCATCTGAACATTGAAAGCTGGTGTTATAAAGACGTCCTTTGACGTTGCAGATGACCTCTATAACAGAGAGCACAGATTTTCACACTTCATTTTCATCCGATTGCAGAGAAACAGAGACAGATAAATGTAGTCCTCTACACATGATGGCTAAAACACACCTTTACATTCAATGTGCCTTGATAAGAAAAACAAAATAAATTGTTATAAATAAATGTCCCAGAAATATACATGACAGCAATCCTTTATCACATTACAAGTCAAACACAAAAGTGAGGCTGGATTCATTCCCTCAAGGATTCGTTACTCTCATGTTTAATTAGTTTAGATTGTTGTTTAAAATGCTCATTCAATGCCATCCAATGACTTATATATAACTTAAACATAGCGTGTGTGCCTAGTGTTTATCTGGTAAAGCCATCCCAAATGAGAGCGACCTTCAATCGGTCTGAACAGCTCCTCACAGCATCTGCCGTCACACGACCCCAGGACCCCAGGTTGTTTGGTTCTATCATCATGTGACTGGATCCTCGGTTGTGTTTAGTTAGTGTCGGGTTCACAGAGTATCTCTCATGTTCATATAAGGGAAGGTTGAACAGACGTCTGACACATTCAGCACCAGAGCGCCGAACCAGACCAAGTAAAGGGCTTTGTGTTTTGGTCATGCGACAGCAGGCAGCTCTTTAGAGATCTGAGCTGAATCTGATTCACTGTTTTATCCCCTTGAGGTTTTCTTTTAACGATTCATTATCACAATGAGTAACCCTATCTCTCCCCCACTCATGGTTTAAGCACCACTTTGGGTTTCTTGTCTGGAAATGTTTTAGAAAATATCTGACTTACTACCAAATTGCAAAGTGAAAAAAATGTATTAATCGGTTAGTGGATACAACAGCCCGAACACCTCAGGAGAGACGTAGGCCTAGTGTGTTTGATATCATTCCTTATGCATTCCGTGCATTACAATGAGCCTGTCCTCATGATTTCCCCCACTAGTCTCGTCTGGGATGGTGTTGCCATTCTGCATGGACCACCAATCAGAATACAATACAATGTAATACTTTATTACCCAATAGGAAATTGTTCTGGCATACATAAAGTCGAGGCAAACTCAGTCATAATCACAAGGAACAACACAGATACAGCAGGGGAGGTGGAAATCGGAGGATGGGCTCATTGTAATGCATGGAATGGTTTCAAGCGATATGAGACCGACCTCCGATTTCTACCTCCATCAGCCTCTACTGAGATCCAGATCCAGTTAGATGAGCAGCACTAGCTGTTTGCTGCTTGCTCTGGGTGCTTTCATTAGAGGGTCTGTGTTTCCAGTGGAACCAGCCAAGTCGACGATCATTTGTTAGTGTGTCTCAACATTTTTGAATTTCATGGAGTGTAGCCTAATAATCAATTCTGTATTACCGTCACATAAACACATAAAAGTGATCTGAGCATTAGATTAGTTTTCTTTTATTCTAATTAATCTCTTATGAATATATATCACCCTGTTTCTTAAAAACTCACAGACACACACACATACGTACAGTAATGTGCACACAAGTATACAGGAACGAAGGCATTTCATTTGTTCAACCATCCCACCAACGTGGCAATGGTTTGGTGAACATTCTTTTTTATTTTAATCATCCGAGAGAACAAATTGCCAACAGAAACAGTCTTGTTCAGTGCTACTGTACCTGTATATGTGATTATTAGTCCATATGCTATTTACAGGCAATGGTGGGGCAAACGTTCTTATACAAAAGAAGGGGAAGGGGGTAATAGATGCAAGATGTTGTATCAGTCAGTCTATTCTAGACACACAATACACAAGCAGTCTTCTCTCTCTCTCTCCACTACATGAGCTTAGCTACACATCAAACCACCTGGTTACCAGTCGTCCACTAACACTGGTTAACCAGTCCAGTAACACTGGTTACCAGTCCACTAACACTTCCATTAAGACAACTGTGCACCAAAAGTAGGAATTAAATGCTGTTTTCCACACTGTTAGATAGTTGCCTTGGTGTAGAAACAGTTCTTATGTTAACCAAAGAAGTCATGATGCAATAATGTCTTTATTTTCTAAAATATTAGCTGGAAGCATCCCATGCTGGAAAAGAGGTTGGAGGATTGATAAAGTTGTGCTATAATATAAAAGGTCCAACCATGCCCGAATAGACTTTGCACACACGATATTCAGTTCAGTCATTATTCTACACTGTTTGTGCAACAAGAAGCTAGATTACATTCAAAACATCCTACAAATGACCCTCATCTGGATGTTCTGATTGACCCTGTAAAACAAGTGGAGTGGAAAAGCAAAGCAAAAGTGTTCAATAGGTCAAACACACCACAAAAGTACATGAAAAGGGGTTGATATTACCCCCTTTTTTTTTAAGAACCTTTAGTGTTTATTTTACAGTTGGTTAGAAGTTGGAAAATGTTGATAGAAAGAGAAACCAGAAAGGATAGGGTGGCATTCACTAATATACTATAAGACACATGAGCAGCAAGAAAACCACAAGAACAAAGACCTACAATCATACAAGAGAGACAACAGGCAGTCAACATAGTAGCAGAGACACTACATATGCGGACATCCCAAACGTACCCATCAAGAATGTCCATTACAACAGTATCACCATAGAGTTGCATTGTACATAGCAATTTACTATTAAGAAATAAGGGGGATTCTAAACTGGGAAGGCTCATCTGAATGAGCTCAGTCAGAGTGACCATTGTTATGACTATTGTGGGACTATTGTGGTGAATGAAACCACTGGTTTATTTCCTGGTGGATGAAGTGGGATCCATTTTGAGTAGAGCACAGAGGGGCAGCAGTGCTTGTACTCAGGTTTGTCCCCCAGTGATCCAATAATGAAGGGGTCAGTTTCATAAATGCTTCGTAGCTTAAGTATTTCTTCATTTTTCCCAGCAACCCAGCCGCAAACGCCGTGAGATACTAACACTTTAAACATCAACTTCGCAGGTCAATCGTCTATGTGTGAAAGAATGAAATTTGTTATTGCAGAACTGTGTTGCTCTAGGAGAGGAGTGGTGAGATGAAGTACTACTTTAACTAGGAAGCTTTGGCAACTGACCCCTGATCTCATCCCTCACTACTGGCAATGAAGCTGTGTTCAGGCAATGTTGGAAACTCTGAACTTCTTGGGTTAGGTTAAAAATGTGTGCAAATTATTTGCGTAGAGTGTCCAATTAGTTGGTTATGATACTCTCCCAAGTTGACAACCCAGGTATTATCTTTGTAAAAAACGAGTCGGAAATGGCTGAGTTTCCTAGTTTGGCGCGCAGGTAAACAGTAGCAAGCTCAGTATCCTTTGCTAACATGTGTGAATTATTGTCTCTGAAACAAGGGCTTGAAGATACAGTGGACGCACACAGTATGTGGCACTTTCACAACCTTGCGTGACCAATCACTGTCCAGTACACAACATTACATTACATTACATCGGAGGTTCCTCAACCAAGGAGTCATTTATTTCCCATGCTAGCTAACCCATCAGCTCTCTTCCTGAGCCCTGCGCCAGGCCGCCGGTGACTCTACCACCAGGGGGCAAGACTGGGCTCAAACACATTCAATCGATTCCTTTCCTTCTCATCTTCGACTAGTCTCTTCTACGTGCAATCTTCTCTCCTGTCCACTATAATACAACTCCTTGGCTTTTTAGGTTATCTATCCGTCACCTTTCACATAGAAGTGATCTCTAGATATATTCACGTTAAGGGGTACAAAAAATAACATTGTTTACTTGACATGCTGCTTCGCTACCAAATATACTAGTGGATATACTAGTGCTTCACGCCAGTCAGATGAGGCAGACATGGCAACACAATTAGCTTCTTATACAGTCCTGGAGTCTCCTTGGGTTTATGAAAGCACTCTACAAACCAACAAACCACCAATAAGCTCCTCCCAATCAGTAACACCCCCTGCTTACCGTCCTATCAACAATTTAAAAAATGTCTGAGAGGTACAAGTCAATAACATATTGGAGTACATGGGTGGGCACATATCCATTACAAGTGTGACTGGGTTCAAGGTGCCTGGATACAAGTTTCTGTCAAATGTTGGAATCCAAAGTCACAACATGTAAAATGTGTCATTTGTTTAAAAAATAAAAATGTTAAAATCAATGAATATGTGTAAACTGTGGTGTGTCAGTCCGAATCAGAAATATGTTCATACAGCATCTTCTGTCAGGGTGATTGACAGGGATCCTGTCTTAGCTTCCTGTGCTGTTTCTAGAGGAAATATGACCTCCGGACGACCTCCAGACATGTGGCTTATACTGTGAACAGAAAGAAGGTAAACAGAGTCTCCTAGAAGTAGTCATGTGGCGTGGTATCCATGGATCCAGGTAGATCATCCCAGAAAGGAGTGGTCCAATGGGAGGGAAGGAGAGGGTTTCCTGGGCGGGTCCCCGTTAGGAGTGGTCTAATGGGAGGGAGGGAGGGTGTTTCCTGGGTGGGTCCCTGTTAGGAGTTCACTGGGTTCAAGGTGCCTGGATACAATGAACCAATGGGAGGGAAGGAGAGGGTTTCCTGGGCGGGTCCCCGTTAGGAGTGGTCCAATGGGAGGGAGGGAGGGTGTTTCTTGGTCGGGTCCCTGTTAGGAGTTCACTGGGTTCAAGGTCCCCGTTAGGAGTGGTCCAATGGGAGGGAAGGAGAGGGTTTCCTGGGCGGGTCCTCATTAGGAGTGGTTGGATGATGGTGGTCCAGGCTTTTAGCCCAACTGGAGTTTATGAGTGGTTTACGAATGAGACTTCAGGTAGAAGCAGAGTCCATGGTCCTCAGAAGGAGTGGTCAGCTAGGGTTAGTGACTTGGCTAGCAGTGGAGAGGACCACGACCCATTACCAAGAGGGACAGGTCAGGCAGAGGTACCGTTGTGGTCAAGTTGGGGGTAGAGTGTGGTCAAGTTGGGATATCATGTGGTCAAGTTGGGGGTAGAGTGTGGTCAAGTTGGGGTTCCATGTGGTCAAGTTTGGAGGTACAGTTCAGGTTTGCCAGGAGTGGGCAGCATGCCAGATGTAAAGGTCTGATTGGGTTGTAATTGTGTGGCTTCAGGTGAAGTGGCTGTGTTGAGTTCAGATGAAGCCCGAGACCAGTGCATGTTGCGTTGCGGTCGTGTTGCGGTCAGATGAAGGTGGAGTCCATGGTACTGCTGTCGTGCGTGCTCCGGGCGCGAGCCTCAAACAGCTGTTTGATCAGAGACGACTTCTCCTGCTCCAACTGGGTGATACGCTCACTCTTATCCGTCACCTCCTGCAGGAGAGGAGAGGGCAGGAGAGGAGAGAGAGAGAGGGAAGAGGTAGGGAGGGAGGAGAGGAGGACAGGAGAGGAGGAGAGGGAGGAGAGGTTAAGAAAAGGGGAAGGGAGGGGAGGGGAGGAGAGGAGGACAGGAGAGGAGGAGAGGTTAAGAAAGAGGGAAGGGAGGGGAGGAGAGGAGAGGAGAGGAGAGGAGAGGAGAGGAGAGGAGAGGAGGAGAAGAGAGAGAGGGAGGAGAAGAGATGGGGAAGGTGGTAGGAAGAGGAGGAGAGAGTAAGAGGAGAAATGGACAGGGAGAGAGGAGAGGAAGGGAAAGTTTAGAGCGTTATTATTTGTACAGGCAAGAGAGATATATATGAACACATTGACCAACAATCTGACAGGACATAGTAGCCTATGGTTTACCTGTGTGAGCAGGTGGTTCTGCTCCTTCAGCCTCTGGATGACATGTGGGGGGGCAGGGCCAGGCGGCTGGGAGGTGGGGGAGACCGATGTGGGCTGGGAGCCAGAGGCTGGAAAAGACTGCGGGGGGGGGGGGGGGAGAGAGAGAGAGGGGAAAACATTGAGAGACAGAAAGGAAAATTGATTGTAAAGAATGAGAGATTCTTCACAATTTGGCCAAGACTGTGTGTGGTAAAGGAGTGACTATGCCCTCTGTATAAAACATCCATTTGTGACTGAATGGAGACAAAGTGCTTAGGTCTTAAATAACGTGTCCATTCACCCACAGAAGTAAAAAATAGTCCCTTGACGATGACCGAGACATTCAAATTGACCTGGCAGGATCATGTGATTCCCACCACGGCCTGTTTATATATGCCACTTAACTACAGGCTCAGTGACGAGAGACAGTCTGCTCTGCTGTTCTATTTCAACAAGGTTGTTGAGCTCTGTGGAGCCGACATCGTCATCAACAGGACTTACCATTCCGGAGCAGGATATGAGGTCGTTAAGGCACCGGTTGACTTCCTGCAGTTTGGGAAGCAGAACATTCATGCGACTCTGACTGGATTCTGTGAAGAAGTCCTGAGGGGAGGGAGAGGAGGGGAAGAGAGAGAGAGTGAATAAGGTGTTTGCAGTTTGAGATAAAACACATGATAAAGAACATTGTCCATGTCACAGCAGAAGACCAAGCCCATGAACTGCGACTTTAACTCTGCACTAAGAACAACAGTAGTGACAACTTATACTGAATGTTGACCATTTCCATCGTATGTCATAAACCCAATGTCCCACATCTGGACAAGCACACTGTGATGAATGGAATGGAATTAGGAACGCCCAACCTGCCTCTAACCATCACCCTGCCTAACCTGCCCCTTACCACCTGGTTGCTCTCCCTAACCTGTCTCTTACCACCTGGTTGCTCTCCCTAACCTGTCTCTTACCACCTGGTATCCCTGCCTAACCTGTCTCTTACCGTCTGGTTGCTTTGGCCCACGTGTCTCTGCCTCTCGGTGACATTGTGGATCTGGGCCTGGTACCAGTCCCTGGCCCGCTCCACCACGTCCAGCCCTGCCAGCAGAGAGTCCTTCTCCTGCTCCAGCTCCTTCATCTGCTTCAGCTGGGGGAGGCGGGGGATGGGGGGGGGGGGGGGGGGGACGACGACGACGACAGGTGGACAGTGAAAATACAATACAATACAAAATGCTTACGGTAATTGACTTTGCTGTATAAATAAATGCGTACACGTGTGTATCACTAGTGCCTAATCTTCAGGCTACTAGAGGCTACTCTTCACTCTACTGATTCTGATTCTGATTCTGATTCAAGCTATCCTGGGCCAACCACAGAGGAGTCCAAACACATCCACCCATGGCCAAAAATCTATACCCAACATGTGGGTTACCAATCGTCCCAGTGTACATATATTGATCATATTCTTATTGACTAAACCAGCATAACTCATAGCGATACATCGCTATAGATATTCAGTGCTTGTGTGTACAAAATGCATATCTTTTCATGTGGACATCTGTGGCCACTTTTGTCCTGTCAGACAATGGCATTGTAGCGATTGTTCCAGCCCCCCCCCCCCCCCCCCCCCACCACCGTGAACGAATCGCGAACATCGCTGCTTTTCTCTGGTCCTACTGATGACGTATCAGGGTCTTGAAGGGTCATCACATTTCATAGGGGAAGGTTTTCAACCACTACCCCTCGTGAATCTCTTCCGAGGGGGCAAGCCGAGAAGCGAGTGGCACTCCGAAACGAGACGTAGGGCTAAAAATGTACAAATGGGATTGGGCCAAAGTTTAGAGAAACAAATCAGCCCCGTTGCCACAGAAACCACACGGGAGAGCCCTAAGAATGGGGTAAACAGACAGTAACCACTCCGGCAGGCAGCCTGGTCTGGAGGGGGGGGGGGGGGGTCCGTTCTGCTGACCGTGCTGTGTAGGCAACAGCACCACAAACACGCAGCTCCACAGACCAGACCTCCCCGGCCCCCAGAACCCCCCCACGCACACGCCCCGGTCCTGGCTTTCAGCCACCTGATATGTCACCCCCCCTGGCTGGCTCTATACACAGACAGACCATAGCTCCTTCTGTCCCTGGTTGGGAGGATAACCACGTCTTTACTATGGCCTCTGCTACGATTGTGTCATGGAACCCCCACGCACACACCGACCGACCGACGTTGGTCAGGTTCACGGCCACTGTGGGATGAGAACTTTTAACCAGCCCAGTGCAGACCTGTGCCCTCTGGTGCCACTGCATACTAAACACATCCCCCCCCCCCCCTCCCCTTTCAGCTAGGCCCTGCAGCTCTGAATGGGGAGGAGAGAGAGAGAGGGATGAAAGAGAAAGAGACAGAAAGAGAGAGAGGGAGGTGGTGTTGGGGGGGGGGTTCTTTGTGCCTGGAATGAAGCGTGACCCAGAGTGTCAGGCTGTGTGTTTGTGTGGTGGGCCACAGGCAGGGCAAATCCACTCTTCATAAAGGGGGGGGGGTTACAGAGGGGGTAGCAGGGAAACTAGAAAGGGGGGGTAGAGAGGAGGAGGGGGGGGGGGCTCACATCACCAGTGTTCACCGATGACAAAGCGTACAACACAAACAGTGATATGACACAGGGCGGACCGCTCATCTGAGAGCCCAAAGTACGGCGTCACCATCATCATTACACACACACACACACACACACACACACCTGCTACCTCAACAACATGACAGCTTATCAACAAGGGACCACCACCACTGACAACCATGCTCAGTCCTACTGTCCCTCAGCCGAGCACCCTAACCCTAACCCACAATCCCAAACTAAACTAAGCTCAGACACAGAGCTGTTCAGATGATCGGTGCTTATCTCAACATGCTACAACCTCCCTCACACACACACACACACACACACACACACACACACACACACACACACACACAGACATGTGAAAACCAAACAAACATAACTCAACTTCAATCAAACTCCTCAAAGACGACTACCACGACTCCAAAACATCTCCAACACCCCTCCCTCCCTCCCTCTCTCTCCCTCTCCATTCTCCTGTAGTTGTTTTTCCACTCACCCAGAGGAAAAAGTGCAGGGCTTTGCTGCTGTACAGGCTGCTGCTGAGGGGGATGAAGACAGTGGTGTAGGCGGCCCAGACAGCTGTCCAGGCTGGGCCGGGCGGGCCAAGCGAGTCCCCAGCTTCCTGGCCCCTAGGCCCGACCCGGCTCACAACCATCAGGACAGACGGCCAGAGGAGGGGGGAGGGAGGAGGAGGGGGGAAGGGAGGAGGAGGCAGATCCCTCTACAGCTCCAGACAGAGAGAGAGAGGGGAAGAAGAGAGTGCGGGAAGAAGACAGAGAGAGAGGGGGGGAGAGAGAGAGAGAAAGAGAGAGAGAGAGAGAGAGAAAGAGAGAGGGAGAGAGCTCAGAGAAAATGAGAGGCGGGGGGGAGAGAGAATGAGGGAGAGCAAGGAAAAAGAGACAGGGGGGCATGGAAAGGGGGCGGCGGAGTGGGAGGGCCAGAGGGAGAGGGGGGTGGGCTATATGTTGAAGGGGTGGGGGTATGACACAGTGATGGGAGGGGGATAGGGGGTGGAGTGAATTGTGGGTGTTGGCCAGCAGAAACAAGAGAGAGAGAGAGAGAGAGAGAGAGAGAGAGAGAGAGAGAGAGAGAGAGAGAGAGAGAGAGAGAGAGAGAGAGAGGAAGGGGTGGGTGAAGGAGAGGGAACCTACTTTTCTACGTGTGTGATATTCTAGCTGTCACTAGTTGAAAACAGATGCCGACAGAGCTTGCAAAGCTGGGTTGAATATCAACCTGATTGAAAGTGACTTCAAGTAGACCTCAGCCCCAATACAGACCCTCTCACTAAACAGCACAGGCCAACAGCTACTAACCACGCAAAAACGGTTTTCCACAGTGTGTGTGTGTGTGTGTGTGTGTAGTGTACCATTCCATAATCCACTCCGTTGGTGATGGTGTGGCGTCTCTGTTCATCCCGGCTCCGCCCATGGCGCCTGGAAGAGGTGAATCCCGTAGCTGATTCGCTCTGTGACCTCGGCAAGCCCGCCTCCACAGCGCCTGGAGCAGAGAGGGAGAAGGTCAAGGAGATGGTTAGACTATATACCGTACATACATAAATATAAATAATTAAAATAAATTAAACATCATTCTGAGGGGGAATGCAGGTATCAAATGTTGGGTCTGTGCAGATACGGTATATCTACAACAAGACTTCAACAAGGTACTAGGAATTATTAAAAAATGATTTGGGGTATCTTTGTTCTTATGTAAGTATCACACACGTCCAGCTAGCTGGAGATGAACTCTCCCTGACTCTGACTCTCTCTGCTCAGTGGAGCGTGACTCTGTGATAGAACTGAACTGAACTGGGACTCGCAGCCAAGATTCATCACAGATAACATCTGACTAGCTCATTCTCATCGCACGCCAACTCCTAAATCCAGTCTGCGTGTGTGTGTTTGTGTGTGTGTGTGTGTGTGTGTTTGTGTGTATGTCAGAAAGAGAGAGAGAGAGAGACACTGAGCGAGAGAGGCAGAGAGAGAGCGTGCAAGAGGAAGAAATGGTTGGAAATGTCTCTGCTATGGTTTTTGGCTAGCCAAACAAAAGCTTTTAGCTTATCCTATCGTGTCGTGTCATGTCTTATCTCATAAGGGAATACAAGCATTACCACTACTGTATAAGAATACAATGTAAGTGTGTGCTCATTGATCATTAATTTCCTTTCAGCACCTGCTGTTCCGTAATGAGAAACGAGTGGGTCCTGCAGTAACCACACAAGGCCACACGACGGCGCTAAAACACTCTGTCAAACTCTTATGACGCTCACGAGCGCTTTCTCCCTTTGGATGTGAGTAGACAGTTCTGTAGGACGACTGTGATGAAAAAGCAAGACGTTGTGCAATAACAATACACACATGAGTAGAAAGACCAAAAAGTTGTTTAGTGAGACTGGAGGAGAAGAAACTTCCGGAACTTTAGAAGAGACGTATTATTATTATTTATTTATTTTAATTATTATTATATTAACTTAGGCCAGTAGTTATTAGGTAGTAATAAACCAGACATCTATGTTCATATGTAACAGAGCAAAGTTCATTGAGGTTCACACTACAGATAATCTTCCAGTTGGACTGTGGAACCCTTGAGGGGGATTTATGGTTACTGGTGGAATGTCATATACATACATACATACATACATACATACACACACACACGCACGCACCCACACACAATTTTTTTGTCTCTGACAGTATTTATGACAGCATTGTGAGCTAGTCTGTGTGTGTGTGTGTGTGTGTGTGTGTGTGTGTGTGTGTGTGTGTGTGTGTGTGTGTGTGTGTGTGTGCGTGGTGCGTGTGTTCGTGAGAAAAAAGAGAAAGAGATGGAGTGCGTGAGTGAGTGAGTGGAAGATGAGATCATCCTATCAGGGTCAGGATGAGTCCTGTAGAGCATGAACACTAAGTTGGAGGAAACCTGTAGGGTCTTCTATCGCACTCAACTGATCTGGATTCAGCCTAGGGCCATCAGCACATTATCTCTCATTACAGAGCTCCTTCCCGTGTCTGACCCAGAATCAGCTGTAGGAGGCTGTGGACAAAGCATTAGACCAACAGAAGGGCAATGATTTATTTCACTTTTATTTAAGGAATTATTTGTTTTATATAATACATATAGGCTACATATTTTTAAATAATTCCAATTTAAAATATAATAAAATATATTCAATTTTAGGGTTAGGGAGATAGACAGCTGGGCTAGATATTTCCTAGATTTGTTTAAACTGCTTCTACAGGTGATGTCATGTTGCTCTGTGCTCTCACACTAAAGTCTCTTTTACAGGTGTGACCCTAATAGTCTGGAAGGTGGAGACATTTGGCACGCTCCATTGATCACCTGACTATAAACTGCCTGGAAGCATATATAGAGGTTGTCACTCATGGCACTAAGCCACATTCCTGACTGTACCACAGACACTGTTGAGAGAACGTTACAGACAGACAGACAGACAGGCAGGCAGACAGACAGACAGACAGACAGACAGACAGAACAGACAGACAGACAGACAGAACAGACAGGCAGACAGGCAGGCAGACAGACAGCTGTGCCGGGTGCTGGCTTTTATCTCCTAGATCTGTTTAAACTGCTTCTACAGGTGATGTCATGTTGCTCAGTGCTCTAATATCTGCCGAGGAATGTCTCCCCTGGTCCTGGTGAGCGGTGTGTGTGGGAACGGCAGGTCTGGGAGAGAGAATGTGACTGTGTGTGTGTGTGTGTGTGTGTGTGTGTGTGTGTGTGTGTCTCTCGCTCCCTGATCTCACTCCCTGACTGAGAGCCAGTTGTTCCTCAGGTGAGTTCCTCACACCTCACAGGTAATGTGGTGTAGCGTTTAGACGACAAGCTCTGACACATTCTGTCTGTCCAACCCCCCCACCCTCCCCCCGCCCCCCTCCCACCCTCCCTCACCATGACTGAGGTGGGAACACAGTCCTGGACCAACTACAGTGTACAAACAGCCATTTGAGAGCCTGAGGGACAGTGGGGTGGGGAGAGAGGAAAGTGTGTGTGTGTGTGTGTGTGTGTGTGTGTGTGTGTGTGTGTGCGTGTGTGTGTGTGTGTGTGAGAGAGAGAGAGTACTCCCCCTCCCGAGGACCAACTAACTACAGTGTAGGGACACATTCAGCCTTGAACCATGGGTAGTCTGCTCTAACTATTCATATGAAACGACTGTTTCATTCTGTAAACGCGGGTCTGTCTGTGGTCGGCCTAAGTCTTTCTGGCGGTCCTAAAATGCATTCCAGTGTTTCCCACAGGATCCTGTGAGACTGTGGTGGGTGGACCTCGGAGCTCGGACCCTCTAAACTTTAGAGTCTAAAGTGTTTTGACATGTTATGAAGGCCCACAATTTAGAGCCAGTTTAGTTTCCCCGAATCAGCCCTATTTTGCCCCTGTTATTTCCTTTATTATTTTCCATACTATTCATGTACGTTTCTCATGAAGGTGTATGTATTGTTATTGTAATTGTATAAGTTCTGTCTTAGATTTGTTTAGTATTGTGTAAGCGCCAGTTTAGTGGGCGTGGTTTTGAGTGGTGTACGTGACCGGATGTATGGTTGGCGTACGTGACCGGATGTATGTTCGGTTGGTGTATATATAGCGACGGAAGTGGTCTGTGCGTCAGAGTGATGAGAGTAACGAGAGTGAGAAGAAGCAGAGAAAACGAGAAGTCGATCTAAGATGGCGGAGTCAGTAAAACGCACACCGTGCTGAAGCTGAAGACCTGAAGAGTGATTATTGAGTTTACCACTGTGACAGAGGGCAAACCTTACAGCAGCAATTCAACATCTCTCAACAGTCCACAAGGAGAACGGGAGACTCTGAGTGTCGGAGGAGACCTGCCTTTGGCATTGACTGTTAGTAGTGAATCACGGGCTACCCGCAGCACCGCGGGAGTTCGGAGTTCGTTGAGTTGGCAGCGCTAGCCCGGTTTAGCTGTGTCCCCGTTAGCCAGCCTTGCCAGCCGCCGGCTGCTAACGTTGGACCAAGCGAGACCCAAGCGGGACAAAGCCGTCGCCTTCACGAGGTGGATTGCGACCGACCGTGGACCACCGGACCTGAGCCATTCACACCTCGTCGTGGACTACGAAGAAGCCCCTTTCCCTTCGAGTTGCTACGTCACCCCCCCCCTTTGTCTGCTGCCTTCCTCGAAGCACATGCGAGCTCCAACCAGGCCTCAACGCGCTCCTTTCAGTCCGGGACTCTAAGCCTTTTCCAGGCCAGGCCCTGCGTGTGAGTGAGTGATTGAGTGTGTGTGTGGCCGGCTGGGAGGGAGTATATACGGGGATGTATATATCATTTGTCTAAATAAATGTGTTTGTTCATCTTTGCTACATTACTGTGTGTTTAGTTGTATGCTAATGCTAATGCTAATTCTAATGCTAATGCTAATGCTAATGCTAATTCTAATGCTAATGCTAATGCTAGTACTGCTAGTCTAAAGGGTTGCTGGCGCCCCCTGCCTGTATCCTCCTACACTGCCGATTTAGCTCCGAGTTAGTTAGATAACCAGCCCTTCCTAAATTCTACAGTCCTTTAGCTACTCCCTGGTTACAATTGGTCCTTCGAGCCGGATAGGTTGTGTAGTGATAGCATGGCTGAGCGCAGCCAACCAGACAAGACAGTTACCCCCCCTTCTCCGCCCCCTGAGCCAGAGCCACGACCACAGAGAGTCCCGCGGTTGCCTCCGAGGTTACAGGAGTATGAGCTTGAGCTCGAAAGCTCACTGAGTGGTAGTGAGGAGCGCACTCCACGGGATACAGTGGTCGGAGAGGCCGAGGTGTCCGCCGGCGCGCGGGTGGCTAGCACCGAGACAGCCATCAAAGAGCACCAGCCTGAGGATGAGATGGCAGAACAGCAGGGTTTTGCCGTAGAAACGGAAGAGCAGGAAGGAGAGGCCCGGTCCGACAGCGCCTGCGGGCGGAAGAGGGAGGGCCTCAGCCTTAACGATCTGCCTCCCAGTGCGGCGCGCTCGAGGCCTAGCTCCTGCCGTTCGGTGGCTTCCTCCCGGTCCAGGGTTTCCGTGGGCAGTTCTGCCTCTGGGGCGGATAGCATGCACTCCAGAGGGAGTAGTGCCGCGCTGTCAGAATGTATGCGCCAACAGGCCGAGATGGCGTTAGAGCGGGAACGCCTCCAGTTCGAGCGTGAACGCCTCCAGATGGAGGGGGCGGAACGCGCGGCGGAGAGGCAGCGCCAGGAGGCGCTAGAACGTGAACGCCTCCAGATGGAGGGGGCGTTAGAGAGGGAACGTGCGGCGGAGAGACAGCGCCAGGAGGCGTTAGAGAGGGAACGCATCCATTTCGAGCGCGAGCGCCTCCAGATGGAGGGGGCGGAACGCGCGGCGGAGAGGCAGATGGCGAGAGAGCAACTGCACGCGGAGAAGATGGAGGAAGTGATGCAGACCATGCGCGACGTGTGCATCAGCAGAGCTCCGTCGGCCCGTAGCTCCAGAGCATCATCCGCACGGCCCTCTCGAGTGCCATCTCCTGAACCCCCCGCCGATGGCTCCATGACCCCCGCCATGACTGTCCAACTACAGGCCCAGCTGACCACCTGGAAGGAAGAGGACCAGGGACCCGACCGCTACGCGGCCCAGAGGGAGCCAGCGTCGCTGCCCGGGAGGGGAGCCATTCACCAAGAGCGTAGCACACCCCTAGGTCCTCCAGGGAACCAAAATGCATGCAGGCCGGACACCCAGACCGTCACTCCAGCCCCGATCATCCACTACAGGATGTTTCCCCAGGTGGAGGGACCCAAGTTCCCCTTCTTCAAGGACGAGGACAGGAGCCAGTATGTGGAACTACGCATCTGCCTAGACACGCTCTTGGACGACTCCTGCTCAGAGTCCTACAAATATGCGATTCTCCTTCAGCATGTGAGGAACCCCAGAGCCCACAACATGGTTCTGGCCCATGCCTCCGCACCGACACCTTACACCAGAGCGCTCGCCGACTTGGATGCCCGCTACGGTCGTCCCTGGAACCACGCCCTTGCTGAACTGCAAGCCCTCGAACAGCAGGCCCCCATCAAGGATGAACGGGCGCTAGATGACTTCGCGCTCCGCGTGCACACCTTGGTTGGAATGCTGAAGACGCAGGGCCCAGCTGGCGCCAGCGAGATCAACAGCACCTCCAACGTAGAGCGGCTGCTCCGCAAGATCCCACGCTTCCGGCAGGAGAGGTTCCGGCGACAGCAGCGCGTTCGTAACCCCGGGAAGTTGGGTCTGAGCATGGCTGCCTTCGCGGAGTTCCTACTGGAGGAAGTGCATGACACCAACGTAGACGCCATGGGTTACGCTGAGCCGAAGAAGGAGAGGGAGAAGGGAGACCGCTGGGACAGGCCGAGCTCGAACAGAGGACGCCCAGTAGGAGTGCTGCACACGGAGGAGGAGCCTCGGAGAGAGAGGAAAGCCCGACCTGAGGGAAAGGATTCCTCTCAACCCCCTCAAAAGGGACGGAGAGGTCCACCGCCATGCCCGTACTGCACCAGCGAGCACTGGTTCAATGAGTGCAGTGACTTCAACAACCTGAGTACCGAGGCCAAGCAGAGGTGGCTCGAGGAGAACAAGAGGTGCTGGAACTGTGGGCGCGACCATCTGGCTAAGAACTGCACCTTGAGGAGAAAGTGCAACCGCTGTGAGGAGGTCCACCTCAACATCCTACACGAGGTCTCCCTCGCCAGGTCCACGGAGGGCACCAGAAGCCCTAGGTCCGGTCGCGCACCGGAAGAGGAAACCCCTGTCTACTACCTAGACCCAACCCAGAGCAGCGGCTCCAAGGTCCTACTGAAGGTGGTGAAGGTCCGACTTCACCACAACAACGCTGTGTACGACACGTACGCCGTTCTAGACGACGGGTCGGAACGGACCATCCTTCTCCAGGAGGCAGTGCGCCAGTTGGGGCTCCAAGGGACTGAGGAGAAGCTGACTCTGCGCACGATACGTCGCGACCTTAAAGAGGTCACCGGGGCGAGAATCAACTTCTCTATCTCCCCGGCGGGGCGGCCGTCGGACAGATATCGGCTTCAGAATGTCTTCACCGCAGACCAGCTAGCGCTCTCCCGCTACGACTACCCCCTGGAGAGATTACGCGCAAGATATTCCCACCTACGGCGAGTAGACCTACATCCGATAGAAGGAGCGGAGCCAACCCTTCTCATCGGCTCGGACAACGCTGCACTGATCGTGTCGCTCCGTCCTCCGCTGAGAGGACCACGAGGCTGCCCGATGGCTGTTAAGACTGCGCTTGGGTGGGCCCTCCAAGGCGCTACCGAGTGGAGAGATAGAGACGGGAGAGCTACGTCATCCCTCCATGTCCGAACCGAAGAAGTGCAGACCATCAACTGCCTTCACACCAGTGTGGACTCCATGAATGCGGCGCTACTAGACAACGTCCAGAAGCTGTGGACGCTAGACGTTGCGCCCTACAAGAATGAGAAGCTCTACGTACGGTCAAAGGAGGACGTCTACGCCATAGACCTCCTTAAAGCAAAGACAGTGCGTATCGAAGTCCAGGGCGTGAAGAGATACGTCACACCACTACTCCGAAGAGAACCCATGCCAGAGTTTCGAGTATCCCCTCGAACCGTCCTACAGTGTCTGACCAGCACTGAGAAGCGTATGAGGAAGGACGAGGTCCTTGCTGCTTCTTACCGAACGGAGATGAAGAAACTGACGGAGTCCGGTCTGGTGAAGAAGCTTGAGCCAGCCGAGGCGAACCAGAGTGCCGAGTCTTGGTACCTCCCGCACCACAATGTTCACCACAACGGGAAGAACCGAGTGGTCTTCAACTGTAACTACCAGGTGGGGAAGCTCAACCTCAACCACTATCTTCTCCCTGGTCCAACCTTGACCCCAGCCCTCTTGGGAGTTCTGGTGCGATTCCGTCAGCAGCCGATCGCAGTCAGTGGTGACATTAAGCGAAGGTTTCACCAGGTCAGGATGTTGGAGGAAGACAAGCCACTCATGAGGTTTCTCTGGAGAGAGGACCCGAGCGACCCCGACCCCTCTATCTACCAGTGGGAGGTGCTACCCTTCGGGACAACCTGCAGCCCCTGTTGCGCCACCTATGCGCTACAGACTCACGCCGCGCAGGAGACGGCACCTCCTGGAGTGTTTGACGCCGTCCATAAGAGCTTTTACGTGGACAACTGCCTCCACAGTTCGAAGACAGCCACGGAAGCCCGTCAGCTAGTCCAGGACCTGCGTGCTCATCTCCAGGAGGGTGGATTTGAGATCTGCCAGTGGGCCAGCAACGACCCGCAAGTCATCAGAGACCTCCCGAAGGAGGCCACCTCGACCAGCAGCGAGGCTTGGGTCTCTCACTCACCAGATGATGCTCAGGAGATGACGCTCGGACTTATCTGGCAGTTCCAGACCGACACTCTACGCTATCGCAATAAGCCTGCCAAGCCCCAACGCGTCACGATGAGAACGATATACAGCACTCTAGCGAGCCAGTACGACCCACTGGGATATATCGCTCCCTTCACGACGATGGCCAAGGTGCTTGTCCGGGAGCTGTGGGCCCAAGAACGAGGATGGGACGATCCTCTGCCTCGTCACCTAGAAGAGAAGTGGAAGGCCTGGGAGCAGGAACTTCCCACTCTCCAGCACATCAAGCTGCAGCGGAGCTACTTCCCTCCCTCCACGGACCTAGAGAGGAGTGTCATCACGCTACATGTATTCTGCGACGCCTCGGAGATGGCGTACGGGTCCGTGGCATACGTCAGAGCGGCAGAGCTTGGAGGTGAAGTCCACGTCTCGTTTGTCCTGGCACGTTCCCGAGTGGCGCCGAAAAAGCAACAGTCCATCCCAAGACTGGAGCTGTGTGCTGCCCTGAACGGCGCGCAACTGGGAAGGTTCCTGCTCGACGAGCTCCAGCTACCGCTGATGAGCGTCACCATGTGGTCAGACTCCACTACCGTCCTCCAGTGGTTGAAGTCCAGCTCATGTCGGTATAAGGTGTTCGTGGGCACCCGAGTCGCAGAGATTCTGGAGTTGACTGAGGTGAACTGCTGGCGTTATGTAGACACCAAGAGGAACCCTGCTGACGTCATCACGAGAGGGGCAACTCTCCAGGATCTGGCTGAGCCCCACCTGTATCACACGGGACCAGACTTCCTACAGGAGCGGGAGTCAGAGTGGCCAGCCACGCCGGCGTTAGCAGAAGACAGAGAGGACAAAGAGCTGCGTAAGACGTTGTTCTGCGGAACCACCCAGGTCGTAGACCCTGAGACTACTCCGGGAGAGGAGTGTGAGACGCTCGAAGAGCTGCAGAAGAGGATGTTCTGCTCCAAGGCCGGTCTACCCCTAGATACTACGCTCAGCGCCGAAGATTACACCGCGGCGGAGCTCCTGGTGCTGCAGAGTGCCCAACAGGATGCCTTCTCCCGAGAGCTGGAGTGTCTCGAGAAAGGGAAGCCGATCCCCTCGGACAGTAGACTCCGCGGCTTAGCTCCAGAGCTCGACGGTGTTCTCATTCGCGTGGGTGGCAGACTGCGCCGCGCTCAAGATCTAGACCTAGACACGAAGCATCCCATCGTGCTTCCCACTAAGCATCAGGTCACCAGATTGGTCATCAAGCACCATGATGACAAAGTGCAGCACGCGGGTGGAGAGCGTGTCTTCGCGGAGGTACGACGGAGATTCTGGATACTCCATGGACGGGAGGCGGTACGGAGATATCAAAGGTCCTGCTCGGACTGCCAGAGGTGGCGAGCCACGCCGCCGCAGCCCATGATGTCCGATCTGCCCGAGGACCGGCTGCGACTGAGACAGGCTCCGTTCCACTCTACTGGGGTCGACTGTTTCGGGCCACTCCTAGTCCGAAACCGGCGAGCCTCCGAAAAGCGGTGGGGCATCATCTACACGTGCCTGACGACGAGAGCAATGCACCTTGAAGTTCTGCACCAGCTCACAAGCGACAGCTTCCTCATGTCCTTCAAGAGGTTCACCTCCAGGCGAGGGACCCCTAAGACCCTCCGGTCGGACAGAGGCACCAACTTCGTCGGTGGTGAGGCCGAGCTGAGGGCGAGCTACGCTGCGATGACTGAGGAGGCCCGTGACAGACTCGCCTCCCAGCAAGTGAAGTTTGAGTTCAACCCCCCAAATGCTCCACACTTCGGGGGAGCCTGGGAGCGGGAGATTCGCTCGGTAAAGAACGTCCTACGTACCATTCTCGGACAGAAGGTGCCTACCGATGAGGTGCTCGAGACTGTACTAGCAGAGATTGAGGGCATCTTGAACTCCCGGCCCCTAGGCTATACCTCCAGTGATGTAGCAGATCTGGATCCCATTACGCCCAACTTCTTGCTGATGGGGCGGCGAGACTCTGCACTGCCTCAGGTAGTCTACGACCCTGCAGAGCTCACCGGAAGAAGATGGTGGAGGCACAGCCAGGTGCTCGCGGACCAGTTTTGGAGGCAGTTCATACTGCACTACCTGCCGACCCTGCAAGTCAGGCAGAAGTGGACGAGGGAGAGAGACAACTTGTCCGAAGGTGCCGTGGTACTGGTGATCGACCAGTCCCTTCCACGCGCCGCCTGGCAGACGGGCAGAGTGACCAAGGTCCTGCCGGGTCCGGATGGAAGGGTGCGGACGGCCATCGTGGACGTTGGTGGTCGCACTTACACCCGACCTGTGGCACGCCTGATTGAGCTCCCTCAAATTACGAAGGACACTATCACCTCCTACCTCACGCTGCTAGAGCAGCCTAGCCAGTGTGCCTTCCCTAGTTAAATGAAACCGAGGGTTTCATGGGGCGGCTGTTATGAAGGCCCACAATTTAGAGCCAGTTTAGTTTCCCCGAATCAGCCCTATTTTGCCCCTGTTATTTCCTTTATTATTTTCCATACTATTCATGTACGTTTCTCATGAAGGTGTATGTATTGTTATTGTAATTGTATAAGTTTTGTTTAGTATTGTGTAAGCGCCAGTTTAGTGGGCGTGGTTTTGAGTGGCGTACGTGACCGGATGTATGGTTGGCGTACGTGACCGGATGTATGTTCGGTTGGTGTATATATAGCGACGGAAGTGGTCTGTGCGTCAGAGTGATGAGAGTAACGAGAGTGAGAAGAAGCAGAGAAAACGAGAAGTCGATCTAAGATGGCGGAGTCAGTAAAACGCACACCGTGCTGAAGCTGAAGACCTGAAGAGTGATTATTGAGTTTACCACTGTGACAGAGGGCAAACCTTACAGCAGCAATTCAACATCTCTCAACAGTCCACAAGGAGAACGGGAGACTCTGAGTGTCGGAGGAGACCTGCCTTTGGCATTGACTGTTAGTAGTGAATCACGGGCTACCCGCAGCACCGCGGGAGTTCGGAGTTCGTTGAGTTGGCAGCGCTAGCCCGGTTTAGCTGTGTCCCCGTTAGCCAGCCTTGCCAGCCGCCGGCTGCTAACGTTGGACCAAGCGAGACCCAAGCGGGACAAAGCCGTCGCCTTCACGAGGTGGATTGCGACCGACCGTGGACCACCGGACCTGAGCCATTCACACCTCGTCGTGGACTACGAAGAAGCCCCTTTCCCTTCGAGTTGCTACGTCACCCCCCCCCTTTGTCTGCTGCCTTCCTCGAAGCACATGCGAGCTCCAACCAGGCCTCAACGCGCTCCTTTCAGTCCGGGACTCTAAGCCTTTTCCAGGCCAGGCCCTGCGTGTGAGTGAGTGATTGAGTGTGTGTGTGGCCGGCTGGGAGGGAGTATATACGGGGATGTATATATCATTTGTCTAAATAAATGTGTTTGTTCATCTTTGCTACATTACTGTGTGTTTAGTTGTATGCTAATGCTAATGCTAATTCTAATGCTAATGCTAATGCTAATTCTAATGCTAATGCTAATGCTAGTACTGCTAGTCTAAAGGGTTGCTGGCGCCCCCTGCCTGTATCCTCCTACACTGCCGATTTAGCTCCGAGTTAGTTAGATAACCAGCCCTTCCTAAATTCTACAGTCCTTTAGCTACTCCCTGGTTACAGACAGCTAAATATTTTCAGACAGTTCGTTATGAGACTACGGCAGGACAAATTACGACGATGGCGGGCCACCACAGTCTAGGTCATTAATGGGAAACGCCACAGTGGATCTGACTGTAAATGACATGGTCATTCGGGCCAGCATGTACTGTAATAGAGGAAGCCAAACAGGTCAGTAAGTACGCTGGCTTTACTGTTTGGGATGCCACTGATGTTAGGAGATCATTAGCTAGTGTCACGGTCACCACTAGCCTTTGCAAGCTTTGACCCCCCCCCCCGCCCCGTTACCCTACTCCAGTACCACATCACGCTGGATTCAGGTGCTCTCGGAGACTGGAACGCATTTCTGACCCGGCAGCTCTTGTACATCTGAGCTCTCTTAGAGTCGGCAATAGGGAGCTCTACGCCAAAACCCCGACTCTAAATCTCGACGGGAAGCTTTTCAGAGAGTTTTTTTCGGAGGAGCGCTTGAACGCACCATCAGTCTCGTCCTCATGTGTCGCAACAGGAAACATGGTCCAGGACCTCCATCCGTGTTTTTGGACGTCGTCCCCTCCACCCCCGAGAGAGAGAGGGGGGGGGGGGGGGGGAGCCAGGGGTGGGGGTGATATCACCACCACCGCCGCCTTGCCTCAATTACTGCTGTAATCTGCGTTAATCCAGGGGGTATGCTGTGGGGGATTACATCACTGCACACTCCGCGGTCCCGTGGAGAGAGAGGTGCGCCTGGGTGGCAGTGATGGAAGGAGCCGGGGCGGCCTGGGCTCCGAGGAGAGGACACGAACATGTCACCGTTATAGCTCCAGACAGTCCTCGTTAAGAGTCACACACGGGCGCATGCACGCACGCACACGCACACACACACACAGAGACTCAGGAGACATTACAGAGACTGAGGGAGGGAGAGGTGGGGAGAGAGGAAAGTGTGTGCATGTGTGCGTGTGTGCATGTGTGTGTGTGTGTGTGTGTGTGTGTGTGTGAGAGACACAGAGAGGGCTTTTCTCCACGGTTTGTCTGAGCTCAGTGAACACAGACCATCCTAATGAGCTCCGCCATCCCACAAGGACTGGGATTACTGTCCATCATCCCTTTCTCTCTCTATCAGAAGGTCTCTGGTTCGATCCCCGCCTCAGGAGGGAGCTGCGTGTGCCCTTGAGCACGGCACTTAACCGTTAATTGCTCCAGGGGCGCCGACTATGGCTGACCCTGTGCCTAGAGCAAACATTACCACATTCCAACAATTGATTGACAAGTTGATTAAAAACATTACTTATCTTTCTCTCTATCTCATTCCCTCTCCTTTTCTCTCTCTCTTTCTCTCTCTCTCTCCTTCTCTCTCTCTCTCTTTCTCTCTCTCTCCTTCTCTCTCTCTCTCCTTCTCTCTCTCTCCATCTCTCTCTCTCTCTCCCTGGGAAATTACAGTACGGTAAGGAATGTGGTGTGTAACAGCATGTTCTTACAATGTTCTTACCAGAGTAATAGCAGAGTTACTACCCAGGGCAGTAACAGCGAACTGTCACCCACCCAACCCTAACAGTGTGGATTGACTCTTTCCATTTCCAAATTCCCTCTCGGTGCTTTTCAATGATGAACCTTCGGAACTGGAATTTTAGCAATTCACTTCCTGAATTGATATGGGATTGCACCCCCCTCCCCCCCGTGGGGTCGTTAGTGTTGATGCGAGTGTTGATGTGAGTGTTGATGTTGATGTTAATGGGCCATCTGCCAGCACCAGCAGGTCAGGACCAGGTGATTAACAGCAGCTGTGTGTGTGTGTGTGTGTGTGTGTGTGTGTGTGTGTGTGTGTGTGAGTGTGTGTGTGGCTGTCTCTTATCACCTCAGCAGGGAGGCAAGGGAGAACAAACACACATGCACTGTCAATAAACACTGACACCAGCAGCATCAGCAGAGGTGTGTGTGTGTGTGTGTGTGTGTGTGTGTGTGTGTGTGTGTGTGTGTGTGTGTGTGTGTGTGTGTGACTGTGTGTGTGTGTGTGTGTGTGTGTGTGTGTGTGTGTGTGTGTGTGTGTGTGTGTGTGTGTGTGAGGTCATGTGTGTGTGTGTGTGGTCGAATTACAATTTGACTGTGATAACAAGCAGAGCACATGTGAGCACATTCACACAAACAGGGATTTGATTTGGGATAATCCTCTATGAGGAAGGACTGAGCCGACTCAGAGAGAGGGGCCCAGTACCGCTGACCCTGTCCACTCCACTGTGCTGACCCTGTCCACTCCACGGTGCTGACCCTGACCCTGTCCACTCCACTGTGCTGACCCTGACCCTGTCCTCTCCACTGTGCTGACCCTGACCACTCCACTGTGCTGACCCTGACTCCACTGTACTAAGTCAAGTCTTTGCATGATGGAACAGTAAAACCACTCCTCATCCCGACTCAAAGCCAACATGAATAATCATTATTGCCTTCAGGCATCCAATCCAGTCTAGTCAGGCATTATATTACATTACTTTTGAGTTCAAGTAAGGACTTGTAATCCTTTAGACGTATCAACAGGACAAGACCAACAAATCAAGAACAAAGTCTTTTTTTCTAGAAACTTTCTTTTCCAGGTGATCGATGCAACACTGCCATGATGGTGGAATGATGAGCTCTGACAGTAGTGGCTAGTACAGTATGACATGGTATGTACTGTGTGTGTGTGTGTGTGTGTGTGTGTGTGTGTGTGTGTGTGTGTGTGTGTGTGTGTGTGATTGTGTGTGTGCGTGTGTGTGTGTGTGTGTGTGTGTGTGTGTGTGTGGCAGCAGAATAGCTTCTCTGACCCGTTTATAACAACTGGAGTTTTCCCTGATCTCTACAGATAAACAAACACACACACACACACACACACACACACACACACACACACACACACACACAGACCACTGATCCTGAATATTATCCCTATTGCTCACATGATTTGTATTTCAACTCACTTGGTTTTTGGAGATGTGATGACGACTCGAGCGCCAGGGAGTCGATGGACCGCACTCGACTCTGCTGCGGCGGGTGCGCTTGCTTTCCGATCCGAACCGAATCCGTCCGATACGTGCCGCCGCTTTCGGGCACGATGATGGGAACCCGCTCCAAACTTCTTCCCGTTCTCTCAAACCCAGCAGCATTATTATTGTAGCGCGTGGGACCCGGACCACACGCTGGGGCAGGCGGAGCGGAGGGGTACCCCGTGGTGCCCCCCTCCTCATGTCTGGAGCGACTCTGCAGCGAGGAGGCACGGTGGTGATGCTGAGTGTTGGTCCCGTTACTCGGTCCCAGGGGGCGAACTTTATTCTCAATCCGAATCCCGACATTACCGGAGGAGGAGAGCGGGGCAGGTTTTTGAGGTGGCAGATGATGCTGCTTGGAATACGGGTGTGCTTGTTGAGGGTGCACCAGGGCAGCCTGGGCCATGAGGTGTGGATTGTGGTCCGGGTTGAGCATCGAGTAGCGCAGCCCCGCCACGAAGCGCTCGAAGGTCAGGCACCCATGCGGCGGGGCGACCCGCCGGAGGCACTCCAGCACCCCGCCGGGCAAATCCTGAGTCTCCGCGCCCTGCCACCGACTCTCGATCTCCGATATGTGGACATAGCCTCGCCTTCCGTCATCGAGGATGTCAAAGAGTGTCCTCAAACTGTGCAGGAACGCTTTGGGTAAGCCATCTGTTGAATATTCGGTGTCTTTCGGTTGCATTTTGATTTTACCCGTTTTGCAACTATCTGTCGCTTTGCTTTGGATGCCTTCTCTACGTGCGCCAAACCTCCCATAAGTTGTCGACGGCCCGTTCGATTTGCAGCTCCGATCGGTCGCTATCAAAGCCATGAAGTTATCAATCGATTTCTCTCTAAAAATGATGTCAAACCAAAACTCAACAGGATTACAGCCTATAACGCGGTTATAATCAGTTATTACAATGAATGAACCTCGTTTCTAATAAGACACCGTGGTTATCTTTTTCTATATTTTCCAAATCGAAATGATGTTATCCTCTCTTCCCTGTCCCACCTTTCTGAAGTCGCGACACTGCCCTGCCTTCCCCGGTCACAGATTCCAGGATTCGGGATAGTTTTTTCAACAGGACCGCCCTTCAAACGTCTGCGCAGACTTTGTCTCGGGACGCAGCCCATTGGTCACGGTCTGAATTGCCGTGCGCTCATTGGTGGGAGCTTGTCGATGGGAGAAGTTTGAGTTGAGCTTTTGTTATATTCAATAAGCCCGAACGTTATTCACCCCGGGATCATACCGCACCCCCCTCTGGATGAGAGCGAGGAGTTTAGGCAGGAGTTTACACTTTAGGGCAGCAGTGCCTTATTGCGCAAAAATGAAACCTGATCGGATGATTTTTTTTCAATAATTAAGCATTATATTTTTGTGTGAGTCATGGCATTATGGTTATTATTATACAATTTGTGATGCATATCAGTGTGCAGGCAGGCCAATTAAATTAAGGATGTGTGATAGGCCTATCTATCACACAAAGGACACACTACATTATAACACTGCAGGCACATATTATGTGCAATATGACAACCCATGTGTACATAAGGTTCAGATATAGGAAAAGTTAGGATATTTATAGCATAGCATAGTGTACAGCACAGTGTTTTATTGTATAGTATAGTAGTATAGTATTGTAGATAGTGTACATAGCCTTTATTTATGTCAACCAGCTCTTTTCTCTTTTTTATTTTACCCTTTATCTCTTGTTTTTAGTCTTTTTTAAGCACCAGGGGAGTCCCCCCCTCCTAAATTTCGTTGTATGGTACCTGTACTGTATTAATGACAATAAAGACCATCCATTCATTCATTCATAGCACTCCGTTAATGATCAACATATAATGTATTTTCCTGATCAAAACACTCTAAGCCTTATTATGGCCATAAAAAATAGGCCTGGAACAAACGCTCAGATTATTTGAGACAACTCGCTTTCGCTTTCTTCCTCTCTTTTGGTTGAGTCATATAACAGTCACTGACAGTGCCATCGCGTCCTCTGGGCTTGAAGCGTCTCATTGACCTTCACTTTCACCATCACAAGAGAGAGGCTACTATTCTACTGAAGCTGACGGTCATAGAAATTGACAAATTCATTCCCAGCATTCATTTTGCAGTTGAATGAACGGCATGCCCTTACGTCAGTCTCGGTATACCGTTCATGCTGCTCTTACAATAATTAATCAACTCAACACCAGGCATTAGGCGTCTGCCAGGCTACATTGATTGTGTAAATGGATTCTCTGCATGCCTGGGGCTAGGTGGGGACTAGATTGACTGTAGTAAAGGACCTAACAATGCTACAGTGTACACAAAGTAGGCTGTCAGACCTGACTGGCGACTACATAAATCATCATTTAAAAGACAACACATACCAACGTTCCTTTTAAGGGAATTCAGGTTAACTTCTGACTGAGACTGTCAGACTGACTGTGAGATAAGATAGGCACTGTATGTGGCAGTCCTGCGGTAGGGGTGGTCATCCCACCCCCAGGCTGAATGACTGGGGCTTCTCCACACAGTAAAACCCCTTTGGCTGCTCCAACACCACCACCACCGCCTCCGGGGTCATCCAGTTCACAGCATTAGCCGATCAAGAGATAGTGGGTTGTGTGTGTGTGTGTGTTTTGGAAAGAGAGGGAAAGGGAGAAAGAAAGGGGAGAGAAGTGAGACTAAATCGTCGTCCCCCCACACACACACACACACACTGCAGCACCCACGGATCATGAGTGGACGCTAAACCATGCGTGCACTGAGGGACAGTATTGTTTATCTTAGTTATTAGAACCTCACCCTACTGGCAAATGCAGCACACACACACATGTATTTCTCGTTCTTGTGCATATGTTGAAGTTAGACTCAGAGTTGGTAAAAGGGGTGTGGGTGTGCGGCCTATTCTACCAGTTGAAGCTATTGATTTTATTCTTGGAAACCAGTTGGCTGGTGTGCAGGTTTGGAACAAACCAGGAACAACAGGAACAAACAAATACAGGAGCACATTTTTCTCTCCGTCTCTCTCTCTCTCTCCGTCTCTCCCTTCAGCGATATCACTGTGCATATGACCAAAGCATTGAGAGCTGGGTCACTGCAGTCCTCTTCTTCAGGATGGCCATCACATCTTCCAATCAGAAGGCTTCAAAGGCAAGTCACCATGGGAGTAGAGAGGGAGGAAGAGAGGGAATACTAGATGGAGGAAGAGAGGGGGAAGAGAATAGGTAAGAGATGGAGGAAAAGCAGGAGGAAGAGAAGGAGGAAGAGTGGGGGGTAAGAGGGAAGAAGATTGGTGGGAAAAGAGGGAGGGAGAGAAGGAGATGGAGAGGAAAGAAAAGAGTGAGGAAGAGAGGGAGGAAAAGAGGCAGGAAAAGATGAGAAGGAGAGAGTAAGGAAAAGAGGGAAGAAGAAGGGGAGTGAGGGTGTATGTAGGGCAGGGTAGTGACCAAAAAAGAAGAAAACTGACAGTCAAACTGAAGTGTTTCCCTCGTTCATGGCTCAGTTATAATTCAGTGAATTCCTCTCCCTCCCCGTAATGAAACCAGCTCTGTTCCTAAGGAGCTTCCTGATCCGTGCCTGGGCTTCATCCACGTCCTCAGGCTGTCCCTGGTTCCTCTGCTGTTTCTGGAGCCCAGTAATGACAGGTTAGTGTGTGCCAGGGGCCTGGACTTTGGTCAGCCAGTCTCCGGAGGGAGTTATCCTGTAAAAGGACTCTATTGTTCCACTGGCCCCCTAAGTTCTTAAGTGGGTAAAAATATGTTTTCAGCAAATGTGAAAAATGAAAATTGGGTCACAATCAGGGTTTTAGACACAACAAGACAATAACATTTTGTTCTATTGACACACGTACTGGTTTTTAACACCTATGAAAGCTGATTCTTTTTTTCTTGAGCAAGGCCTCTGCCAGTGGCTGATATCACAGCTGAATCCTTATTCAGATTCCTATACAGAACCTACAGGACAACGTACATTGTAATGCCCAAGTCTTGCTCTAATGAAGATTGGACGCAGAGGCAAAAAGTTCAAAAGTTCATTCTTTATTCGTCTTTAGATTGATTGAATTCAATATTAGGTCAGTCCTGACATCTAGCCCTAAGGCATCTTTATAAGTACCACCCATCATGTGACTAAAAACCTATCACCACAAATGTGAGCTGTTCTTACAATCATTATTTCTGACTGTAAATGCCAAACTGCATGGTTATGGCACACATTATGCCCTCAGTCACAGTATCAACTAAACAGGGGAGGCTGTTGGAGGGAGAGATCGGAGGACGGACTCATTGTAATGCATGGAACGGATCAAGGAATGGTATCAGTATCAAACACACGTGTCATTCCATTCTATGCATTACGATGAGCCTGTCCTCCGATTTCTACCTCCACCAGCCTCTACTGCAGCACAGAAATGTCAAGCCAATCCGAGCATGCCTTTCAGCGCTGGTTTGCCCTCATTGATGCAACGTCATCATGAGGCCTTTGATCATCACTGCTCAACTGCTTTGTTGATGCTTGGTTGTGATTGCCTGAAGATAAGTTATTGTATTAAGCTTGGATTATGCCATACATCCATGTTCTACCCAGCAACAAGCTCACGAGCTCTGAAGACATGAGATTTAAAAAATCAATTAACATTATATCATAAACTATATAGTCAACACATTCAACCAAAATATGATTTGAAGAATTAACGACAGTCTCGAGAGGGATGGGTTTCACTACTGCACACAGTCAAACTTGGGGTGATGATTTTTAGCTTGTTGGCTAATGCATTTTCATCATCAATTGCATGATGAAAACATTGTGTTTCCGGAAAGCCATTCAGGGTGGATGGAAAGAGATGAGCCCAGGCCACATACAGATGTTTTATTTGCCATGCAATCGACTTCAATTGTCAGTCAATTGTTGGAATTTTGTCTTTTTTGCTCTAGGCACAGGGTCAGCCATAGTCGGCGCCCCTGGAGCAATTAGGGGTTAAGTGCCTTGCTCAAGGGCACATGCAGCTCCCTCTTGAGGAGGGGATTGAACCAGCGAACATCCGATTGCTAGCTGGCGTCTCTAACCTCTAGGCTACCACCACCGCCCCATACAGTAGGACCAGTCATGAACAGGAGGCTAGGAGGTGGCAGCCCCAGGTAGTCGGAGGTTGGCAGGGAAGGCAGAGCGTTGGCACCCTCTGGCAGCTCACCTCACCTGGCCACCTCATCCTGCCACGCCCCGGAGAGCTCTGAACCACCCGGTCCGACACTTTCTTCTCCTGCATCATCCCGTTTCTGATCTGTCATCGACATCACCACAGCGGGAAACCAAGCCGAGACCCAGTGTGGGAACATCAGGTCCTGAACATTGACATAACGTTAATCCATCAACCATCCCACCCCCAGATTCACTTTGCAGGTTCTCTGTTGTTTCCGTAGAAATCAACGGTTATGCTCATTGTAACACATGGAATGGAATGAAGAAAGGTATCAAACATATCATTCCACATTCCATTCCATGCATTACAGTGAGCCCGTCCTCCGATTTCTACCTCAAAGAGCCTCCCCCTGGTGTAATGCCTGGCTAGCTGATCCCATGTTGTGGAGAAATGGATTTTAGGTTATTATATGCTACCCAATCATATACTACTCTGGGTTGTACCAACCAATCATATACTACTCTGGGTTGTACCAACCAATCATATACTACTCTGGGCTGTACCAACCAATCATATACTACTCTGGGTTGTACCAACCAATCATATACTACTCTGGGCTGTACCAACCAATCATATACTACTCTGGGTTGTACCAACCAATCATATACTATTCTGGGTTGTACCAATCAATCATATACTACTCTGGGTTGTACCAACCAATCATATACTACTCTGGGTTGTACCAACCAATCATATTCTACTCTGGGTTGTACCAACCAATCATATTCTACTCTGGGTTGTACCAACCAATCATATACTACCGGTACTCTGGGTTGTACCAACCAATCATATACTACTCTGGGTTGTACCAACCAATCATATACTACTCTGGGTTGTACCAACCAATCATATTCTACTCTGGGTTGTACCAACCAATCATATACTACCGGTACTCTGGGTTGTACCAACCAATCATATACTACTCTGGGTTGTACCAATCAATCATATACTACTCTGGGTTGTACCAACCAATCATATACTATTCTGGGTTGTACCAACCAATCATATACTACTCTGGGGGTTATGTACCAACCTATCACATACTGCTCTGTCAGGGTCACTGAGTGTCATCTGCAGTAACATGAGAGTGTAACCACGGTGAGTATGAAATAGGACAGGAGGAAGAATGCACTAGAAGAGCACTTTGACTTCAAGACAAATGGTCAAACAAACTGTCATGCTGTCACACCGCTGCTTCACACCAGAGAGGTGTGAGAGTGAGCTAGTGTTGATTATCAGGTGACTAAAAAAGCTCATCAAAGCCCTCAACCTGACCCCAGGCTCTCAGCATTTGGAGATATGAAAGTAAATAGTGCTGGTATTGTCATAAATGTCTGAGAGCAAAAATGTTGTAATGTTGTTACCTGAGGGGTAAATCCAGGTTAATATTTAAGATTATCACAAACAGGGAAATCAACTATTTGGGCTAATCCTAATCCTTTCTCTCTCTCCCTTTCCAACTCTTAGTTTAGTTCTCCTCAGTTCAATGAGCATTATTCCATGTATCATTACAGGCTATAATTGTTATGACACAATCATCACATTAGTTTCCTCGTCCTTCCTCATTTCCTTCCAATTATCCTCTCTTCTCCTCTCTCACCCTGACCAATATTATAAACTGGAAAGGAATGAGAAATGGCATCAGATGAACCGGTACTGGCCACCAGTGGCAAATTGTGGTACTACAGGTTTCCGGTATTTATTTATTTATTCCTAGTTTTAAAATGGCATGCCAGCTGATGCATCAGGGTGACACATCACAAGCTTATAAATTATTAATCCTCACAAAAAAAGCGAAAAGAGATTTATGTAACTCTGTATGAAAACATGTATCTACATTTGGCCTAATGTCCTGCTCTGAACTCACCAAATACTGTCTGGAATGTTGAACTTTATTCATGTGTCAAGAGTGATTTACATTTTAGGAGATAAGAGCTAAATGAGACATTCTTTGTTGCGATAAAGACCAAATGTTCATGTTATGATAAAATTGACTTTGTAATAGTCCAGTGAGACCAATGTTTAGTCTACTACAAGACAAGACCCAATTTTCATCGTTGTCATCAACTAGCTACCATGAAAGGAGGCCCAAAAACATCCTCAAATGACAGGTAAAAGGTAAAATAATATAATAAATAAATGTCTTTATTAATAGGCTTGTGCAGGAGTGGAGTGAGGGCAAGAAAGAGAGCTGGGGTTTTCTTTCTTGGGGTCAATCATCCATCACATCTCCATACACTGTCTTCTTAGGTCCTGTAGGTTCTTTAGGTGCAGGCTCTGCTACTGGAGGGAGGAAGGGAGGGGGAGAGAGAGAGAGAGAGAGAGAGAGAGGGAGAGAGGGGGAGAGAGAGAGAGAGGGGGAGAGAGAGAGAAAGGGAGAGAGAGAGGGAGAGAGGGAGAGAGGGGGAGAGAGAGAGAGAGAGAGAGAGGGAGAGGGAGAGTATTGTTATGTCACATTACACAAGTATAAGAGAGTAGAATTATTATGCTGCAGTTCCTGACATTGCAGCACAAGACATTAAGGAAATAGCACAAGACATAAGTGAGACAATTGGACAAGTGCCAAGTCGTGGGAGACAATAGACAAGGATACAGTTAGCAGTACAAATAGTCAAATAAAATAGTACAAGTAGAATGTCATGAGTATTGCACTCTGTGGCAGTGGATGTAAGAGGCAGTATTGTATAACGTGACTGTGTGCTTATGGTTAGGTAGTCCGTATATGGGGTGTGCTTGGGGATAATAGTCGATTGTCTCCTGTAGGCTTGTTTAGGCCTGATCGCCTGGGGCGAGAGAGAGAGAGAGAGAGAGAGAGAGAGAGAGAGAGAGAGAGAGAGAGAGAGAGAGAGAGAGAGAGATCCCCCCCCTTGTACAAAACCCACAAAGACACCTTTTGGACACCAAACAGTAGGTTGAGGTTCACATTACTTACTGTCTGGACATCACAAGTATTGGAACCCCTCCTATGTTTGAATCCATTCATTCAGAATATGCTTTCAAACATTCTCATGCATATTTCAGACCCAGAAAATCCCCATGAGAAACACTGCCAGATCTGATGGATAGAGTTGAAAAGAAGGAATGGGATGCACACTGCCACCAACACACAGCCCACTGGTCAGAAGTCAACTGACCCCAGCCAGAAGTTGACTTACTCTGTGGTGTTCTGTCAGGCACTTTCCCTGTCTCTATAAGTATCCACAGGTCAGTGCACTTCTGTGTCTCCCAGCGTGTCACTGAATAGCTTGCTACTGACGAAGTCACTGAGAGGAGGAGAGATGGGGAGATGGGAAGAGGAGAGAGGGGGAAGAATAAAGGAGTAAGGTAAGTAGCTTACACGGGGGAAGGGAAGTTGTGTTGAAATAAAGATCAACTTACATTCTGGGCTCAGTAACCGTAATGTTTTGGTATTAGTAGTACATTACATATTCTCCTAGTCCTAATACATGAATTAATTAATTTATGATAGCCTACATTCTTACCTATTGAAATCAGTAGGTTCCACTGGAGGGGGTAGGGAAGTCTCTTCTGAAGGAGCTTCTGCATGAGGAATAACCCAGCGGTCCCTTGGAGAGCATGCACCGAGAGGTTAGGAACTAGGGGCTTTCACAAAGAACTCTGCGAGCATCTCATTTCATCATCTACAATGCATGCCACAACATCCCAGGCTACTGTGATCATTGTATGGATGAAATGAGTTAGCTAAAAGTGAGTTTCTCGAAACATTCGTCTAGAGCAGGGGTATGTGTACAGTATCATTGGTGTTCATCTGAGAAGGCTATTGTTGTTCATATGAAGATGTTGGAGACTCAATATTGGAGGTAACACATCGTGAGCTTAGAATTATAAGGTTCTATCTCCGTTTAGGGCAGTTCAGAGATATTGAGCGTCAAAGTTTTTACATTCCATTATGTTTTGTGAGATGGAACCTTTGTATTTTATTAATTAGTTACTAACTAAAACATTTCAACATTTTAAAAATAACACCACACAGGCATTAATAAACACCTAATGGGTCAGATTATGTAAAAAAAACTCAATTTTGACAAAAATTTAGATAGAACCTTATAATTCTAACGTCACGACATGGGAGTGCCACACTCACCGAATATAAAAGTGCCAGTTCCTGTCATGAAGGCACGAGACTGGCATGCAGCATACTGTTGCAAGCCCTGGGAGAAAGACAGAAATGCATGCGGTACACAAGTTCAATCATCATTTAAGAGGCCATTCATTCACAGAATCGTGACGTTTGATTGATTGATTGAAAACTTTATTAGAAGATTTGCAGAAGTAGGTACATGAAAGTACATATTACATACAAGGTCAACTAAAAGGATAAAAACCCAAGAAAGCCACTGGCTTATTTCAATTGGGGTCCTTGATTTTCAATTCGACGTTAGAATTATAAGGTTCTATCTCCATTTTTGTAAACATTTTGTTTTTTACATAATCTGATCCTGTAATGATTAGGTATTTATTAATGCCTGTGTGGTGTTATTTTTAATAATGGTGACATTTTTGAGTTAGTAATTCATAAAATACAAAGGTTCCATCTCACCAAACATAATGGAATGTAAAAACTTTGACGCTCAATATCTCTGAACTGCCCTACACGGAGATAGAACCTTATAATTCTAAGCTCATACAAGTTCAATTATCATTTAAGAGGCCATTCATTCACAGCATGTGTGTCCTCTAACTAGCTTGTATAACAGACAGGTTGGAGAGGGGTTTTTTAAAGAGAGAGAGAGTGGCACCAACCGGGTGTTTCGCTGCCAGAGCATCGTCTACTTTTCTGATCCCAAGGTTGACCATCTCGTGGAAAATCAAAAGGTTGACAACCACTGAAAACCAAATCACAGCGCAAAATGTAACATGTATTCAAATATTGTTGTTATCTAACTGGAGACTTCCGTGTATACAGTAAAGAAAACCGTGAAGAGAATTTCATATAGTTTACTAAGAGAAGTGAAGACGCCATGTGGACTGGAGGCGCTAGTGCAGCGGGTCTCAACGTGCAGGTTTGCCTTTTCACATTATTATTTTTCTTTATTTAACCTTTATTTATACAGGTAAAAACACATTGAGCCCCAGGGGCTCATTTTCAAGTGTGACCTGTTCACAGGCATACAACATCCAACACAAACAAATACAATACAAAACCTGGCCTACATAGTCTACAACTAAACTAAAACTACATAGTCTAAAACTAAAACTAGTCTAAAACAGTCTAAGATAATCTAAAACTAAACTAAAACTACAAAACCTAAAACTAGACAGCTAAGGAGCTAGGGACAGGGAGGGGTCAGTAATGGGCAAAAGGGAGGTCAACTCAATTGCAAGAACAAATCATAGACTCGCACTGTATGTGTCTCAGCAAGAGCTTGAAACTGGAAAGAGGGATCAGATGAGACAGTTTCAGACTCTGCTGTCTATTAGGTTAGCCTAATATACAATATAAATTATTGTTAGGAAAACGACTTCTCGAGTCCTCTCATCAAGGAATGATTTTTATATAGTTTGCATAACAGGTACTAGTGATAATGTACAATGTAAATGATCTGTGTAACAGAGATGCATTGTAGGGCTACAGCAAGCAGTCCAATGAAATAAGTAAGGAGAGGAGAAGGTTGAGGAGAAGGTTTTTTATTAAAAAAAGGTTTTACAAAATAAATAAAACATCTTTTTTACTTTACTCACTTCTATTGTTGTCATGAACACGTTAAAACGGTTAGCTACATTCTAAACCAAAACAAAGTGTATTTAATTCAAAGACAATGTAGAATTTAAAAAATTAGGTCAAAACCACTCTAGAACAAATTTGTCACAGACATTATTTAGATGAAGACTGATCCATCCAATGCTTCCCTTGGTCATCATCAGCTTAGTTTGGTCCAGTTTGTTGTCTGGGGACATCTTCCTCTTATTCCACTCTGCACTCCTGGTCCTATCATAAGCTTGGTCCTATAGAACAGAGATAAGAGACACTTCCTCTGAAAGCAGCCTACTCTTTTTCAAAGCCACTAACTGAAAGAGAGGGCATTCATTCATTCAAAGACATTAATACACAGAGAGGGGTAAAGACTATGGGTGGCTAAACTACATGTCATGGTTTCTTAGGTTTTCATTTTAGAGACATCTAGTGGACATTTTATGACATTACATTTGTTACTGCCTTTATTCAGTTTCGGTTTTGATTAGTCACATGACGAACATTAGTCACATGACGTGAGCACACTGTTCAGACGTGATAGCTCGTAGCAGCAGCTAGTTGAGAGGAAAAGCTCCGGAGAATCTCTTTGTTTACATTCTTGCCCTGGAAAAGGCTTTGCTTGTAAGTTGCCTTTTCTTTTCTTGTTTAACTACAATGTATACTGTATATGTTTATAAATGCATAGCTTATATTATTTAAGTATAACTATTTGTATTGCTATATTGATATTATATGTTGGCTACATACTGTTGATGTTGAAAGTGTAACAGTATAGTTTTGAGCATTACAGTAATTGTACTCTTATGTTTATTTACAGTTTTACAAAATAACCAAACGACCACTCATGTTTCTGAGGATTGAGTAAAGAACTAAACTTTACTCCAGCGTCTGAGGATTCATTTGTGTGTCAGTGTGTGTTCGCTATCTGTGGAAGTTGCGCCCTGGTTACGCGCAGTGGGAACAGAATAGTAAAAAAGCAACCACTCAGCGGGCGGATCGACTCAAGGAGAGAGATCTTCAGCACTGCTCCCCATCATCCTTGCTCACGCCAAGCACACAGCAATATTCATGATGGAAGAGTTGAGCAATGCTGAGACAAGGTCAGTGGCCTCTAGCACATCTAGGTCTTTTAAATCAACAGCCAGTAGGGCAGCTGTCAATGCACGTGTCAAAGTGGAAGTAGCACGCACACGTGCTAGCTATGCAAAAATGGAATCAGAGATTATGATCGAAAAAGCCCAAATGGAAGCAAAATTAAAGAACTTGCTGCATGAGAAAGAAGTGGCAGAAGCCATCGCTGAAGCTAATGTTCTTGAAGCAGCAGCGGAGGAAGAAAACAACGGTATCGAAGCTGTCATTCATGCCACTGTTGACCGCACACGCCAGTACGTAGAACAACAGTCACAGCTACCACTATCTGCCGAAGATGTTAAGGACTCTATAGCCAATCTGGAACCGATAGTCCATAGGCTGAGATCCTCCTCACCACCCAGACAGCGTCTGACTGTTTCATACGAGAGACAGCACTCCTCCACTGTGAAGCATGAGCACAGCTCTCCATCACTGCGACCTAGTAGGCCAAAGACATCAGGGCAGCCCTCATCAGAGCAGCCCACACCCAGCAGGCCCAAGGGTTCACCATACAAACCAACAGGAAGCGGTGACACAAGCGACATCAGTGATGTGGCTCGGTACCTAGCACGCAGAGACCTCGTAACCTCCGGTCTCACCAAGTTCGATGATCACCCAGAAGATTACTGGGCATGGAAGTCGTCCTTCAAGAACGCCATTGACGGACTACTACTCAGTGCTAATGAAGAGATGGACCTCATGATTAAGTGGTTAGGGAGTGAATCTGCAAAGCACGTGAAACGAATAAGAGCAGTACATGTAGGTCATTCATCTCAAGGTCTATGCAAAGCTTGGGAACGCTTAGAAGAGTGCTTCGGGTCTCCAGAGGTAATTGAAAAGTCCCTCTTCGACAGGCTGGAGAACTTCCCAAAGATCAGCAATAAAGATCCTGTGAAGCTGAGAGAGCTAAGTGACCTTCTCCAAGAGTTGGAAGCAGCCATGTTCGAAGGTTACCTGCCTGGTTTGAGCTATCTGGACACTTCACGCGGCATTTTGCCCATCGTAGACAAGTTGCCCTACAACATCCAAGAGAAATGGATATCACAGGGTTCCAGATACAAAGCTGAGCGACAGGTAGTTTTTCCCCCATTCACATTCTTCTGCGAGTTCATCACCAAAGAGGCACGAGCTCGCAATGACCCAAGCTTCAGGCTATCGATGAGTAACACAGCCCAGATGAAGTCAGAGCAGCCATTCAAGAGACAAAGTAAGAGCATGGTCTCTGCACGTAAGACAGATGTCTCTCACGAGAAAGACACACGAGACGGTTCAGGCCGAACAGCAGTGGACATGAAAAAACTATGCCCTCTCCATAAGAAGCCACACCCCCTAACACGCTGCAGAGGTTTCAGAAGCAAGCCCCTCGAGGAGCGCAAGGCCTTCCTCAAAGACAACGGTGTCTGCTTCAGATGTTGTTCCACAACTACTCATCTAGCCAAGAACTGCACCACAGCCATCAAGTGCATGGAATGTGAGAGTAACAGCCACACCACGGCTCTTCATCCAGGACCTCCGCCTCCAGCCCCATCTGAGGATGGCGGGGAGGGAGAAGGAGGATCAGACCAATCTGCAGTCACCTCAAATTGCACAGAAGTCTGTGGAGAGGGTCAAAGCGGCAGATCCTGCTCGAAGATTTGCCTGGTGAATATATTCCCAGAAGCACACCCAGAGAGAGCAACCAGAGCATATGTTGTGCTGGATGACCAAAGCAACAGGTCGCTTGCAAGGTCTGAATTCTTTGATATGTTCCACATCAAGGGGTCAGATTCAGCATTCACACTTCGTACATGTGCAGGTACAACTCAGATGACAGGAAGGAGAGCCACAGGCTTTGTGGTGGAATCTGTGGATGGAGCTACAACAGTGACACTACCTACACTAATAGAGTGTAACAACATTCCCACCGAAAGAGCTGAGATACCTACGCCAGAAGCAGCGTTGCATCATTCCCACCTCAAGCCCATAGCATATGGTATACCACCTTTGGATTCTAAAGCACAGATCCTTCTCTTGCTAGGCCGAGACATCCTTAGAGTTCATAAAGTGCGGGAGCAACGGAACGGTCCACATGACGCCCCCTACGCACAACGACTCGACCTGGGATGGGTCATCATAGGAGAAGTCTGCCTAGAGGCAGCCCACAAGCCTTCAGACATCCAAAGCTACCGCACCAATGTGCTTGAGAACCAACGCCCTTCATTCTTCAGCCCATGTCCGAACAGGATCCAGGTGAAGGAGCAATATGTTCCGAAGCCAGCACATCAAATTGCCCCAGCGCAAGGCACCCACAGTATCCGGGAATGCAACTTAGGGAGCACCATCTTCAACACGTCCGGGGATGACAACAAGATTGGACTCTCTATTGAAGACAGACTGTTCTTAAAGGTCATGGACAAAGAAATGTATATGGATGACTGCAACAGCTGGGTGGCACCATTGCCATTCAGAACACCCCGTCAGCAACTCCCTCACAGCCGAGGCCAGGCCCTCACACGACTTACCTCTCTTCAAAACACACTGGAGAAAAGGCCCGAGATGAAGAGGCACTTCATCGCGTTCATGCAGAACATCTTCGACCGTGATCATGCTGAGCTGGCTCCTACATTGGAGAACGGACAAGAATGTTGGTACTTACCTATCTTCGGGGTTTATCACCCTCAGAAGCCAGGCCAGATTCGAGTCGTCTTCGATTCCAGTGCAAAATGGAAAGGTGTGTCACTGAACGATGTTCTCCTTTCTGGTCCGGACTTAAATAACAGCCTCTTAGGAGTACTGGTGCGATTCAGACGAGAACCGATCGCTGTCACTGTGGACATAGAACAAATGTTTCACAGCTTCCTTGTGAAAGAAGACCACAGGAACTTTCTCCGCTTTCTGTGGTACGAGGACAACGATCCTAGGAACGACATATGTGAGTACCGCATGAAGGTTCACGTATTCGGGAACAGTCCCTCTCCTGCGGTGGCAATCTATGGTCTCAGACGTGCTGCAGCTCATGGTGAAGAAGAATTTGGGTCTGACGCCAAACAGTTCATCGAAAGAGAGTTCTACGTTGACGACGGACTCCTGTTAAGGCCCACAGCACGTGAAGCCATCGACCTACTGAAGCGGACACAGGAGATGCTTGCTGTGTCGAACCTGCGACTTCACAAAGTTGCTTCCAACAGCCAGGAGGTTATGGAAGCATTCTCTGCTGAGGACCGAGCAAAGGGACTCAAAGACCTAAACTTGGATGTCGATCCCACTCCTATTCAACGGAGCCTTGGAGTGAGTTGGGATCTGAAGAAAGATGTCTTCACGTTTCAAGTAGCAGAATCCACAAAGCCTTTCACACGTAGGGGTGTTCTAGCTACTGTCAACGGCCTCTTCGATCCACTTGGATTCGTTGCACCAGTTACGATACAGGGAAAGATCCTGTTACGAGAGCTCACAAACGAAGCCTCCGACTGGGACTCTCCTCTTCCTCCAGAAAGGGAAGATGAGTGGAACGCTTGGAGAAGCTCTCTTCAAGACCTCAGGCAGTTGGAGATCCCAAGAACCTATTCTGCTTCTACAATCTCAACAGCCATAAGAAAGGAGCTACACGTGTTCTCAGACGCTTCAGTGAAGGCTATTGCAGCAGTCGCCTATCTCCAAGTAATTGATGTTGAGCAAAAATGTCAAGTAGGATTTGTCCTTGGAAAAGCTAAGTTAACTCCACAGTCGGCTCACACTATCCCAAGATTGGAGTTGGGAGCTGCCGTGTTGGGTGTGGAAGTCGCTGAGCTAGTCACAAGCGAGCTAGATATAGCTCTGGATGCTGTAAAGTTCTATACAGATAGCCGAGTTGTCCTAGGATACATCAGCAACCAGACAAGAAGGTTCTATGTATATGTGAGCAACAGAGTGCAGCGTATACGGCGGTCTTCTGAACCAACCCAGTGGCACTACATCTCCACAAGCCATAACCCAGCTGACCTTGGCACACGTTCTGTGCCTGCAGCTATGCTAGGTGAGACAACCTGGCTTAGAGGACCAACGTTTCTGCTACAAGTAGAGGAACCATCATCACCTGAAGTCTTTGACTTCATCAACCCGGACTCAGACATAGAGGTACGGGCACACATCACCAACCTGCCCAACGACAGAACACACCTTGGATCTCACAGATTCGAGCGTTTTTCCTCATGGAAGCGACTTGTGAGAGCAACAAGTTCACTCATCCACATCGTGGAATCCTGTAAGGCTACCAGCAAAGATCAGGATCAAACTTGCAGTTCATGGCATCACTGCAAGCAGCCTCGCACAGCTGAAGAACTGACAAAAGCTGAACTCATCATCATCAAATGCGTGCAAGGAGAGGCTTACAAGGACGAACTTGCGTGCATAGCGAGTGGAAAGGACATCTCAAGAAGTAGTCCTCTGAAGAAACTCAATCCCTATTGCGACGAAGAAGGCCTCCTGAGAATAGGGGGACGGCTCAGACATTCAGATCTCGCCTACAAGGAAAAACACCCTCTTGTTATTCCGGGAGGGAAACACATCGCAAAGCTACTTGTGGAACACCATCACCAAAGGGTGATGCACCAAGGCCGAGTCTTTACCGAAGGCGCTGTCCGCACTGCAGGGTACTGGATCATGGGAGCAAGACGACTGATCAAAGGCATCCTTCACGACTGTGTAACCTGCAAGAAGCTCAGAGGCAGAGTGACGGAACAGATGATGGCCGACCTACCTGTTGATCGCCTGAGTACTGAACCCCCATTCACCTACGTGGGACTGGACGTCTTCGGCCCCTGGCATGTAAGCACAAGACGCACAAGAGGAGGACAGGCAAACAGTAAAAGATGGGCTGTTCTTTTCACATGTCTAAGTACGCGCGCTGTCCACATCGAATTGATTGAGTCAATGGACACATCATGCTTTATCAATGCGCTACGCAGGTTCTTTAGTCTAAGAGGACCTGCCAAACAGATCAGATCAGATTGTGGAACAAATTTCACAGGCGCATGCCGAGAGCTGAACATTCTGCTGACCGACCCCAACATGCCTAGCATTCGAAAGTACCTGGGAGAAGAGGGCTGCTCATGGGTCTTCAACCCACCTCATTCATCCCACATGGGAGGCTCCTGGGAAAGGATGATAGGGATATCAAGGCACATACTTGACTCCATGTTGCTCAAGGCTTGCCCTTCTCGCCTGACTCATGAAGTTCTCTCCACCCTGATGGCAGAGGTTACAGCCATAATCAACGCCAGACCTCTCACCCCCATCTCAATGGATCCAGACTCTCCTTTTCTTCTAACACCAGCTATGCTTCTTACGCAGAAGATGTGCACTCCACTTCCTCCTCCGGGAAATTTTAGTGATATGGACCTCCACAGACAGCAGTGGAAACAGGTTCAACACCTTGCAAATACTTTCTGGAGCCGATGGAGACATGAATACCTCACGACACTACAGAGTCGCAGCAAGTGGCAAGAGGAACGTCCGAACCTTAAAGTAGGGGATTTGGTCCTTCTCAAAGATGCTCAAGCTAAGCGCAACGACTGGCCTTAGGACTAGTCAGCCAGACATTCCCTGACAAGGACGGGAAGATCAGAAGAATCGAAGTGAAGATCACCAAACATGGGACGGCTAAAACGTTCTTGAGACCAATATCTGAGACAGTGCTTCTCATGTCGCCAAAGGACTGAGTATCCCTGAGTTAGTTCATAGTGGTATTTCCTCCATACCAGACGGGGAGTGTCATGGTTTCTTAGGTTTTCATTTTAGAGACATCTAGTGGACATTTTATGACATTACATTTGTTACTGCCTTTATTCAGTTTCGGTTTTGATTAGTCACATGACGGACATTAGTCACATGACGTGAGCACACTGTTCAGACGTGATAGCTCGTAGCAGCAGCTAGTTGAGAGGAAAAGCTCCGGAGAATCTCTTTGTTTACATTCTTGCCCTGGAAAAGGCTTTGCTTGTAAGTTGCCTTTTCTTTTCTTGTTTAACTACAATGTATACTGTATATGTTTATAAATGCATAGCTTATATTATTTAAGTATAACTATTTGTATTGCTATATTGATATTATATGTTGGCTACATACTGTTGATGTTGAAAGTGTAACAGTATAGTTTTGAGCATTACAGTAATTGTACTCTTATGTTTATTTACAGTTTTACAAAATAACCAAACGACCACTCATGTTTCTGAGGATTGAGTAAAGAACTAAACTTTACTCCAGCGTCTGAGGATTCATTTGTGTGTCAGTGTGTGTTCGCTATCTGTGGAAGTTGCGCCCTGGTTACGCGCAGTGGGAACAGAATACTACATATGAACATTCAACTACTCATAAGCTATTACTGCATGTTTTAGTTTTGAGTCAACTCAGTTAGCACCTGTCTCTCAGTAGCTTGACTTTATAGTCTCCCGTCCAGTCCAGCTCTGAGTAGGGTTGAATGGGCGTCACACACCTCACTGCATCTGCTGTGACACACCAGGGCAGTATTCCATCAACGTTGCTAAATGTAAATCCAGGTTTATTTTGATAAATTATCAAAAATAAGCCAGAATTTACCTTTAGCGTAGACCCCCCAGGACATGTGTTTTCAACCGTTGATGAATTTCAATGTGTGTATTGTTGTACTCAAATAGCTGAGGCTAGTCTACATGTATTTTAAATCTGACAAATACATTAAATTCATTCATTCACCACATACAAAGATATATACAGAGACACAAATCAAAACAGACATATTAGACTACAACGACAACAACAGGAAACAGACACAGCCTATAGAGAGACGTGGATACAGGAACAGACTGACACATGACTCCTGAACATGACAATGTAATACAGCAACATACTCACCAACATGGTGGGGGATGAAGGGCAGCTTCCCTCTGTCTCTGGGCCCGCTTCTGAGAGCACTCCACTGGAGGAGCATCCCTGGAGAAATAGAGAGAGAGAGGGTAATAATAATAATTCATTGCATTTACATTGAGCCTTTCTAGACATCCAAAGCACTCACATTGTAAGGGGGAGAATTCATCTGCCACTACCAATGTATGAAAGCATGAAATTATTAAAGTGATATGATGCTTCTCTCAGACACACCAAGAGCAGTGTACCTGGGCTTATGTTAACCCTAAGGGATGAGGGGTCAGGAGGCGGGGCCATGCTGAGATTGGACTGCTGATTGGCTAGCAGGTTGTCCTCTGTCCTAGCCCGGAGATGGAGACGGGGACGGACAGGGACCTGAGCAGGACAGACAGACAGTGCTGCTTTCTCTCTGGCTCTCTTCCACAGCGCCTTCACATCATATCCCGTCACCAGACCCAAGGTCATCTTAGCATGGAGGATGTTCGACAAGCAGGGAGAATCATCAGCACAGTCTTAGGCATAACACCACACAACACTGAGAAATCTACGTTTACGATTGCAAATGATCTGCTATGTGTGTGTGTGTGTGTGTGTGTGTGTGTGTGAGTGTGTCATATCCATCTATATGTACCTCAGATGATTCCACTTTGCTGACGCCGTATCCAGGAGACGGTGTAGAGACCAAAGACTGCCTGTGGTGGAAGACAAGGAGGAAGGATTAGTGGTGGTCTAGTGGATAGTGAGTTGGACTTGTGATCGGAAGGTTGTGAGTTCAAATCCCGCCTGAAATCACACCACTACTAGTGTGCCCTTGAGTAAGGCACTTAGCCCTCAGTTACTCCAGGGGGAATGTCCCTGTAATTCGTAATTGTAAGTCGCTTTGGATTAAAAGCGTCTGCTAAATGGCAAAATTAAAATTAAAATTAAGGATTGCGTACAATCTCATAATACATCAACATGTCAGTGATACCAATAATACCCGAATTAAGTCCCCCCTCTCCTCAAAAATAGTCTATTAATTTCATTTTAAGTAAATAAAAAAATGTACATCACTCCAATGAATCAACCCTAAATCACAATCTCTGCTGTCCAAGATATCCTACACGGATTCAGCACCAGAACAGTACTTTAGGAGTAAGTTCCTGCAGTGAGCATGTTGTTGCTTCTCTTCGTTTCCAGTAACCTGTGTCTCTCTCTGTCCTGGCCGCTCCCTCTGGATCTCCTGCCAGACAGATGGACCTTGGGCTGATGGCCGTGGGCAGAGTGGGGCTTCTTGACCTTTGGTTTGACCTCTGGCGCCTCTGTGGCAACAGACGGGGAGGCAGCAGGGGTCTGAAGGGTCGTAGGAAGAGGAGGAGGAGGAGGAGGGTGGCGGCCCGGGGAGTACAGACACCTGATAGGGAGACAGACGGACGGAGAATAGAGGTTACTCACCACACCGTGACCAGAGCACCACTCATAACTAGGGAGGGCTAATGGAGGTAAAAATAGGAGGACGGGCTCATTGTGATGCATGGAATGGAATGCAACACCCACACAAGCTACACACCAGTCATGTTATTTATCTGAATGGACTCGCCAAACCATTGCTTGCTATCCTCAATTTGTTTGCCCTATCTTGAGTATGTTGAATGAAGTGCTAAAGCTGCTTAAGCACCACGCAACACCACCATTCTCCTGCCCTTATGAGTCTCCTGACCTCTGTCTGTGTGGGTATTCATCGCGGGCGGTCCTCTTGGTGACAGGCCTGCTCTGACAGCGCCCTCTGGAGGTGATGGCCGTTACTGTGCAGGTGTAAGCCGTGTTGGCGGCCAGGCGGTGGGCGGTGTGAGCGCGCTCCGTGCCCAGGTAGGCCACCCGGCCGTTCAGCCTCAGCTCGTAGTTGAACAGGCGACCCAGGAGCACCGGGGGGGACCCCCACGTGACCTGGAGCTCATGCCTGCCCAGGACCACCACGCTCAGGCCGCTGGGCGCGTGGTCCTGGCCCTCCGCCGTACGGACCTCCACCTCCACACAGGGCCCCACCTCGTCCCCTGGACCCACAGCACACACCCCCAGCTGGTACAGAATCCCTGGGGACAGACCACCCACTATAGCCCTGGGAAACAGAACAGGGCAGGAAAGATTTTGAGCTGCTCGATGAGGGATAATTGTTGGGGTTTCTTTTCTAAAGAGACCTTCAGTCTGGATTGGAACACTTGCCAGTATAATATTACTCTCATCAAGTCATGCCAGGTACATTATGCTGTCATTGATTGGGTGCCATAGTCCAGCTGATAACCTTCGATTGTAATCTCACCCCAGCTCTGACGTAGTATGTAGCAGTGTTTCCCCTCTGTGCAACTGATACGCCTTGGGCTTCAGCCCGCCCACCGGCGCCTGCCAACCGAGTCGGACCTGAGAGGATGTGCATCCAATCACGCGCAGCTCCTGCGGTGGACCAGGCCTTGTCCCCGCCCCCTCTGGTTCTGCGACCAATAGCGTGGGCTCACTGCAGGGGCTGGTGTCCCCACCATTGGTGGAGAGCACCAGCCTGAGGGAGAGGTTATGACCAGGTTGGAGGGTAGAGAGGGGCAGGGTCACGTGACACTGGGTTCCACCATACAGAACGGTGTCATCATCCAGAAGCCTGGAGAGAAGAAGAACCCCTTTCACTAATTAAATGACACCCATTGATATTAGGCTAGGTTTATTTATGCATTGAGACAATCTTATTGTGAATGGTATATTGATAAATATGCTGTCTTCCATTCAATAACACACTTTGACGTTGTTTGTTTTGGTAATTGTATATTTACAATTTACAATTTGTATAGTATAGTATAGTGGATAGTGTATATAGCCTTTATTTATGTAAACCAGCTCTTTTTCCCTTCTTGTTTTTAGTATTTTTTTCCTAGCACCAGGGGAGCCCCCCCTCCTAAATTTCGTTGTATGGTACCTGTACTATATCAATGACAATAAAGACCATTCATTCATTCATTCATAATGAATAATGTCCGATTGACATAAGCTCCTCAACACTTCAGCAGCCACCTGACCTGTATGTGACCTCTAGGCCACTCTCAGGCGAACACCGCGGCCATGATACCCTGCAGGCCCCTGATGGCAGACGTCTAGTTGTCGGGGGCAACGGTTTGGGGAGTCGCTCCAGCTTCCTGAGACATGCATTCACTTCCTCCCTGAGATCCTGGCCAATGGCAGGACAGCAGGAGAGGGACTAGAGGAGACAGGCAGGAAGTCATTGACAGATTTTAAGAATGTGGAGTAGTGCTGAGGTTTTAATTGGTTAAGATAACACCTTCATGCTAGTAATATACTATATAATGTATATTATATACATTAAAGGCCCGCCACAGGCTCAGTTTCTTCCCCTCAGCTGCCAGGCTGCTAAATGACTCTGGCTTCCCCCTCCCCCCCGCCTCCAAGCCTGCCCAGGACTGAACATGCACTGGACCTGAAATAACTCTGCACTGCACTTTATATACAGCACTATCCATGCACTGTCTGTCCTGTGTTTGTCCTGTTTTTGCCTGTTTTTGCATTTGTATTTGTACTTGTTTTGTTCATGTAGCCTATATGTGAAAAAAGCATAAATGCACCTTCTGTAAATGCCAAAACAAATTCCTATATGTGTCAAGCATAATGGCAATAAACGTTATCTGAATCTGAATAATATGTGACAGCAGCTGGTGAAAGCGGGAACAAGTCTGCAACCAATCAAAATGTTCAGACTTTTACTCTGAAAAATGTAAATAAATGTCAACGTTGCTGAAAATCAATGACACACTCACTAGTCAAGCCAAAATATTGCAATGCAATGAACTACTACCTAGTTAGTGTAGAGTAGTGGGGATAAGTTACACCTAAGTTACACCTACACCTAGTTAGTGTAGAGTAGTGGGGATTACTCACGGAATCCATTGCATTGCAATGTTTTGGCTTGACTAGCGAGTGTGTTGAAACTTTGAAATGTATTTACATTTTTCTGAATAAAAGTCTGAACATTTTGATTGGTTGCTGACTTGTTCCCACTTTCATCAGCTGCTGTCACATATTGTCATAATTTGCTATACTACATAAAGCACCTGTAAGAGTCATCCTATTAAAACTATGGCTGAGAATTCCAGTTTAGTTTAACGAGTCCCTGTTGGCTATGTAGAGACTGGTCACCCAAGCATAGATGAGGGGAATGTTCCGGAGAATAACAACAGAAAAAACCTTTAGTCGTTCCTCCAGAGACCTGTGCTCTCTCACACGGAACACTCCAGAAGGTCGCGACACAAATACTTTCACAGCCCTGCGACAACAGGAGAGAGGGAGGGAGGGCAGAGAGAGAGGGAGGGCAGAGAGGGAGGGAACGGAGGGAGCGAGGGAGGGGAGGGAGGGGAGGGAGGGAGGGAACGGAGGGAGTGAGGGAGGGGAGGGAGGGAGGGTTGTGTGCTTCAACTGACTATATAACCACATTATACTAATAAATAGAATAGAATGTATGTGTCCATCTGCTCTCTAATATGACTTTGAGACTATTCAATTCTATAACAGACTGGGTACACCTAACTAATGCTTCTTGATCGGGGACTGACTTACATGGCAGCGAACCAGGCACTATCCTGGTCCTTTGTTTGTAAGCGGTGGAGAAGGGCATCAAACAGACTGGAGAGGGAGGGGCTACCCAGCACCAGAGCGTGTCCATCTTCTCCCGTTACTAGGCAACTCAATGCAAAACAGGCCGTCTGGCCCGCCTCCGGCCCGGCGACCTCCCTCATCAGCGCCTGTAGACTGCCGACCTGGTGGGTTACAGAGAAGAAGACAGAGGGGTTTGAGGGGGCGGAGCACACCAAATCAGCACCCCCCCCCCCGCCCATAAGAAGGATAAGAATTTTAATATAAATCTGTCCCCCCCTACCTAGAAAGTGTAAATGATCTACTAAGATGTGTAATTGGAACCCTGAAGGAAGACAATGGTGAACGATGACACCAGAGCTTTTATGGACAGTATAAACACAGAAACAAACTATAAATGGACACCTATCAGAAGTTGCCAGCCATATTATCTAAGTCTCCATCGAGAGCCTTATGGGAGCTTTTTTTTTTTTTTTTATCACACATAACATGTTTTGCGGCGCCTCACCAGTTGGTCGTCCTCGGCAACAGCCAAGATGAGGCGGCGGCCCCTCGCACTCCCACACAGACCACCCACAGCAAACGCTGCGTTCATAGCCGTGTCTGTTGAAAAATTACCAAAAAGGCCAATTATGTAATATCATCAGCATCTTCCACCTTCTATGGTTACACATTCTCCAGCTGCATTTCGTTGTCTGGGACTTGTACTCTGCGATGACAATAAAGTTGAATCTAATCTAATGTAATCCCAGAGCACTTAAGCCTCAAACTACAGTCAGCCGACAGCATCTGCTCTGCTAGTGAAAAGCGAAACTAACTAAAAACATCCCTACAAGCTCTCAGCAGCGCATATACAGCCAACAACACAGGGGATCAGTGTGTGCACGCATCTGTGTGTGTGTGTGTGTGTGTGTGCGTGTGTGTGTGAGCGCGTGCGTGTGTGTGTGTGTGTGTATGTGTGTGCGCATCTGTGTGTGTGTGTGTGTGTGTGTGTGTGTGTGTATGTGTGTGCGCATATGTGTGTGTGTGTGTGTGTGTGAGTACGTGTGTGTGCGTCTGTGTGTGTGTGTGTGTGTGTGTGTGTGTGCATGCCAGCCTGCGCGTGTGTGTCTGTTTTGCCCTGTGTTTTTGTGTTTTAATGGTTATCCAATACCATACATTCTTCTTCTGTGGCCTACAGCTACAAACATGAACACGTGCCAATGACAACATCTTTAGAAACCAAAACATCCCAACAAAACTCTCCGCTTTCAATCGTGCAGACAGGGAGCACATAGCAGGTGTGTGTTTCACCCTGAGGCCTTTAACACACCGGATGCCTGAATAAACGCAGCGCGTGTGCGTGGCGGAACTGCTGCGGCTCTCACGCTTGCGACTTCCATACTTGTCTTGCGTGTGTCTTCTGTGGCTCTAACTGTGGAGCTGCTACTGCCAGCCCTATCTTTGTACATTGATTTTTGCCTGCAACGAGCCTGGCATGCGGAAAAAATAGGCGAGAGAGCCCTAATCTCTAGACGGCGTGCCGCGCTGTATGGCTGCTCTAACCCGTTAACACGGGCGCCGAAATGAAACGCACACGCGCTGCTGAGGTTGACGCCTGCGGGTGCGTTCGAGTCGTAAGATCTTCCCCACCCCCACAGTCCTTAGCCCTGACCTGTGTGGCGGTGTGCCAGGCATTGGACCAGGCAGCCCAGGATTCTGGGGGCAGCGGGGTGACGTAACAGGGCATGGCAGGCCACCTCACACAGGGTCAGCCGTGCCAGGGTCAGGGCGGCGGAGTTGACCGTGCCCTCTCTCTCCTGTCCCTGGTCCAGGAGGGTCAGCAGGCCGTCCAGGACCTGAGCGAACGCCGCCCGGTCGCTGAGCAGCCACCCACGCCCGGCCGAGCTCTCCGCCTGAGGAGAGAGGATGCAGGACGGGGAGGGTCGGTGACGGGGATGGGGCTCCTCCTGGTCTAACCGGATAGGGTTCGCTCTCTGGGTTGGTTCAGTAGTGCAATGGGCAGGGTGTTTGAGCAAAGGAATAACCAACACATGCGTGACACACGCGCACAACATACGCACGCACTTACGCATGTACACACACACACACACACCCACCCACGCACACACACATAGGGACACACACACACATGCAGGCACACACACAAACACACACACGCACAACATATGGACGCACTTACGCATGTACACACACACACACACACACGCACACACACATAGGGACACACACACATGCAGGCACACACACAAACACACTCGCGCAACATATGGACGCACTTACACATGTACACACACACACACACACACGCACACACACATAGGGACACACACACATGCAGGCACACACACAAACACACACACACACACACACACACACTCCTTCTCACAATAATGGGGTGACCATATCTGTTACCAGAGATGCTATGGCACCGGCAGCATTCATCACCACGTCTGGGTCATCTCTGGTCAGTAGCTGACCTAAGGCCCGGACAAGGCTGCTGTCCCCCTCTGGAGCCTGGGTCTGAAGCTCCAGTGCAACCTCCTCTCTCTCCACCAGCACCCCCAGCAGATACGCCGCTGTGCTACAGAGCCTGGAGGGGAGAGGGGGGGAGGGGAGGATGGAGGGAAGGAGGGAAGGAGCGAAGGAGGGAGGGAGGGAGGGAGGGAAGAGTGAGGAGGGAGGAAAGGAGGAAGGGAGGGAGGGAAACATAAAACAGCATTCTCCACCTGTCAGGTGATTTGTGGAGCCTACAAAGTAAGCCTGAGCTGCCACATTGTAAAGGCTGACTTTTATAAGAGCTCGTGATGGATGGGAGTCCTCAGAGCCATGGTTATACACCCACACACACACACACACACACACACACACACACACACACACACACACACACACACACACACACACATCCCAAACGGTAGTCAACTTGATCCTCCTCTTCAGATGCCAGTCAAGTGTGTGAGTGTGAGTGTGAGTGTGTGTATGTGTGTGTGTGTGTGTGTGTGTGTATGTGTGTGTGTGTGTGTGTGTGTGTGTGTGTGTGTGTGCGTGTGTGTGTGTGTGTGTGTCTTGCTGTTAAAGTACATACTATATAATGCACTAGCCAGCACAGGTGGGCTTTTCCCGAGAGTTCTGCTGGGGAGCCTTCACATGCATGCTGTTTGAAATACTCCTACTCCTTGGCAGTTAATGTCTGACTCGACTTGGTATTCAAAGTGCATGTTATCATTCTGCTGGTAGAGACCTGCAAAGAGCACTTGACTGAATAAATACAACAACCATGTTGGCCTTCACACTTTGCATTTACATTCCCAGCAATCTATACATATTCTACAGGCCTTGACATCTACACAGAACCTCAGCCTTGCCCAATGCCCACGGGGCATGATGCGACATGAAGAAAAACAAGCAGGAACAAAAGTTGTGGTCTCAAAATGTTCTGTCGTTGTTCCATTACAGTGTCACATGACCACTCACCATGAGTCAGAGGAGCTGAGTAAGAGTCCCAGTGCTCTGATGTAGCTCTCTCTCTCAGGGTCCTGGAGAACCTCCTCCACCGCGGTGTGTCTGCTCTGCTGTACAGACCGAGTCAGGCCCTCCAGAGCTGCCTTCACATGGGCAGGGACTGGGCACAGCAGCCTGGCCAGGGGCTTCTCTAGGTGGCATGGGCCTTGGCACGCCATGGGGGGGTTGGTTGTATCCTGGACACAGATTAAGCCTACTCCTGGAATAGCCAGTGCTTTCAATGAGGCTTCATGCAAGGGAACCTGGTTTTTTAGTCGAGAACTAACCTGCTTAACCTGGGTCCTGGAAACTGTTGTTGTTTATGAGAGTCTATCTTCAGGGTCCCTACTGTGCCAAGAGGGGGTAGGAGTGTCCAGTTCTCTCTCTCTCTCTCTCTCTCTCTCTCTCTCTCTCTCTCTCTCTCTCTCTCTCTCTCTCTCTCTCTCTCTCTCTCATACATCAGAATACTAAATTCCAGTCCGTACACAATTAACATTTGACTAGTGTTAGACCCACCGGCTGCAGGGGTTTCCACAAAGTAGGGTAGGTCAATACATATTTATTATTCCGAGTTAAATGTATAGGCTACACTACATTCCATTAAAGCAGGTGCGCGATGAATCATCCGATCCTGTAGCGCTGCTATTTTGCTGTCGAGCAAAAATAAAGTGCAGTTGAAAAATCATTGCAGTCGGTCTTTGCGCTCCGTCAAGTCTTATTAAATTCTCGGCAAATCTAACGGCACATCATATCATACCAGGCAGCAACCCAATCTCGGTTGCGTGCATGCATCCGACTCCGCACCATGAAATCGCAAATCGGGTTAAAAAGTCGCGGTTATTCCATAATATGACCCGAAGGAGCGGTCCGTGTCCAGGGAATGTTAAAGTAGGGAGGTTGTTAACACACACACACACACACACACACACACACACACACACACAGAGGGAGGTTGTTAACACACACACACACACACACACACACACACACACACACACACACACACACACAGAGGGAGGTTGCAGGGAGGTTGTTAACACACACACACACACACACACACACACACACACACACACACACACACACACACACACACACACACACACACAGAGGGAGGTTGTTGGGTCGTAAACGTGACGGGCTCTGGATGCTCCTATCTCTTGTTCCACAGGCTGGCGGTCCCAGCCCACATCACCATGGTGACGTTGGGGAAAGGTTATTCATTTCCATTTTACTTCGGCAAATATTAAACCTGTCCACACTCGTTTCCACCTCTACCCCGTATACAAAGGCCAAATGCTATCGTAAAACATGTTCTTATTGACTAAACAATGACTATTATCCTACCTTTGATTGAGGTTTTTGCAATTTAATAACCCTTACAGGAGTCTAAAAGGCATGCCCTCACAGTTAAATCCAATCTATCATTTTCTGTGGCCAGCCCTCTAGGCTTTACCATGTCCCTGGACTAAATAACGTTTTTAATCGAGAATATCTATTGAAGATGCATCAAAATCTAGGATTAGTATACTATTAATCCCAGGAAAGCAGCCCTATGGGTCTAGGGGCCATGAAAGTGTTCAGCCTCTTCAACACAGCCTATCAACCAGCAAAGTGGGTACACAAGAAATAAAAGAAAACCCCATTCAATTCATCATAAATCGTAGGTTGCCCCAACACTTTCTGAGGTGTAGGCTAATACCAAGAGGGCCTCATAAAGTACCATATCTAACGCACATCCAGGAAGTCAAACGGTTTATTATTTTATTTCATTTTTTCATTTTACAGTGAAAAGAGATGGTCAGTTATTCCCAACTGCCCTCCCTCCCATTCACATACTTTAGCTCTGTACTCTATGTGATTAATGCTTTTATTCTTAAAAAACAAAACAAAATAAGGAATTCTGACACCCAACATTCCCTCACTCTAAACTCCCCCCCTCCCTCTCTGACAGATAATAATAGGTAGGTAAGGGGGGGGAGGGGGTCAAAACAATTCAGTGCACAGTGTTATCCCATCCACATACATACAAAATAAACATACACACACACACACATAATAAACTATCAACAAGTTCATCACCTGTTTGCTTGTTACATGCGTATCTGAGTGTTTGTCAAGTTCCATCATCACCTCCTAAGACACAGGAAGACACACGTTGAGGTGTGTATGTATACTACACTTAAGGGGGAGGGGGGGATTTAGCATAATTTAAGCTATATGACCACTTTGACAATAGAACAAATATTTATTTCATTGACTTGACATGTAGAGGACAAAAAAACGTGGAATTGATATCAGGCCTTTCGTTATACGATCCCACAGAACAAACTGCTGTATCATTCTCTTCAGAAGTAGTCCTGGGCTGTGTGGGTTTCAACTCTCCCCCAGGACGTCCCTCAGGTAGGAGAATTTAGTGATGCTGTGTTTGTGAGCATCTGGAAGGGCAACTGATCCATCGCATTGAGAGAGACACGCACGCACGCACACACACACACGCACGCACAAATACACACACACACACGCGCACACACGCCCACACACACACGCACACACACACACAAATACACGCGCGCACACACTTTTACAAGTGATCCAAGTCCAAAAGCGCTAACCAATCCCCTCCCCACAAAAACAAAATGGGCCAAAAACAAACAATGGGGGGGGGACGACAAAACAAAAAAACACAGAACATAAACTTAACACTCTCCCCCAACCACAATGTTCACCACTTCATCAGCGTCCTTCAGTCCACAATGGCAGCCAACACACAACACTGGTAGTAGTGTGACTCAGAGCAGTACAGTACATCTGCTGTGTGTCTGTCCGTCTGACAGAGCCTGACCCAAAAGAGGTGAGTGTGTGTGTGTGTGTGTGTGTGCGTGTGTGTGAGGAACGTGCACCAGAGGTCCACCAGGGAGCAGTACAGTGAAAAGGTCCATGTCCCAGTTGTACCCCCCCCCTCCACAAAACTGGTAGGTGTGGGTGGAAAGGAGAAACATGATGATGGCGACAACTGTCGAGTATCTATTGAAGTCCGAAGAAGAAGCCCGCACGGGTCGTTTTCGTCCGTGTGAAACGTCTTCTTGCCCCAAACATACAAATAGCAGCAAGTAGAGAGCCCAAGGGCCTCAAAAAAACAATTACAATTCCCATCATCCCCGTTGACATGTTAAGCAAGCTATGGAGATTTGCCAGTTCTGGGAAAATAGTTTTTTCTTTTTTTCCTTCAATCTTTCCCACCCGACCTATTAACCAACCAACCAACCAATCAACACTGCCCTCTGTCATGATCTCAGTCAGTCAGCAGATTTGTTATTTTTCCTTCTTCTTCTTTGCACTTCATTTCCAAGTCTCATCATCCCATCTTCTTCCCCTATCCCCCCCCCCGCCCCCCAAATCCCAGGTGTGTGTATGTGTGTGTGTGTGTGTGTGTGTGTGAGAGTTAGTCCGGAGATCATCGCTCAGGTTCGGACTCCAGCGCCAGGACCCTTTTGCGTTCGCGGCACTGCTTCTTGTGGGCGGGCCAGTCCCTCTGCTGACACTGAGAGCCACAGTACCGGGCCACCTGGCACCGGCCGCAGATGTTGAACTCTCTCAGCTGGGGAGAAACAGAGGAATACAACAACATTAGTCTGATGGTCCACATGGGACTATGGGTGACTATGGCTGGGTGGCTGGGGGTGACTATGGCTGGGCTGTTAGTCTGTGACAAGTGCCGACAGCTGTGACGGTGACAGGTCATCTTTAAACAGCAGAGCTGAGTTAGTTTGCTTTTGTACTGCAGCGATAACCCACAGGGCCAATGGAAGTAACCGTGAGGGTAGGGCTAGGCCTCCGTACATTGTGCCACTACGTAATCACTGATCTCGCAATCGGATTGGTCAAAGCAAGCTTTCTACTGCATTGCTTTGTCCAATCAAAGTCATGTCAGATCAGTGATACCTTCAAGGAAGGGATGCATTGGAAGAATATTTAAAACAGGGTCCAAGAAATTAAGTCAAAGAAATAAACCAATTGAACAGACAGTCAGTCAGACAGTCAGTGTGGGCTCTTGACAAGGTGTGTCCCCCCCCACCCCCACTGCTGTGGGGAGCAGATATATACCCTACTCTCGATGAGAGTGGGCTCTTGACAACATGTGTGTGTGTGTGGTGTGGTCCCCCTCCCCCACACTCCAGTGTGTGTCAGTGCAGCAGCAGCAGCAGGTACGTACCCTCCTCTCGATGAGCGAGCAGGGCGGGTAGTGACACTCGTAGTAGGTACAGGAACACTCCTCCTCCTCCACCAGCTCTCCGTTAGCGTTGTAGTAGCGGGTGCGACTCAGCTCCAGGTACTGCTCCTCCACCGGGTCAGCCGGAACCTGCTGGATGGCCAGCCAGTACAGAGACTGCTCTCTGGAGGGAGGGAGACAATAACACAGTCATTTAAAAACAAAAACACGGTGTGTGTACATACCTTCAAGTCACATGTACAGGTAGGCCAAATACTGGTGAACGGAGTCTGAAAAGGGATGTTTGAGCGTGTCATTGTCTCTGAGACCACTGCATTTACATTTACACCATTTAGCAGACGCTTTTATCCAAAGCGACTTACAATTAGAGATTACAGGGACCGTCTCCCTGGAGTAACTTAAGGGCTAAGTGCCTTACCCAAGGGGACACTAGTGGCAGTCATGACCTTCTGGTCACCTGTCTAACTCACTGTCCACTGGGCCACCACAACCCTACTGCACTGATCTAAATGTGTTCGGCTGGGCCAGAGTGGGCTACTTTCATTTAATTTAAGTCATTTAGAAGACACTTTTATCCAAAGCGACTTACAATAAGTACATGTGTCTAAGTGAACTACACAATAGTCATCATAAGTAAAAACCTATGATAAGTGCCATAGGCAGTCCCAGAGATGGAGGAAAAAAATAAACCGTTTTTTTTTCTTTTTCTCTTTTTTGGGCGATTTCAAGTTCTGGTAATGTAGGGTGTTGCTACTTCATCCCACACCACCACTTATTCTGTTCTCTCACTCAGAATAATGCATTATGTGCCTACGTCCGTACAGTACACAGACAGAACAGACAGACAGACCAGACAGACAGACAGACAGACACAGACAGAACAGACAGACAGACACAGAGCTCTCCGGAGGGGGCACTTGCAAGAAGAACAAGAAGAACAGGGTGAGCACATCTTCTTCATCGTGTGACATTTAAAAGGGATGGTTTCAGCACCTGGTAATGTTGTGAGATGATATTACACCTAAACATGAATGTAGGCTGAACCACCCCTTTAATAGACATGTAGGCCACTGAGAGACCTGGTGATGTTGTTGTTTTTTTGTTTTTTTTTGCTGGTCTCATTTTCTCTCCTGGCGTGTACAGTAAGTGCGATCGAGTTGGTTTACTATATGCTTGTTTGCACTGACTCCTTTTCTCTCACCGGGAGAAACCCCCTATCATGTGAATCATATTAGACCAAACCAATGTCATACGGCGGTATTAAAGTAGTTATAAAGGAATGGGAGGTATTTAATAGTTGGGCTATTGGGATAGCTCGGGTGACTGTTGTGAACCAGTGTATAACTAGCTTCTACAACAGAGCACAGTGACACCCTGACCGTGCAGTGTTGCAGGCGTCAGCAGGGACGCACCCGATTCGGCTAATCATGGTTTTGAAGATCAGTTCATTAATCGATCAATCAGGTGCAATATCATCGACAACCCGGACCCCCAGGAGTGAGGACCGACTGGTTCAGCAGCCTCTCCTACCTCTGCTTGCTGGAGAGCTCCTCGGGCTTGGGGCTCCAACCCACTGGGACCAGCCGCAGGTTGTCCAGACGGTTGTCAACGGTGACGGAGTTGATGTGGACGACTTGGAAGCTGGGAGCGATGCCTCCTCGATGCTTCTCCCTGCAGACACACATTCAAATCCCCCCGTCATGACTCATAGCCAGCTGGTCTGCTGCATCACTCCCAGAATATGGATCATTCACCATTTAAAAGGCAAACCCCCCCCCACACCACCAGTTTAATAGATTATAGACAACCTATTTAGAGGTTAGTCTATGTGGAGTTGGTGGGCGTGATGTGATATGAAAATGCCAATAAAATGTGATTGGAAAAAAGGATGTATTCAGGCACAGATTGTGTGTGTGTGTGTGTGTGTGTGTGTGTGTGTGTGTGTGTGATTGCAGGAGGAGGGGGGATGGGTGATGGGACACCGACTCACCAGAGCAGTTCGTGCAGTGGCCTCCCTGCCCAGCGTCCTTTGCCAATGTCGAAGGCATATGCAAAGATCTTGGCCCCGTTGCCGTCTGCATCCACCTCCATGCGTGCCTGAGAAATGTCACATTCAATCTGTCATCCCAGGTCCTCTCGTACAACGCAACAGAAACCTGCTTTAAAAAAATAAACCTCACCCATCAACTAGGCTCCCAGGCTTACCTCAAAGGCATAGTTTTCTACCAGTGGTATGTCCTGTTCATCAATCAGCGTGTACTTGGTCTGCGAGAGAACAAAATGGTTATTATTATTGCCACCTGTCACCAACCAAAATGTTCCAGTAGCAAACGTTGTACATGTTGTTTTTCTCCTCAAATAGCAACAAGCCCAAATATATATGGAAATAAATCTCTCTCTCTCTCACACACACACACACACACACACACACACACACACACACACACTTTCCCCCCCAAAGCAAACAGAGTGACTTCAATCAGGGGGACGGTCAAGTCAACAACTGGTTGTTATGTTAGGGGTGTGTGAGATGACACTATAATGTCGATCATATGACCCGACGACACGCGTGATTGGAAGTTCGGATCCCCTTTGAGTAGGTAGCCTAGTACGAATTTTTATAGATAAAACACACGAGCCTTTTAAGAATGCTTAACACACTAACAGCCTAGAATTCCATCCTTCATCTGGAACACAGCGCGGCAGTGTGTTAACGTTGGAACGTTGGAATCATGAACCAACCAATCATTTTCCAGCTAACTAAACTGACAACGCTGCAAGGCAGGCAGGGTGACATGTCTATATTCATCAACTAAGCCCTTTTGTTAAGTGACGACCACCACGACCATTAAAACAAGTCTCACAATCCGTCAGTTTGGCCTGACTGATGCAAACACACACCACATAATGGCTCCATGTCAACAGATAAGACATCCGATGTGTCTCACGATGACGACGTTTGGTTTGATGGCTGGCTTAACGGTCAAATGTACAGATTAAATTGAGTTTATATCCACCCCCTCCCTCCCTCAAACGTGGACAAATGACTATCCTGCATTTGGCACACTACCGTTACTCGTCAGGACTGTCATACCGGTGCTCCACTAGTCACGTTGCAAAAAAAAGGTTCCTGGCTGGAGGAGAGAGCGTGGCAATGGCTTCCTACCTCATTAACCAGGATCTGACATAGCGACGCTTATAACAAGCCATCTGATCCTGCCATCCGATTGCACTAAGCTATTGTAACCATAAGCATTTATTCACATATTAACGAATAGCTTTTTTATTTCGAAACTGTCCCAGATGACTTTCATTCCCTCTAAACCGAGGGTGATATGATCATGGGAGCTAGTAGCTCGCTGGGCTAACCAGAGCTGGGCGGCTTTGGGCTTCGTGAGATCGAGAAAATAGCGAAAATAGAACGCGAACACACTAAAGGCAAAGCTAAGAAAAATATGCCCTGTAACTTGTACAATTTCACATTCTTACAGACACCCGTTGCTATTGTTTAAATCTATTCGATGTCATCACCTATCTCCCATGCATGAGCCATTTTGTAAGAGCGTTTTTGTGATCCCCTCCCCTTGTCGCACATGGCAGCCCTCGGATAGCAGCTCACCTTCCCGGCCACACGGCCCAGCCGAACGATCCCCAGCTTGAAATCCGACATCGGGAGAGCGGCGTGATGACGGGGGCTTAACTGTACGAACAGGTGAGGCGATCTCCACGTTGATTAACTCGTCAGGGCGACCCCCCCCAGCCCCGATTTTCTGCCAGTTTGGTTAAATAGGGTCAATCGTTGCCCGGTTCTTGGTGCTCCCCACCCGCTAACAAACCTCCGTGACACACCGCTGTCGTAGCTAGGTTTGGGAGGAGGGAACCAAAAGAGGCTACAAACCCCTAAACCAATGAGGGTACAGCTTGGAAAAAATATGGTCCAATCACAAGTTTGCATTTCACCCCTGAAATGAAGTTGTTCCCGAACGCTGATCTAGAGTCAGTTGTATCTTGCCCGAATGATACACTTGATAACGAGAGGGGTAAAACCAAAAGCAGACCCAAGATCAGATTGGCGCAAAGCCTTGAAATAAAGGTGTCCGGTTTCGATTGTCCAATCAAAGAAGGGGATTGCTTTGTAGCACCGCCCATCCCTAGCCTGACGGCATGACGTTTCCATTGCTTCTTCCTGTGTACTTGTACTCCGACACTCGTCTGTCATTTTAGCGCGAAAACAGCCGGGGCTGGCTTTGCCGGGTGACAGCGCTGGCCGGGTGACAGCTAGTGG
>NC_137689.1:68311205-68351205 GCF_963989245.1 Nansenia antarctica | reverse complement strand
CCATACTGCTAGGGCCCAACGGTAAATGCTGCGGGGTTCCCTTCCCCACCCTCCAAGGGCTCTGGGGTGAAGCTGGCTTTTCACTTGGCCCCACCAAAAATGAGGGTCTCCCTCAGTGGTCCCCAAGTTGAAATAATGGCTAGAAATGAAGTGTCCTTAATTACTGATCTAAGATCAGCTTACTACCCTCCCCAAATCCTAACCTTCACCATGAATCGGAAAACGCCAAACGAGTCTGTGAATTAAGCCTAACGCATCAGTGACCTATCGATAGCCTCGTCAATGTTATTAACGTATTATACTCTTGTCTCTCAAACCATAGTCCCAGCTATACGGTCTATTATATCGTCATAAGTCTCTCAATAACTATTAATATAAACTGGTGAAGTTTTATGCTGATGAACAACCTGCCTCTCCCTTTAGCTTGCGGCTCAGCGACCATGACGTTTGACGAGCGCACCGTCAGCCCCCTGCTGTCCCTTTCCGACGACCTCTGCACTCTGACCTTCCTGCCCAAGCGCGCCCGCCAGTCGCCGCTCTACGACCCGGCCCGCTTCGACAGCTGGCCCAACGCGCTGGGCTCCCAGGCCATCACCTCCGGCACCCACAGCTGGCTGCTGGACTTAGGGCAGAGCGCAGCCTTCAAGGTGGGGGTCTGCTACGCCAGCGTGGAGCGGAAGGGCATGGGGAACGAGGCGCGTCTGGGATACAACAGCCAGTCGTGGGTGCTGTCCCACTACGACGGGGACTTCTCCTTCTGCCACGCGGGCAGGAACGTGCCATTGCAGGTGGTCCGGAGGCCCAAAAGGCTGGGGCTGCTTGTAGACTGGCCCACGGACACACTGCTGTTCTACGACCCAGACTCCGGGGCTGTGTTGTATTCTGTAAGACACCCTTTCAGGGACCCCCTGCTGCCTGCGTTCGCTGTGGCTGACCGCAGTGTTACACTACTCCACTGACCTCTAGGAGGAGAAGGAGTCCGCGTTGTGTTAAGATATGTAGCATCACTATGTCCGCACTGATGTAGTACAGTGGGTCGTGCTAGAATGACCACACCTGTTGAAGACAATAGGAGCCGTCCACAATGCGGATTAGAATTCATGTTTGCCGTTATTACTGCAAACAAACATTTGGGTATACGTAGCTAACAAAGCTGCATAACATTCAAAGAAATTGTCAGATTGCCAAAAAGAGGTGGTCTCAGAGGTGATGCATAAATAAGGTAGTCAATCATTTGAGTGTGAGCGATACATTTCTTATTTATTCTTTCTTTATTTTAATGAATGATATCTAGAGATTTCTGTATTAGTCTGTTGATCAACTTATACAGTAGTTCTGTATGTGTAACACTATCTATTGAATGTTTGTGATTATGCTTCTTTAAAAAAAAAAAAAAAAAACTTTTACTGTTATGATTAAATATCATTAGTATTTCTTTTTAATCTATTTTGGTAAATTAAGTTACCAAGGGATTTGAAATGCTGGGTAAGAAGGCAATGTTTCTTATGGTTTACCTCAGATCTTTTTGTACGTTTTAGAAGAGATTCCTTCATGCTGGTTGATCCAGTTGATTAAACAATGTCTCATATGCACGTGTCTTGCAGTCAAGTCTTGACAAATATTATTGGCATCTTATTATGAAACAACGATGACAATGACTTGTCTTACTATGTCTGGACAATCAATCCATCGTGTTTATTTGCATGGCGTTTTTTTACAAAGTGCTTCACAACAAAATAATACTAAACAATATAAAGATTAAATACAATACAATACGATCTAACACCAAACCATAGATTACATTATCCAGAGCGATTTACAATAGGCCTACATTCGCCTACAGTAGCACTGAAACAACTATAATCATACTACATCACAATCATCGCACGATTCGCACGTGACTTTCTAGAAGAATAAGCGCTTAGAAGCAGTCACAGTGCAGTGGCGGTAGACTATAAGTCGTTTAGCAATATATATTTTTAGCAAACGTTCAGGTTACACACCCACTGATAGAGAAATGCTAGGAGGGGACGGGTCTTAGGAGGATGATAGGTGTTGTCAAGAGGTGGTTTTCTCATCCCATCACTGGGGCGCGACATAGACTACAAGAAATGTATGAACGCCCGGTCATGATGTGAACTGCGACTGGAAGCCACTGAAGGCTGTTGGAGAGAAGTGTGATAACAGGAGAATTTAGGGAGATTGAACATCAGACTGGCTGTGCAGCATTCGGGATTAGCTGCAGATCTGACGACGGAGGCGGGGAGCCTTTACTTCCCAGAAAAGTGAGTTGTCGTAGGCGGGCAATGACAAGTGCATTGGACCAGGAGCAGCGCCGCATCTCACTTGAGGAATGGGGGTGTCTGTCTGTCTGTCTTTCGGATGTTGTGGACTGGAGTTCTACCCAGGAGCGGGTCATCGACTCATCGCTGTGATGTTTGACACAAAGGAGTTAGTGCAGTCGGGACAATGATCATCAAGGCATATACTATTGTCAACTTGTCTACCAGACTCTGGTAAGTAGAGAAAGGATGTCGTTGAACTCTCGGTATCTATCGCTACATTGGGTGTGAGCAGCAGGGGTCACTGTGTCCTGCTTTTACCAACCTCTCTCAAATGCTAAGAGGTAATTGCACGTGTATCCACGAGAGGGCAGCATAGGGTAGTATGAATAATCACACAGCCCTAGATTCTCTGGTAGGCCTAATGATCACATAGATATTACAGTTGAGGCAGAGGTTATATTGAAAGAGGCTTTAGTTGACAGATACATCAAGGACATAACCCCGTTATGTCGTTAGTCAAGAATGCCATTAAAGCAAAACACTTGAAAACCTGCAAATTAATTACAATACAGCATGCTATGGAGAACTTCCAAGGTTGTCTCTTGAGTTTAACTGAGTGGAGATAATCAGTCCGATATTTCAGGTCATTGGACAGCAGACCCGTAGAAATAGATGGATTAGAATGGGCATGTCCTTAAGCACTGATCTAAGCACCATTCTTCTCATTCTGTTTCTATGCAGATCCATATTATTAATGCATACCTTATCAACATCTCAGTGCCTCAAGGCAGTTCAGCTGTTCTAATAATAATAATAATAATAATAATAGTAATAGTAATAATAATAATAATAATAATAATAATAATGCATTTATTTTGTATAGTACTCAAATACATTACATTCCATGAGTGAGAATAAGAATATAGATAAATAAAAAGTAAAATAAAAGCAGTCAGTAAAAACAACATTAAAGCTAAGTTAAACATTAAAAGCAAGTTTAAGAAGATGGGTTTTCAGGGATTGTTTGACGGAGAAGAGTGTGCTGGATTTTTAAATGTAGTTTACAAGAGTGTTTCAAAGAGTGGGGCTGCAGCGGAGAAAACCCGGTCCACCCAGATCCGGTGTTTAGTCCTGGTGATGATGATGATGGGGACAAGGAGGTTGGCATCACCTGACTGCTATACAGTCCAGGGGGGTATTTCATCAACGTCGCTAAAGGAAAATCCAAGCTTATTTAATAAGGCTGGATTTTTTTGTTTGTTATAAATCTCACAAGATTCATCAAAATAAGCCTGGATTGTGCATTCAACAGTCATTCGCTTTTTGTAGTCACCTATGGTGCAGTATGTACAATAATTACATCTGATCTATTAAACAGGTGCTAACATGACAGAAAGAATAGAATAGAATAGAAACTTGATTGCCCTCAATAAAGGGACATAATCAACAAGATATGGTACAGTATGATGATGGTTATGAGTGGTGTAATACTTTGGAGTCCAGTGGAGCAGAGATCAATACACCCATTTTATAGGTTTATAGATGTTTTATAGGTGTTCCTGTCGTAATTGCATAAGAGAAAACGATTGCAACATCTTGACCAAACAAAGCTTAAATATTTGTAGTAGCCTAACTTCCTTCAGGGAAAAAAACATGAGTAACACAAACTTCCTTCTTCCTGATAAAAAGGGATACAAGGAAGATACAGTAATAAAATCTAAAATGAGGTAATGATGGTGGGAAAAACTACAATGTGGACTTAAGTATTGTTATGGGTCTTTTAGAAAACTACAATTAAGTATCCAACAGCATGTTGTTATCATCTAGCTGATGCATTGCTGTTGACATGCTGACGGTGTTGGCTCCTTATCATACATTCCAAGACTTCCAACAAACTTAAAAAATAATAATAATACACATTCCAATTAAAATCACCCTCAGCCCCAGGTGATGGTACGAGATGAACTAGTCACGATTTCCATCTCATGCTAACCACACAGCGACACTGAAACTGGCTTTCACAAGTGCAAACAGCATTTATTAAATACCTTCACGTCTCACACCTGAGATAAAGAGCGTAATCAGTACTGTGCTCGTCAAACATCTTTCGTCAAACATGTATATAACATTACTGGCAAATCCAAATCACACAAAACATTACTCTGATAGCAGAGGAGACTGGTAGAGGTAGAAATCGGAGGACAGGCTTGTTGTAATTGCCTCGACTATCTGATTGGCATTAGTGTCAGGTACCATGTGTCATACTGGAAAAGATAACATTTCTTAGTCTCAGTCTGAGGGAGACCAAATGAAACTATTTATCTACTATCTACTTTAGTCATCCCCTTGCTATGACTGGTGTTGGTGACTACATGACCAATTATTCCCAGTTGGCTGTTGTACGTTGGTTTCTGGTTGAGACACTTCTTACACAATGAGTCGACCATTTCCTCCATGGCATTGGAGCACGCTTCAGAGATGAATCGACGTACAGCCCCCAGCCTTCTCAAGCCCAGCACGGGAGGGGGTCCCAGGGGGTCATGATCTCTCAGGTATTTCCCTCCACTTCCCAATTGTGAATCATTCACCATGACACCACCCAGCTTGACTAATAGCGTTATAATTACAATCATCTCACACAACGCCTAAATCACTCCCGTGACATGACGCCACCCCAGAATGCCACTCCATTTCTCTCCCACCCTGTCCGTCTTCCGGTGACACACTAGCAGCTTTAGAAGGCAGAGATCAGTGAGGAGGGGTCGGGTTAGGCTGCTAGGAGCCTGATGACGACGATGTGGTCCTCTGGCTGGCGGCTTTCACGGCGAGGGGTGGCGGCTCGATGTTCAGCTCCTCCCTCAGGTCCACCAGACTCTGGTCCCAGCGTCGCTCGTAGAAGACGCTGAGGACACAGCGGGCCTGGCGGCCATTACGGACCGCCCACGGTCCCAGGGATGTCACCAGGGGCTGCAGACGGCTGGGGGGGGAAGCGATGGAAGGATGGACGGAGCGAGGGAGGGAAAGAACAAAACAGTCAGGCACAAACAATGGGATTCTCTTACCAGTACCAGACAGAGAAGGCAATGGTTTGAATTACAGAGTAGGAATACAGAAACCTCCCCCAGAGAACAGAGAACGTCCTTTAAGTCATGTCATGATGACGACAATGACATTTCATTCAGGAAGCATTTGTTTCCCCACACCTGGGGGATGTTTCATTGGCCGGGAAGGAAAGTCTGTACAGTACAGACTTCCTGCTTAACAAATGAGATAACAATAACCAAAAAAGAGTTTGATTACAGTGCTGGTAACAAGGTTATGGTTCATTTCCTGTAAAGCCCACACCTCAACCTACTGAATGTGTGTTGACTGTAAGTGGCCATGGGCAAAAATGCATGCCAGACTGAACAGTTCACGAATCTACTGTATCTCTATATCCATATCTCAAATATCTTTGAGAATTTCTGGTTGTGTATGTCGCCTAGGTGATTACAGTCGATGGTTATGCTACCCCCATGCCCTCTTAGAACAGGGGATTCCATAGATGAAGACAACTGATATTTTAAAGACCACCCCCTGAAATGTTACAGTGAAAATCCATGTTTTAAGTATTTCAATATACATAAAGATTGTTTGATGGTGGGTTCACTGAAAGTGGAACGAAAACTAACCCTAACTAGCACATAAAGGGTCAAACATGTTGTTGTGGCTGAAGATGACCTATAATCACACTGACCAAGCTAAGAGATGAGTCAGCTTTGGGAGCGGACATCCTGGACATCCTTTGGGGTGCAGGAGAACACTTTGGGCCAGGGCAGGGGTCTCCCAAGAGCATAGAATATTGTGTGACATGGAACTCCTCACCACCCTTCTTAATCCCTCACCATCAACGTGTGTCTATTCACGTAGTTGTGTGTTATATGGAGAGAACTGACCGAAAGGTAACATAAGTGCGTACTGTAGTCTCATATCTGTGGGAGGGTTTGTGAGAACAGGGTTTGTGAGAAAGAAGAAGTGAGAACATGAGAGCCTGAGAAAGCCCAACCTTGTGGACAGACGCAGGGGTCCCAACGCTGCTCCCAGCATGCACATGGGCAGGCCGGTCTGCGCCGCTTCGAACCACTTCACTGCCACCTCACCTGAGGGAATACGAAGGGGGATTACAACACAGTAATAACGGCACGCTGCTTACGTTGCCGCAACTGAAAACACACCCTGTGAATCCCCTTCCCGCTCATTTCTAAAAGCACCGTGGATTCTTCCATTGTAAGCCAGCCGACCATCAATACACTCATCTATGAACAGATGCTTTCCACTAAATACAGTACCTCAGTGTTTTGTGAGTTATGTGTGGAACAGGAAATTCATGTATGGATAATGTGTGAAGCGAGATCAATGTAGGTACTGTTTGACTTACCCAGCATGTTAGTGGGCATGCCCAGTAGGGTGTGCAGTAAATCGTGGACTTCTCGGTATCGCTGCATGACATAGGCAAGCTCCTCATTATCCACAAACTTCACATCTGCCCTCGAGTCAGGGGTCACCCGCTGGGTGAGGAAGGGAGAGAGGAGGGGGGGGAGGGAGAGAGAGAGAGAGAGATGCAGATAAACAAATGTACACTACCACTCCAATCTTTCTTTATAGAAGTCCGTGCTCTTCCCACACTCACATTGTCCTCTAGGAATCTGAGATACTCTCTCCCAAATGATCCATCTGGGAGAGAGGCCATCTTGGACAAATCCAGCGTCGATAGCCGGATACGTGGACGCTCTCTAAAGTGAAAATAGATCACACGGGACAAAGTCAAAAATCAGATGATAAAAACGTAGAACAGAATGAACGGCCAGATTACAAACAAACATTCACAGCATGTCCATACACACAGATCAGTTTGCTACGTCACTGTACACTCAGGCAGCGGAGGACGTGACATACGCTAGGATGGTGCAGCCCTCAGCGTCGCCTCTCATTCTGTTGCGGAGCCTCATCAGGGCCAGGTGTCCCGTGGTCTCTCCGAGCACGGCCACCATGTCTGTGCACAGTGAAATTAAATTGTCAGTTGGTGATTGTTATTCAGTAGTAGTAGTAGAAGTGGTTCATTTGCATCATAGAAAAAGACATACTATGTGATACGGTCGGGTCTAGGGAAAAGGGCCGCATGCCGGCAATTCTCATGTCGCGCAAATTACTTTTTTCATATTACAAGTGTTGAAGAGCCCACACAGTATAACAAACAACTGTTTTAAGATCACTAAATACTGATTCTAGATCCTTTTTCTTTTTTGTGTGTCAAAACCTTCTCAGAAAAGGAACCTTCTCTATTTTACATGTCACACCTGTAGGTTTCTTTTTCACACCCCACACTTGGTATCATTTTACTGAGAAATGAAACTCAAGCTTATTCAAGTATCTTGAATTGCAAATGTAGAAGAAAGAAAAGAGAAACTACTCATCCATCCCCACCCACGGGCCTGTTCTGTAGATAAACATTCTAACCATGTGACAGATGATGATAATAAGAACTGTTTACTAAAACATTGCCTGTTCTGGGATTAATATTAGTATCATGGGACTTCTGCAAATCTGAGGTCGTGAGATAAAATATCTTGGTTGGGTGGGGAGGGGGAGGGAGGGAAGGTTTGTGGGAATTTTGTCATTGTACTTCTCTCCTGTGTTTAATCGTTTGTTACCACTACTTTGAATTATTCCCTGAAAGAAAATTAAATAAATAATAATAATAATCATCTCAATGGCCGGCATGACGAGAAAAAAGACGTCACAAGACATTTTGGAGAAGACAACAAATAAGACATGTTATGTTTGAAGCCGCCGTAAAGACAAATCCCATGCAACACTGCTTACTTGTGCCTCATTTCTCTACTGGGAAGAGAAAGGATATCAATCTGGAATAAATGTACCCAGGACCAGAGAAGAGAGCTTCTCATTAGCGTATTTCATATCAAATAGTAAATGTCAGGTTATTGTGTCCTTAGCTTTCGCTGGAACGAGCTGACCTTGGTGCTATCAGTCGTCAGTTCTAACCAGGTTATTGGTGCTATCAGTCGTCAGTTCTAACCAGGTTATTGTGTTCTTAGCTTTCGCTGGAACGAGCTGACCTTGGTGCTATCAGTCGTCAGTTCACTATGTTTAGACTTGTACCTTTCCAGTTGTTGGCATTGATGCAGGCTGGATGGTCCTACTCCATTCCTTAAATTCACTGCCAATGAAGACATCGGCCCTCTCAATTGTTAGGAGCATGATTTCTCACGTCCTCTCCGTCCTCCACTTGCTTCTCCATCAAAAAGCATTGGAGGAGAATATGTAAGGGGAGGAACCTAGATCTAATCCAATTCGTTTTCAGGAGGACATGAGTGGAGGATGGAGGAGAGGAGTTGTGTTCCTAAGAATTGAGAAAAGGCTAGCCTGTACTTTCTGTAGGTGGATGACGTCACGGTCTAACACTGGTTTATAGAATTCTATATATCGGCCGAATAAATTCTAGCATGAGATCTGATCTAGTTGCAAAATCACAGAGTTTAGTCACTGACATTTTGATCAAGAGATGTATGTCACTGATAAATGCAGTGATTTTTGCAAGAAAGCAGTGTGGCATGGGGTTGTTCTTTCATATTTTTTTCAAGCCGCCAACACAGATTGTTAGAAGTTTATGAGCCAGTTTCTAGAAGAGCTGGCTAAATTTCAAAGTTCATCCACACACACTGGGGTGGTTTCCCCAAACACGTATAAAGACTAATCCTAGACTAAAAAGTCTTCAGTGGAGATTTTCGATTGAAAGTGTGATTTAGTCTTAATCTGTGTCTGGAAAACCTCCTAAATGTGTCTGGTTGATCAGAATGAAGTCACCTCTCTGTATGAATATGATGATGATGATAAAATAATAATAATAATAATAAATCTGATCATGCAATACATCATAGACAATATGGACATACTGTAAACCAAGTGGACATGTTTGCGTGTGTCTCACCATGTCTGTAGGGGTCTTGCAGGGCTGCCACCCCAGAGCCCACAGCCAGCAGGGCCTTCTGGATGGGGTTGGTGGGGATATGTCCGGGGTATAATCTGTCATAGTGGCTGTCTGCAGGGTCTGTAGCCCCACTGTGCTGCCACCGGACACTCAGGGCTGAGGGTGAGAGGATAGGCTACAGCACATCAGACATGATGATGTTGTGCAGTATATTTGTATACATTTGTATGTATATTTGGATACAAAATTGTATATGGCATTATCATATTGCAAGGTCATTAGATTCCCCTCAGTTTCAAAAGCATGTAGAGAGAGGTAGCCTATATCAATCCATAGATGAAGATCTTATCAGATATTAGAACACCTGCTGCACTTCAGAGCACAGAAGGAGACCGGTGGAGCAGACAACATGGTCATCAATATTAGGCTAATACACACAGAAGGCCGAGTAATATGAGCATCATGTGATGTGAATAAATGCATGGGGATGTCCTGGCCTGCATTTATCCAAAACGACTAACAACAAAGACATTTGACTAAGCAAGTGGATCAACTATCCATCAGGTCATCACAAGAAAAAGTCATCTCTGCTCGGGCCAGGGGCCATTGGCAGTCATAATGCTAGATTCATTTTAGTTTCGTTTTTACAGTAGAGAAACTGTACAGGGGTGGTAGAGGGGATGGAGAGTTTTTTTTTGCATGGTAGACATGTTGGGAATGAGGGACAGGTCCTCTGACACAGGCACCACAGGTAGTTTCCAGTCTTCTGTTTATTGCCAACACTTGGTCAATGTCACTGTGGTCAATGTCACACTTGGTCAAGGTCAATGTCACTGTGCTCTTTGCACAGACTCCATTTCAGCGATACCTGGGGTATATTCCATCAACGTCGCTAAAGGAAAGTCCAGAATTTTCTCGCGAGACGTATCAAAAATATGCTTGGATTTTTCTTCAGCGACATTGATAGAATACCCCCCAGGATCAAGAGACTAATGACTCTGAATTAGTCATTGAGATTAGTCTCTCCCTAGCTATTTAATATGATTATGTGATTGGGCTATAGCGTAGCCTAAAACAATGGACAATCAATGTATTAAAATCACATGCACATAGCCTATGACAAATCTGGAGCTCAAGGAATTATATTCAATAACTTAAGCGCGTTCTTTTTTTTTTAACATGACATGTTTGTACAGTCCCTAATGCATACCTTCAAACGAGCCCCAGCGTCTGGCTCCCCGCGTTACAATGTCATGGAAGCGCAGCATTTGTGAAATCATGTGTTCTATTTAGCTCCATTAACACTTCCGGTTTCGCTTTTCACCGTATTCACGCCTTCAAAATAAAAGCGCGAGAAGATGCCTAGATTGCACAGGGAAAACATAATGCACTGTACACAAAAAAACATTTTCCAAGGCTTTTTTTACTACCATTAGCCTATAGTAGCACTCAATCATAGACATGGCCCATCTGTATCTCAATCGAATGTTTTCATTTAATTGGTAATGCAAATTGTGAGTTACCGTTTGCAAATACAAACCGGAAGTCTTAAATAGAGGTAGATGGAGTTGACTTGGAGCTCAGAGATAACGCAGATGTCGGATACATCCCAGAAGTTGTTTCCTCTCCTAGTCTCATTTCCTCCATATGCCTTGACATTGCAAAACTGACCAGGTGACAACAAAACATTTAACGATGGTGAGGCAACATCACGGATAAAAGCTACCTTTAAACCCAAAATAAGAAGGGGTGGGTGAGAGTAAAAGTGGACGCGTTCATCACTATTGAGATGGAACCCCATTGAGATGGAACCCTGACGACGGCTATCGGTTACAAAGTTATCACTGCACATAACTGCAAAAAGTCGATTTCGCAGTTTGTCACAATTTATCTATAATAAAATGTATTCAGCCTATAGGTTTCAACAAGGGAGCTGCACACTTGCGTACTGTTGTTGTTGCTAATCTGTAACCTTGGTCGTCACTCATAGCCTTCGAGATTAAATCTCTTACCTTTCCTAAAGGCTTTAGGAACAAATAAATTAAATTAAATTGGCTGACTGCTCCTTAACTAGGATACTTTCACAATACGTTAAATACAATTAGTCGGAATAATTCCATTCCGGAATAACTTGATTACAGACTGAACTATCAGTCTGTAATAGTCTGATGATTACAGAGTGAATATCAGTGTAAAGTGTCAACTGTACTGATCTGAAGTGATCTGAACTGTACTGATCTGAACTGTGCTGATCTGAACTGTACTGATCTGAACTGTACTGATCTGGGGCTGTTTTTTTATAGGCTCCGGTGGAGCTGAGAGGAGGCGGGGATGTATGTAAGTTCAACCAGACAAACCGTACGGCACATTGCAGATAATTTCTGGTAAGTGCAACACTTTATGCAACACTTTATATTCAGTTGAAGTCGAAGTCAGAACAATTATTCAGGACAACTTTCAGTGTGTCCGTGGTAAAGCGAATAGGACGCAGTAGCATTGCTGTGTGTGCAATTTAGTCGCGTTTCACGGCAGCGGCCATATAACCACTGTTTCATATTGGAGCTGCTAGACAAACAGAAATCTACATTAGGAAGTAGAAATATATTCTTTTACTTAGCTAAATACTGGGTCTGGGTGGACATTGTACCCTGGATGGATCACTATTAGTTGTTTTCTTCTTCTTCTTATCATGGCTACTTCGTTTGTTTACGTTGCAGCTGCTGGACAGAATGTCGAAAACAATTTTCCTTTTTTTGTGTTATTTGCAGCAGTTATCTGATATTAATCCTGTAATTCGTCTAGAATTGAAATGCATAAACGTTCTGCATGCATCAGTGCTAAGACTTGGGATAGTAGTAAATTGATATGCTATTATTATTTTTACATAAATAAGTTACTTGGGCGATTTTAACATTTCTGGTATAGGCTATCTCTGGAAATGATGTGGGGTGCCATGAATTGCCTTCCCTGTCTACATATTTTAGACATAGACATGTGCTCTGTAGAATGAGTTCCTTACCATGAAATGAGTCTATCTACAAGGACACATTTCAATCAACACTTTGGTTCTGTTTTTTTCTGGACATGTGATTTTGTAATTTGGATTAACTTTAATTGGAGACTTCTCTGATCTAAAAATCTCTAGTGCTCTCGTATTTCAGTAAAACACAATATCTAAAACAGTAGTATTTGATTTGGACACACACACACACGCACACACACACACACACACACACACACACACACACACACACACACACACACACACACACACACACACACACACACACACACACATATATATATATATATATATAAAACAATTCTAATATAATTATACATTTAGATATATTTAATTGTTGTAATTAAAAACTGAAATTAGATTAGATCCAGACTTTATTGTCATTGCAGAGTACAAGTACATACAATTCAGCATCTAATCAGAATGCAAATAGTGCTATAAAAACATGACAATGATAGTGATAGGTACAGTATGGCAAGTGCCGTTTAGAGGTAGTTATGAGCTACAGTTAAAGTAGCTTAGTACAGTGTGTAATGTACAGATGTATAAAAGAGGCTTATATCAAAGAGGTGTGTGCAAAGGTAGTATTGTAAACAGCAGTAGTGCAAGGGTAAAGAGTGATCACATCATCACTGTTATCAAAGTTGTGACTTCCAAAGTAAGGAAGAGGGTGGGAGACAGCATACAGTGGAAAATAAGAGATTTATTTTTAAAAAAAACTGTCAAGGTAACAAGGCTACCTCAGTTAGTTCTGGCATCAAGAGAAACTGATATATCCCTCCCAAGTCTCATCCAATTTCCCCCCATTTTCTGTTTTCATAAACCTGAGCTATCAAGTGTAATACATTTTCTTTTTAAGGACAGTTAGGGAATTTATTTATTTATTATCTTTTTATGAAGGTTTTGAAATGTTCAATGAACAGATTATGGCAGATGGTATGATAAATAAATAATATGTTTTTAGAACATACTACACACACAAGAGCTGCTTCTTTCTCATCCAATTTACAGAAAGTTGCTAGGTCAAAGAGGTTACAGAAAGTTGCCAGGTCAAAGAGGTTACAGAAAGTTGCCAGGTCAAAGAGGTTGCACAGGAGATCAGATACAGAAAGTTGCCAGGTCAAAGAGGTTGCACAGGAGATCAGATACAGAAAGTTGCTAGGTCAAAGAGGTTGCACAGGAGATCAGATACAGAAAGTTGCCAGGTCAAAGAGGTTGCACAGGAGATCAGATACAGAAAGTTGCTAGGTCAAAGAGGTTACAGAAAGTTGCCAGGTCAAAGAGGTTGCTCTAGGTCAAAGAGGTTGCACAGGTCAAAGAGGTTGCACAGGAGATCAGATTTTCTGGAGCACAAAGTGTCACTCAGGAGCACTCGTTGTCTTAGACGGCTGCAATTAAAGTTCTAACGTTTTACAACGAGGAGGGTCGTCAAATAATAATAAGTCTGTAGTCTGTATTCCCTTGCGTTTGCATTTGGCACATTCAGCTAGTTCTCTTGTTGACTTCAGAGGGATGTTGTGCTTGTCAGGCAGACCAGGGAGGGCAACCCTCTGAATGCTTGCTTTTTTATAGGGTATTCGTTGACGATACATGTCAACTGACGTTAATGGCAACTCTGATTCAGAGAGAACTGCTGGAGACTCGGGGCTGCACTATTAAAGGAGGTGATGGGCTCTGACTGGCACACTGGGTTCAGCCTCTTGCAACCCTGTGGAGCTGCATGGGTCAGGCAAAGGATTCTTGGGATTCTTGATCTGTGAAGGTGTAGCTGAGGGAGTATAACATTATTATATTATAGTGCACTATAAAGATGTTTTGTCTTACTCTGTCCTGCAGAGGCTAACCGCAGTAACAAACCAAAAAGATTATGAGTGACTTCTCAATATCCGTTTTATCTTGCTCCATTTTAGAGAAAAGGGTAATAAAGAATTGCAGTATAGCATTTGGCTGCGTAGTCAAAGTCAGTTTAAAGAACTTTAATGCCATTTTTCTCAGTTTCACTGTTTGTGTAGTTACTGCGGTTAGCTTCTGCAGGGCAGTACTGACCTCTGAGGCGGCTGTGCCTCAGGAGGTAGAGCCGGCGTCTAATGATCACAAGGTCGGCGATTCGATCGTTGTCTCCACCTGTCCAGGTGTCGAGGTGTCCTTGGGCAAGACATAGAACCCCAAATTGCTCCCAATGATCAGGCTGGCGCATTGCATGGTAGCTTGCCACCTTTGGTGTGTGTGAATGGTTGAATGAGAGGCCATTGTAAAGAGCTTTGGAATACGGCGCTATATAAGTGCAGTCCATTACCTCTACAGGATGACGTGACTCACGGACCACGATTGAAGAAGGTGGTCACAGATTTTGATGAAATGTGGCTCACAGACTGGGACAGAAGGAGGCAGCTCATTGGCTACCACAGGAGGAGATGGCTCGTAGCGCACCACGAGAGATGTGTTTTCAGTAGCCAAAACTGGAGGAGGTGGCTCAATCAATCCCCACAGCAGGAGTTGGTCTCAATGGCTGTAGTTCCCTTCAGAGAGGAGTCCGCAGGACTGTCTTAGGAACTGACTTTACTCCCATTAGAATAAAACCAGTGAACTATGGGTACTCTCTTATACTTACCTAAATACAATTGGTGCCAACTATCTGGTACTGCTTTGAGCTGCATGCTCTAATGATCCCAAAGAAACAAACAAGTAATTTATCAGTGGATCCATGCACCAGCCGGAGATAGTTCCCAGGTCGGAGCAGATTGACACTACTGTGCAGAAACAGATGGGTAGGAGATTGGGAAGGCTTGAAGCAAGGTTTTACCGGAACACCTCAAGGCATTAAACACCGTCTCTCTCATAGGAATGGATGACTTGCCAAGGTGTCACCAGTTCCAGACAAGAGCTTGCTGGAGGACTCAAGACCCAGATGCAGCGGCAGACTCTGGCGGAAACCCCAGACCAAGAGTCAGAAGGCTTCTATGGAAAGCAAAGGAAAAACTCAAAGGCAGGATTGGACAGAGGAGGAGCATGGGGAGACTTCAAGGCAAGCGCAGCTGGGGAATCTGAGGAAAACTGGAACTATAACATGAACCACAACCAGCTGGTGGTCTTCTGCTACACCACTTTGGCAGCAGAGGAGGGCTCCAGGACAACAGCCAGTTGAGTCACTGAGTTCTGAGCTAAAGGCTTCCCTCCCTAGCTCCAAGTATGAGACAGTGTGCGGTAAGTTTCACACACTCAACGCCCTTAATGAACACAACTAAATCGCGTAGCTCGTTTCGCTCTCATACATTCATTTCATGTCTTTTAAGAAAGTGACTGATGAACAGGAGCGGCACCAGTGGGTCGCAGCATCCTAGTGAGACGAATTGAACATGAACAGTGGTTATGTGGTACAGTAGACTGTCGCAATAGGTCGGTTTCAGCCAGTCCCAAACAGATCACTTCACCATCCAACTATTCACTTCCCTTTCGGTTGGCATATTTGTATGAACCATTGGCATGTTTAACGTCTGAGCCAAATCTCTGCAAGAGGAAGTGTTCTTCAGATTTTCCATTCTCCCCTCAAAACTAAGGCTTCCACATTGTCTTAGTCTGTCATATTGGTGGGTTGGTTACAATTGAAGTTCAATGCAGTGTTGGAAAAATGCAAATCCTGCAAAAGGAAAATCCGAAAAAGTTGCAGTGAACGCCATCATGTAGTAGTAGCAGCGGTAGAGGTAGCAGTAGCAGCAGCAGCAGCAGCAGCAGCAGTAGCAGCAGCAACATATTTTTCATTTAAATACTGAAAATAAAAGAATAATCTAAAAGTAGTGCCACCTACTGGCTGTTGATGTATCTGCACTGCTGGTTTGGTTCGATCTGTAAGTTTAGCTACCAACCTGTTTTAGGCAAATTTATGTTTTTACAGTAACTTTATAGATACAGTATACATGTGTTTCCAGAGTTTACATGGAGGAATACAATTTAAAATCTACAGTTATTACACTTTCTTTTTTCTTTTGCAGGTATTTATTTATTTAATTTAAATTTGTTTTTCAGATTTTATCCCTTTTTCACCCAATTTGGTATCCAATTGAACCCAACCTAGCATCCAATTATCCCCTGCCTATTGCGTAGGATCCGCCGCACGACCCCGTGGCCGGCAGCCCCAGAGGAGGCCGCCAGGCAGACTAGCTGACTGGCTCCTCGAGCCCAGCACCGTTATTCCGGCACCCCGGGGGCGCTGTTGCGCGACGGATCCTTGTCCGGAAATATTCCTATACCGCCCTCGGGAGCGGCCGCTCAATATGCCGCTCCCTGTGTGCCTCGGCCATATCCGGTTTTGCAGGTATTTATAACAGGATTTATTTTCCCCAACTATAGTTTGATACTGTATATGCACAGTATTGGCAGACTGCCACACATTCACAGTTTGACTTTGCTTCACTTACTAGCTCAACAGCCAGTGCCAGTTGTGTTTAGGGAGATTGGATCACCAGGGACGCTTCCGTCGCCAGGATACAAGCATTTGCTTACTGAGTCTGTTCACTCTGTTGCCTTCCGGCGTGAGTGTCGTTTAGTATGGTTTCCACAGAGATGCAAGCCTGTCATGCCAGACTTTAACTGATGAATACGACAAGCTGTTGCCTGTTATATCATTTGAGCATCTCTCATATCCATTTGGCTTTTACGGACTGTTTTATCCATGACGCGTTCTTGTAGACAGCAGTGCAGTTGATCAATACTGTACAGTACATAGCCTTTGTTACCCAAGGAGGTTGCAATCTCTTGCCCAGTCACGCTCAGTCATGCTCAGTCATTAAACAAACATGTTCTTTGTTTATGACCTACATTTATATCAGCTGTGTCATACGACTACAAACCATGTGGTCATCCTTGTGGACATCACATGTGGGTCAAAAGATTGGATGAGTGTGTGCTGTTGCATTGTTGTTAAGCAACCCACAACTGTCCCGTGGACAGTTCTCCAGTTGCTGTTGAAAACCCCCAGAGACACTCACTGTGAACCTATCTGCCATCTGCTCTGCACCTGTCAGCCGTATGTGGTCCACCCACCCCCACACTTTGCCTCCCATCTTTGTTTAAAGTTGCCTGCTCACTGACATGGGAAGAATAAAAAGATGATATAAAATATGACAATGATGGGTACAGTATGGCAAGTACTGTAGTTTACAGTTATGAGCTATGTACAGCTAAGGTAGCTTATGTACAGTATATCAAAAAGAGGTTTGTGCAATATGTATGCAAAAATATGATGCAAAGGTAGTATTTGTAAACGGCAGTAGTGCAAAGGGTAATGATTGTTCACATTGACCAGGGGTGTGTGTACAAACCAGCAGTAGGGCAAAGGCTAAATTAGATTGTTCACAATGGTCGGGGGAGGGGGGGATTACTATTATTAGTATTTGGATTTTTGGAATATCTCCAATGTCAACATGTGTACATGTGTACATCAAACAACTTGGAGGCTACTGGTAATTTCCCTTCTCTTGGAAGTATCTCTTTGTTTTCCTCTCACACACACACACACACACACACACTGTCTGTCTCCTGTCTCGCTCTCTCTCTGTCACACAGACACGCACCCTCTCTCTCTCTCTTTCCTGCTCTCTCTCTCTCTCTCTCTCTCTCTCTCTGTGACGTAAAGGATTAAGCTATGCCTGCAATCTTCTCTGTATGTCTGCAGAGTCAGTATGTCTTCTCTAGAATTAGCTTGATTACTGAGAACTGCCCTGCCTTCAGTTTGTCGTGACTGCTTGCTTGTGTCATTCATTGAATTAGAATGAATGTGCACCGACAAGATATACAGCCTTGCTCAAGGCTGCATTGAAGGTTCTGTCAATAGAAAGCTCTCTGTTACACAATGTTCTCTGGCACGGATTTGTGTGTGAGAACATCCTGGAACATTCCAAGTTTCTTCAAACTTAATCAAGTTTTCTTCCAGACATACGCACTTATTCAGCAGGGCTAATCACTTGTTATCTTCAAGGTTCTTTGCATAACTTGCGTGTGTGTGTGTGTGGGGTGGGGGGGTGGGCATGCATGTGCGTTAGCTGCAGCTGCCCCTGCACATTTGTTTACGGTAATGCAGTGGTGGTTCCCCTGCATTGACGTGGCTAAGTTAATGAGAGCGGGAATTGTATTTCGCCCACACATCTTTATTTACACAGTAATGTTTCCTGTCTGCTTATAGGAAGCTGCATCAGAAGTTAATGGAGAGGAATGGCCCGCATCTCACTCCCTTCCTCCATGGACTCCTCCCTACCCGGGATCCCACAGAGTGTCCTGTCCTGTCCCATGGAAACTAAGTACCAATGTCAGCAGTGTCGCCAGGTCCTGCGGAAGCCTGTCCAGGCCGGCTGTGGCCATCGGTTCTGTGTCCACTGTTTTAAACAGATAACCAGGTAGACTGGCGCTCCTCCTCAGCCCCCTCCTCCTCCTCACCAGCTCCCAGCTCCCAGCTCTGCAAGCCCTCCCCCATCCCTTTCTTTAACCCGCTCTCACCCTCCGTGTACTGGGCATGCTCAGATTGAGTCAGTGTCAGAGCCACCCAGTACTGCTGTGGCTAGCTGTGCTAGCTGTAGCGAGCTTTTGCGAGCTTGACTCTCACCAGCACCTGTCCTTTCCACTTACCTCAGCTGAGTCACAGCAGGATGCTATCTGTCTCTGGTGGGGGGTGTCCCGCAACATCAGCAAGTCTTCATTAAGCCTTCACTGGAACAATCTCGGATGGATCTGATCAATCTCCGATCTCTCTCTCTCTCTCTGGAGACACTGCACCACTATCACGTTCCTGGGGCTAACTGTTCCGCTGCTGCTGATTCATACCAAAGATAATTCTTGTCACAAGTGTCAATCTTTGTCTCTCTCTCACGCTATGCCTGATTCTGATTAATTTCTGTGTCGTTAACGTACTACTACCACTACCACTACTACTGCAATTACTGTCAACGTATTACTGATTACAACTATTTTGATGGGTTTTGAATTGTGATTGAGAGACATACAAAGCTGCGCTTTAGTCCCTCAGCTGTGACTTCACGATAAAGCATGGTCTCAGATGCCTTATTCATTCATTAACATTGGGATTATTCTTCTATCTTTTTCTTTTTAGTAGTGGTCTCATATCTATGTATGTCTCAACTTTATCAGGTTCAAATGTAATTGTGTTTAAATGAGAGATTCCTTTTATAGGTCATTTATAGTTCAGGCCAAATACTTGGAACTGAGCTTTGGGTTTGAGTGGTTTCCTTAGTAACGCTAAGTAATTCATGTCATGGTGGCGGGAAAACTGAATACGCCTACATATCTCTGCCTGCTGGTTTGTGGTGGGAGTAGAGAGTATAGTTTTGGGTCATGATGATCCCACCCACCTCAACCCAAGACTCTCTCATAGCAAAGGTATTCAGAGTGTAAATGACCTCCATGTACGGCCCTCTTCAGTCAACTAGTTCTCTGACTCCCCCTTCACATGCATAGTCTGTTTGTATTCTCTCAGGAAATCAGTAGATTCAACAATTCATTCAAAATTGAATAGATTCCGAATGAATCAACCTTTTGATTTGAGTTTGCCTGCATCCTTGAATGCCTTGGTTGTTTGACATCCATGTACTATGTGTGGTTGAACTAGGCTATGTGTCACTATTAGTTCAGGTCACATACCGGTACTTAAAGTGAACTAGTTCTTTGGAACTTATATTGAAATACGTTATGTGATAATCTATGAAAAACCCCAAAATCTTTACATACTTCTTCTTTCTTATCATTTCTCAGAAAAAGAGAACTGTCTAAAGCTGCCACGTGGCGTTAGGCCAGGGCTTATCTATACAGTTGAGTGAAGACATTTGAGTTGCAACACGTGGTCTCTAGGCGGGTGTAAAACGTTGTTCTGTTTTTGAGTGAATCATAAACCCGTTGACCTCAACCAAAGGCACTTTCATAAAATAAGATCTTCATTCGAGTATAAGCAAGAGTGTAAACATATACATCTCCATACACAGCCCTCTATGATCCACTAGTGATTCCGACTCCTCCTTCACTAGATAGTCTGTTTGAATTCTCTCTCAAGAAATCAATAGATCATTTTAGGGTGGAATCCTAACTCCAGATTGCAAGATCTCAGTAGATGCGACTTTTAATCAATGTCTGCCTGCATCTTTGTGTTACCTTGCATACTGCTGCTCTAGCCCTTGAAAGCCTTGCTCGCCCAGAAACCCTCCCAATGATAGAGTGAACACCTGTTATTACAAAGCCTTCACACTAGATACTTTTTACACCTCTTGCTCTGACTTGCCCAATAGATGTGTGTTTACCTATAATACAATGTACTCTTCTATCCGACCTACTGTAAATGTACAACATACTAGACACTCTACAGTATAGAGCAGGGGAGGCTGGTGGAGGTAGAAATCGGAGGACTGGCTCATTGTAATGTATGGAATGGAATGAGATCAGAACAGGCGTGTTTGATACCATTCCATATTCCATTCCATGCATTACATGGAATGAGCCCCGTCATCTGATTTTGACATCCCCCAGCCTCCCCCATCTACTCTTGTCATGATGGTATTTTTACATTATCATTTTTTACAAAGTTCAGCCCTAATCCCTGATGGTAACCAGAGACGCCAGTAGTAGATCAGGTGAGACTGATGGAATAGTGTACGATAGTATAAGAGCCCTCTAGCCCACCACTGAAGTCATGTCTCACTGTCCATAATCCCATTATTTGTGTCCTTGTCATAAGCGCTGGCCCAAAACCCTGTGAAGCCTGTCGCCAGGAGGAGATATACGAGGAGCCAATATCCATTCTCAACTCCAATGAGGTAAGTGTGGGACCGTGTCCATTCCCTGAAGGTTTTATGACGTGTCTCTTGTGTGTCATGTTGCCCGAAAATAATGTCAACAATACTGGCCATTGTTTTTTTTTCTGTGTAGGAGTCAAAGATGTAGGCTACTTGTCTAAGGAACAATTGAACCATGCAGGAAAATCCCCCTTCCATTGCCAGATTTAATTTCCAGTGTTACCAAGTTACAATCACTTCTCTCAGAGTTCAACCCTCCCCCCTGTTGTCTGCACAGTGCACACCACAAATAAGTAGTTGTGTGGTGACTACTCTTTGTTCTCTCTCCCTCCCAGGCTTTTCCTGACAATGCAGCAGGAAGGGAGATAGCCAGCCTGCCGGCCAGGTGTATCCACGAGGGCTGTGTTTGGACAGGTTCTATCAAAGAATATGAGGTAGGCCTATAGATATATTCACCATGTACTCATGTTCTCATTGGTTGATTCAAATCATATCACTCGCGGCATGTTTTGACTCTGTCTCGTCTGATTGGCCAGTCACCCATGACTAGCATTCTGGAAGGGAGCCAATAGCAAAGGAACACGAGAATGTGGTGGAGTGAAAGCAGACTCTGGTGTGGCCTAGGCTGGAAAGTCCCTGCCTGGATCCACTTCTGTATTTCAAAAAAAACAACTGCTGCGAAACGAAGAGTGGAAAGTACCGAAACCCTGAAGGGACAAGAGTCGACATTTGACATTTATTAACATATGCAATGAGAGGACAGAGCAGTAATGCAGTAAAGCAAAAATGCGAACATAAGTGATACCGCTGTAGGCTCCGTTCCATCTCTTTTTACCATACTGATTGCACTTTGTTTGTTTCAGTTTTAGAGAACCGAAAACAGGAAAGTCAGAGCGTCTCGCCCTGAGTGTTACACAAGGGAACGCTTGTATAACAGGGCAGGGGGAAGTAGAGCGTTTCCTCTTTTTTGTGTAGCTCTTTGTGTTGTATAGTTTCAGGATAATGCAGTTGTTCTGCTGGGGCTCTTAACATGCTGCCACACACTGTTCAATTATATGTATGATAAGTGGTATGCAGTAAAAAGGGGATTTTGGTAGGTGTGTTTTGCTAGATGTGTTTTGGTAGGTGTGTTTTGGTAGGTGTGTTTTGCTAGATGTGTTTTGCTAAATGTGTTTTGGTTGGTGTGTTTTGCTAAATGTATTTTGGTAGCACAAGGGAAGGGAAACCAGTTATGGTAAGCAGTAGATTATGGAGCTGACGAGGCTAACTTGGGAAGCGACCTCTGTTCTGTTATTGTTGGGTTTCGATCACCCGGTTTACGATGTGGCCTTTGCATTCGCCTGTTCTTCTTGTATGTAGACAGTGGTGTGATGGAGAAGTCGGGGAAACGGATGCATGACACAACAGCTTTATTTTTAATACATGACTTGTGTGTATAGAGGCTAATGGGCGATGCACTGTTGAATGGAAAGAAATAAACACTGTCTCTAACCGACCACGCGGCTGCAAGGGCTGCACCGCGCTGCTTTCCACTCCTGGAATTTTTCCGAACACGGAAAGAAATATTTAAAAGAGTCACTGTTGGTTACAGTTTGAGTGTTGGGAATATTTTCCAGACTATTAAAGAAGGTTCTAGTCATCTGGTGCACCGAGCCTTTCCTGTGTGGTTAATGGTTAGCTAGCCACGAAACGAAATGAATGTTCTCTTACCTGCTTCTGATGTCTTCCTCTTCAGTCTTGAGACTAAGTGGAGAAAATGGCTCCACAGCTCCCGTGCCCACGCCCCCCGCCCCACACCCCACACCCCCCGCCACCCACCCTTATCCCTCCCACCTGTTGCTTCTTAAAATGACACACATCTGTCTGGGGGACATCATCCTCAGTAAATGTGCTATTCACATATAGATGGACATCGTCCTCAGTAAATGTGCTATTCACATATAGATGGGAACTTAACTTTGTCATTTCAGTATTTGATGTTGGATGATTATGGAATACAAAATATTGTGCGACTATTTTTTCTTTTCCCCTAACCTGGCCACACCATTAAATCTTTGAAATCTTGCAGCCATGTTTCAAGCTCAGCTTATGTTGATATACTGGTGCGCAGTTCTGTTGGGAGTTTCACATACGTACTGTGGCTTAGTTACACCCCCACCACAAACACATTTTCTCAGACTGGCGTCTGTTGCTGTTGCTGCACCCACGCTTATCATGAATTACATCCTACAACATCTAACGACCCGTAACTGTCGGAACAACAGAGCCTTTACTCGTTTGCTTAGTGTAAACCGGTTTAAACCCGTATGGCGACATTGTGTACTTTGAATGTCATTTAGGAGCGGATGTGCAGTCAGGCATTGTTTACCCTCCCTTAGTTCACTCATAACCTGTCATTTATTGACATTGTAGCCTTTGTTTCAAGTACATTTACAGTTTACACTCAGTGTTGCCAGATGGGATTGTTTTTTTTTGCTTTGTTTTATTTACAGTAGAGAAACTGTACAGGGGGTAGTGGGGATTAAGACAGTCAAGATGTAGCCCCCGCGGTGGTGTAGCGGTCTAAGCACTGGCCGCTAGTGCATGCTGCCCACCGGGGCCGGGGTTCGTATCCCGGCTCGCCAGATCCAGATATGGCCGAGGCACACGGGAAGCGGCATATTGGCCGGCCGCTTCCGAGGGGGGTATAGGAGTATTTCTGGACTAGGATCCGTCGCGCAACACCGCCCCCGTCTGGTGCTGGAGTAACGGTACTGGGCTCGAGGAGCCAGTCAGCCTAGTCTGCCTGGCGGCCTCCTCTGGGACTGCCGGCCACGGGGTCGGGCGGCGGATCCTTCGCAATAGGCAGGGGATAATTGGATGCCAAGTTGGGTTAAATTGGCTACCAAATTGGGTGAAAAGAGGATAAAATCTGAAAAAAAAAAAAAAAAAAAGATGTAGCCTGAAGAGATGGGTCTTCAGTCTACGGCGGAAGATAGGTAGTGACTCTGCAGTTCTGACAGCAGTGGGAAGCTTGTTCCACCACCAGGGCGGCAGTATAGTGAAAAGCCAATAGCCAATAGCTATCCATGTAGAGACGGCGGTGCCAGATGGCCAAAGCGGAGTGATCGGGCAGGGGATTGGGGGCTGACCATTGCTTGCAAATAGGGGAGGGGCTGTTCCCTCTGCTGCCCGGTAGGCGAGCACCAGGGTCTTGAATGTGATGCGAGCTGCTACCGGGAGCCAGTGAAGGGTGCGAAAGAAAGGGGTGACATGGGAGAATTTGGAGAGATTGAACACCAGATGGGCGGCAGCATTCTGGATGAGCTTCAGAGGTCTGATGGCGGAGGCGGGTCAGAGTACAAATAGTAATTAAGGCCATTGATCTTCCCAAAGCCATTCATCATCTGTGTTAGTAAAGGATGTGACCTTCTATTCAACAAGGAAATGAATGCGTTGTATGCACAGTATTAAAGGATGATGGTTGTGATGATGGGGTGCCTGGGTGGTGTAGCTCACTAAGGCGCATGCCACGTAATCCAGCCATCGACCTGTCCTGCATGTCATCCCTCCTCTCTTTCCACCATCCTTCCTGTCAGTCTCTACTGTCTCTATCCCAACAAAGCAGAAATGCCATAAAAACACATTTATTTATTTTTTAAAGATGCTTATGAATAGGATTGTAATCCCTTTGTTATCCCTCCTATAGGCACAACATGAGGGTCAATGTGAGTTTGAGAGAGTCCCCTGTGAAGCGTGCAACGTCCGCATCCTACGCAGTGACAAGGAGAGGCACAGCGAGAGAGAATGTGAAGCGAGGACATTGAACTGCAAATACTGCAAGGTTTCTTTCTGCTTTAAGGATATCAAGGTGAGACGGCCTGTCTGTGTGCGTGTGTGTGCGCGTGCGTGTGCTTGTGCGTGTGCGTGTGTGTGTGTGTGTGTGTGTGTGTGTGTGTCTATGTGTGTGTATATGTGTGTGTATATGTGTGTGTGTCTGTGTCTGTGTTTGTGTAAGGTCAGTATGGCGTCCTTACTGATAAGTCCTTGAATGAAATCAGTCTTCCATTTCAAAAGCGGTGACACCTCCCTGTGGCCCAAGGATATTCATCTGTCATGAAGATTTACTGTAATTACATTCAGACAAAATTAAGGCTTAATTATGTAGTCCTCCAATATACTGTAATATCTTTGATATGTGAGACTATAGCGTATTCAGACTAAACATGATTCGTTAGAGCTTAAGATTCTGTCAGATGGTCTCCTATAGCTTTTCCACAATATGATTTCTTTAGATTAGATCACTAAACGTAACTTGATTGTCATTGACAGAGTAGAAGTACTAAGACAAACACAGTTTGGCATCTAACCAGACAGTGTAAAAGACATGATTGTAGACAGTACATGTATGACAGTATTCGGTATTACAGTGCGTATGTAAATGAATATAAAAGTCAATATATGTGCAATGAATATCAATATGATATGTACAGTATGATATATACACAACAAGGGCGAAGGGCGATGATATGCGCAGTACATTTCCTGGATGACCTAATGCAATTCTGATGAGATGCTAATGCAGTCTCTGGGATGTTGGGATTTTTCCCATTACTAACGAACTACCTCGCTCCCACTCCCACTCCCACTCCCACTCCTCATGTGTTTCAGGCTCATGATGAGATCTGCCAGAAGTTTCCTCTGCAATGCAAAGACTGTGGGAAGAAGAAAATCCCAAGAGAAAAGGTTTGTGCTACTTTGTATCTGTTTTCTATTTTGAGCGCAGTTACACTTAGTATTAGCTGTTAACCTTTACTTGGTGTAACCTTGGTGTAAACCTTCCTGCTGACAACAAGTCTACAGCCTTGTTGAGATAGGGAGAGGCCAGTGTCCGTTTTATTGCCCTTATTTAGTAGTCAACTCATGACATGCTGGTTGAATGTGGAGGTTGTACTTTCTATTTACAAAAGGTGGTTGTACTTTCCATTTGACTAGGCCTTAGTAGTTCGGTACTTTTTCAAACTGACATTTGCTTTCACCTTCACTTTTGACTTGATGGTGGTTATTTTACGGATTGTTCACATCAATCTCAAGAGCCCTGACCTTTTTCTCTCTCTCTCTCTCTCCCCCTGCAGTTCGTTGACCACACCAGGTCCTGCCCCAAGTCGAAGAGTGCATGTCTGTTCAGTGAGGTTGGCTGTAAAGCTGTGGTAGGTATTCATCATCAACGTCTCCAAATGACTAACCCTAAGCCTAACCTAGGTGTTATGTGACTCATTAAGTGCTTTAAGTGTTAATCATGAAATGAGTCATTCTCATTCACATCCAACTACCCACACACACACGCATCCACCCACTCACACACACACACACACACTCACACACACACACACACATCCACCCACTCACACAAACACACACACACACACACACACACACACACACAAACCCTTGATGTCGGATGAGAACAGTTAATTAGCTTCATTGTTTCTAATCAGATCAGATATAGAAAGATATCAAAATAGGGACGACCTTAACATGTCCTGGGACAACCCCCCACAGTTGAATGCGGGTGTTTTGTTTTTCAACAAACAGAGTTGTCATAATCAGTATTTCCATGTGGGCCTAGGCTGCCTTATTTACTATTTAAATGTCTAGACTCTACACCTAAAGATAGATAAGACTAGTGGGCAGAGAAATCCCCTTCTTAGACCGATTCACTCCTCAGACAATACTTTGTGCCAACTGATTCTGAAGCCATTCTAAAAATACATCTACTGTGAAGTACTATTGCTTGTTGAATGTCTGGATGGCTTTATAATTCGACCATTGTGCAGACAGACCTAACAGAAACCATAACCATAACAACAGGGCAGCAGTTGTAATGGGTCATTCTTGGTGTGTTTATATATTATCAGATCAGTTATCTATTTGGGGCTTAGAAATGGATAGTTTTCTTTACCTGTCTACTCTTTGGCATTGAAGGCACTCTCTCAAATGAGACACCTACTGTTTGAAAGAGGTAAATGCATGATTTAACTTAGCTACCAGGAAGGGAGGAGGCTTGTTGTTTTGGTTTAAAATAGGAGAGTACTGCACCTAGGAGGCAGTTTTCTTCATATTTTCTTCCTGGAAAAGTGATTTGATTAATGCGTTTTGTATCAGAGAACTTATTTGAAAAATCACTTTTCCAGGAAGTAAACATATAAGCTTGTCATTTAGGATATGTGGGTCTTTAATGCACACAATAATGATATACAAAAGAACTATACTATACTTGTAGTGGATCTCAAAGTCATCCTCTAAAATACTCTGTGTTTCACTTTACTGTGACCGCCACAGATTGACAATGGGAAGCACAGCGACCACGAGCAGACCAGCATCATGGAGCACCTGCGCCTGCTCATGTCCACGGTGCTGTCCATGGTGCGTCTGGGGCCAGCAGCCCCAGGGCAGAGCCTGGGGCTGGGGGAGTGGCAGGAGGACTCTGGCCTGGGTCTGTACCGGGCTCCTGAGGAGGGAGCCACAGCCGGCACTGCAACCACTGAGGTTGGAGGAGCAGCAGACACTTCCAGACAAGGCGTGGGTCTGGAGCATAAGGTGGGTCAGGCCTCCTTGGATGGGATGGGATGGGTAAGGTTAGGATGGGATGGGTAAGGTTATGTTGGGTTGGGTTAGGTTGGCATGGGCTAGGTTATGTTGGGATGGCTTAGGTTATGATGGGATGGGTTAGTTTGGGATGAGATGGGTTGGGTTAGGATGGGTTGGGTTAGGTTAGGTTATATTGGGATGGGTTAGGTTATGATGGGATATGTTAGGTTGGGTTGGGTTGGGATGGGTTACTTTGGGATGAGATGGGTTGGGTTAGGATGGGTTGGGTTAGGTTAGGTTATATTGGGATGGGTTAGGTTGGCATGGGTTAGGTTGGGATGGGATGGGATGGGTTGGGTTGGGTTGGGTTGGGTTGGGTTTACTATGTTGGAAATGCAGGCTCTTGTAGCCTGGATGCCAGTGTGGTTCATCAGTTAGGAGCTACGATATGGTTGTCCATCCACCATCCAGTTAAAATAGCAGGGGAGGTTGGTGGAAGTAGAAATCGGAGGATGGGCTCTTTTACACTAATATTAAGCCTCCACTGATTTAAAGATATTAAAGATAGTAGTATAGCAAACAGTTTGATGATGGGATTCACGTTCACGTCCTCTCCCTGTGTTGTCCTCCAGCAGGTGTCCACCCTCAACGACATAGTGTGTGTCCTGAACAGAGAGGTGGAGAGGAGCTCCGTCACCTTAGAGGCCTTCTCACGTCAGCACCGCCTGGACCAGGACAAGATCGAGAACCTCAGCAACAAGGTTACTGGCACTTAGTCATATGTACCCCCCTGTCCTGCGTGACACCAGGGGAGGCTGGTGGAGGTAGAACACCAGGGGAGGCTGGTGGAGGTAGAACACCAGGGGAGGCTGCACTGCACTACACACATTCCAGGTCAAATGCAATATGTGAAATGTATTGACAATATTAGCTATGATCTTTTAATCAATGATACAAGAAAAATAGTATTGATACCCTATGTTAATTTTAAGACAAATACTCCACATACATACAAAATATGTGTGTTTTGATACCATTTCGGATTCCACGCCATGCGTAACAATGAGCCCGTCTTCCCGATTTCTACCTCCACAAACCTCCCCAGAAGCCTACAATATAGAATAATATAAGCCATTTAGCTGACGCTTTTATCCAAAGCGACTTACATTGCAGTGAGTGCATAAATATTTGTTTCTGTATATATGGTCCCAGCCTACACAGTAACAGTAACTGTTCAGACTCGGTGACTGACTCTTCTGGGGTTGGCCTCCTGTGGTGTGTCCAGGTGCGTCAGCTGGAGAGAACCCTGACCATGAGGGACCTGCAGCTGGTGGAGACGGAGCAGACCCTGAGGGAGCTCCAGTTCTCCACCTTCGACGGCGTCTTCGTCTGGAAGATCGCAGACTTCACTCGTAGGCGCCAGAACGCCGTGGCCGGACAAACACCTGCCATGTTCTCACCAGGTTAGACACGTGTGATTCTGACCCGTGTGTGTGTTTGACTACGTTTGGGTCGGGGGTTAGATTTGGGTAGTATTTGACTATCCACGTATGATGTGTTTTGACTACCGTGTGGGGTCATGAGGTAGATAGAGTATATAGACCTGGGTTCATTTCATCTCTGGTCCTGCAGTGTTGGACGTTAAAAAGGATTTGAATTGCAAGTTTATATTTGCATAGCCAGAGAATGGAACTAGTTATCTCCTTCCCCGGGAGTCTGTCATCGACACCAGGGGAGGCTGCTGAAGGTAGACAGACAGACAGTGGAGGACAGACTCGTTGTAATGCCTGGAATGGAATGAGGAAGGCCATCATTATTACCATTCCTCATTCCATTCCTCATTCCATTCCATGCATTACAATGAGCCTGTCCTGTGATTGCTAACCTATCACCAGCCTCCCCTGATATAAAGATATTATTGTAATGAAATGAGGAAGGGTTTCAAACACCCCCACTGGTTCCACTCATACACTCATGTCGTTCCACTCAAACATGCGTTCCTTGTATGAGTCAACGTCATACACCGCTTAGTGACTCACTGTACATCACAGCATCAGATTCTGCAGTATTAGTCCAAATGCCACACACTCTTAAAGGCTTTAGTAAAGAGCACATCTGCTGTAAGTCTATAGAGAGAGGCAGTGGTCAGGGCTCGTCATTTACATACAATTAAGTATATTCACATTGTGTGGTCCAAAACTAGAAGTGACATGTTTAAGAAATACTAATGTTGAAAATGTACATGATAGGAGAGGATGGCCTTTGGACCAGTATGGGCCTCACTAGCATCTGCCCTTCCTGCAGTGAGGGCCTGCCTAACGTCTGCGCTTCCTGCAGTATGGGCCTGACTAACATCTGCTCTTCCTGCAGTAAGGGCCTGACTAACATCTGCTCTTCCTGCAGTAAGGGCCTGACTAACATCTGCTCTTCCTGCAGTAAGGGCCTGACTAACATCTGCTCTTCCTGCAGTAAGGGCCTGACTAACATCTGCTCTTCCTGCAGTAAGGGCCTGACTAATGTCTGCTCTTCTCCTTATCCCAGCTTTCTACTCCAGTAAGTACGGTTATAAAATGTGCCTGAGACTGTACCTGAACGGGGACGGGACCGGGAGAGGGACGCACCTTTCTCTCTTCTTCGTGGTGATGAGGGGCAAGTGTGACGCCCTGCTCAAATGGCCCTTCAGTCAGAAGGTAAGACACACACTCTCTCTCTCTCTCTCTCTCTCTCTCTCTCTCTCTCTCTCTCTCTCTCTCTCTCTCTCTCTCTCTCTCTCTCTCTCTCTCTCTCTCTCCCTCTCCCTCTCATCCCGCTGTGTTTCCACCTTGAGACTCCCATCTTACTGAATAATCTAGTGTCAGCATCCGAGGATTGGATGGAATGTGGACAAAGAAAATGTTTCATTGTTGATCGTCACTTTAGAACAGATGCTGTGTCCTGTTCATCGTCTTCTGTGGAATATTATAGATTATTTTTTCTCAGATTCAGTTCTGCAAGAAGTACAAAAAAGAACAAAAAGCGTCATGAATCACAACAACTGTCTGTCTGTCTCCCCTCATTGTCCCCTGCCCACCTCTCCCACGTCTTCCTGTAGGTGACCCTGATGCTGCTCGACCAGAACAACAGGGAGCACATCATCGACGCCTTCCGTCCTGACGTAAGCTCCACCTCCTTCCAGCAGCCGAACAGTGAGATGAACATAGCCAGTGGCTGCCCCCTCTTCTGCCCATTAGCTAAACTGGCAGGGAAGAGCTCCTATCTGAGAGATGACACCATTTTCATCAAAGCCATTGTAGATCTGACAGGCCTGTAGTAATGTGGAACTACTACAGCTAAGATTTGAATATTGAATATGGTTATCTCGTCATCTATATAAATCTATAATATAACATAATAATAATAGATAATTCATATATACATATTTTATTATTTAAATGATATATATAATTATATACAGGGTAGAGTACATGGAAAAGAAAACATGTGCATATAAGGCTGGTGGTATAATGTCATGTGATAATTCATGATAAACATGGAAGTACATAATCTACAAACTGTCTGCGTAGGTGCCAAAGGTTTGGTTGTTCCCTGCTTGCAGCTACTTTAGACGTAGATGGCTTCCGGTCATCTCTAGCTATTACTAGATAAACTCCACAATTAATGCCCTTTTCAGACTATTGAGCCAAGCCGTGTCTCACTGGCTCTGTCATGCATGCCTCCACACCCCTCTTTCCAACACTTCTAGGCTAAAAGTGGGGCCTGAACTGACCTGAATACTCCTTGTGCAACCTTACTATCCAATGCATGGAAAACCGGGTAAAAAAAACAGGAACTTCTACACCCACTGGTCATGACTAGTCTTCTCCGTTGAACATCTAATCATCACACACTTTTGTGACTAACTGAGACGTGGTTCAGAGTTCAGTGCTAGATAACCAGCCAGTCGTTGTGGTGCAGAGATCAAGATCTCTGCGCTGTCTTCACTTTATGTCAGCATTTAATCAACAAGGCAGATGCTAGTGAAGGATTAGAGATTAACAGAAGATTTTACAATGTTAGTGGTCTGAAGCTAACATTTGCCTTGTTGAACAAACGTCTGGTTTTTAGATATAGTTGAGTTAAGTTTTATCTGAGATTATAAACAAGATCTCAGCTTCTATATGTCTCTAGCTACTGTAGCTGGCCATCATCACCCTCACGCTTCTTATTGTTAGTAAACGAAGACCCACCCCGAAGTCTGTAGGGGGAAGACTGTATTCATGCTTGCAGCCATCCGTGTCAATGATACCATTGAAAAGTCAAGAACCCCTCGTGCAGAGTGTTACAAATTTCCACATTCACCTGCCCCCACATTAGAATCTTCTCTTTCAAAGTATTTCTACCTACGCCTGCCACTGGCAGATTGAAAAGGGAGGCATTAAAGTGCAGCTTGACTCAATAGTTTGAAAAAGGTATACAATTCTAACCCTAATAGCTACGACACTGTAGTTAGTATGAAAAAACAACAACAACAAAAAAAGAAAAAAAAAAGAATAAATAAATAAGTGTATGTGTAAACCACAGCTCCCTTCTGCAGGAGCGAAGGGTAGAGAAGGGGAATTCAGCATGTGTGTTTATGGGTTAGCTAGCAGATAACACAATGGCTTACTTGGTTTGATCTCCTGTATTTTGTTTGTTGTTATTTCTGACTTTGCTGTTTTTATCTCATTTTGCTTTGTTGATTTTAATGTTTTGATATGTGGTTTTACCTGGAAAGGTTTGTGAGTGTAACTGTTGTAGGCGTATTATAGTTTTTTTTTGTCTTTCATTGGAGATTTGGTATAATAAATAAATAAATACATCATAGATTGAAATGTTTGTTGTTTTTAAAAGATGTACCATGGAATATTAATCTTTGATATTATTTAATCTTATAATATAATTGTATAATCTAATAATTTGGTCATTGTCATGACCTTTTTTATCTGAATGTTCTGTATTGTATCATACTATGATGTGTCGTATTACACTATCATACCATATTGTGCTGTATTTGTACTAAGTCTAATTTATCAATAATTAGTAATGTAATTCATTAACTCATTTCAGTGTTATATAAATGCATGTGCATTAACAAAATTACTATTCTTGACACTGTCCATCTTTACTTCTGGGATTATAACAACAGTCCCAGGCCCATATATCACCCCACCCCCCAAGAGGCTTTTGTCTTTTGCCAGGCCGCCAATGTAAATAAGAATTAGTTCTTATTGGCCCTGCCTGGTTAAATAAAGGTTAAATAAAATAAAATAAAAAGTCTGACCTATATCATCCTCTCCAGACTGGCTTTATTCCATGTGTTTCATACATCATAGTGCAGCTTGCATCTCAGGGTTCCTTCCCATGTCTGCCATTCATTATTTCTATTCTTGTTATGTTGGAGAAATACTGGATAGAAAAACCACAGAACAGAATTTTATTCAAAGTTAACTGCTGGCGAATAGCCAGCCAGTCATAACAGAGGAAAAGACAAATGAAAAAAAATAAGAGCAATACATTTTAAAAAAACACATAACAGAATTTTACAACACACGTTTACTTTACACAATACAATTATGATTTTTATAAACTTAGCAAAGACAGGCTGCAGGACAACATGAATGAGTTGAGCACCAGATGGTTCGTCCCAATAGTCACTACTATTCCTCGTCTCCTTCTCAAAACTCATTGGACAAGAGGATCTGAGGGGAGGAACCTTTGATCTTCTCCTCCAAAGCGTTTTGAGAAGGAAGCGAAGAACAGAGGAGATGGGAAGTAGAGGATAGACTATTGAGACTCGGCCATAAAGTCAGGCTTCTTTCTGGTTAAAGGGGCGGCTGTGGCTCAGCCGGTAGAGCCGGCGTCTTATGATCGCAAAGTCGGCAGCTCACAGCGGTTCGAATCCCCAGCCTTGCTCCCTGAGCAAGGCACTGAACCCCTAATTGCCTGCGGGGTCGCCTTCAATGGCTGTGACCCGTTGCCTAGATGCCCCCTCTCGTTGCACTCAATGTTAATGATAAACTTTGAATCCCCTTTCCTTACCTCTCTCTCTGGTTAAAAGAGAGGGTGTTATCAAAGGCCTTCGCTGCAAGTATGAAACAATGCAGTCATAATAATAACAATTCTATTGTCTCTGGTTCTATCACACCCTTAGGGCTTTCACACCGGCAGTTCCGAACGCCGGTTCGCGCGCTGTCTGGCGAACGAGCCCGCGTTCATACCAGTGTATCGTTCGCCAGACAGCGCCAACGTTCGGAGGTTTCCGAATGCGAACCGGCGTTCGGAACTGCCGGTGTGTAAGCCCTACCAGTGATAGCACTCTGAATGTTGCCTTGCATAACTGTGTGGGATTGTGTGAAATAAAACACATGACAATCTGGGTGAGAATGGTTTCACCAACTTTGTCCAGTCAGAGGAGGTTAGCTGACCTGACGGCCTAGTCACTGTAACATACTGTTCTCCAACCCAGTACTGCCTTTTGGGCCAGATTCCAGACAACCCTGTAGAGTTCTCATGACCTTTGAACCTGCACCCTGGGTTGAATCTCAAATGTCTTGAGATTGAGTTAATTCCTTGTGTCCTCTCTCCTTGCTACCTTCCGACAACACACTGGTGGAGAGAAGGTCAAGAGGGGTGCTACATCCCCCCCTTCTCCTCCAATGAGGTTTGAGAAGGAAAGCGAGGATAGAGGACGCAATGGAAGACTTTTTTGGGGATTTGCCAACCGTGTCTGGGGCTTTGGTTCCAGCATGACACAGTGTGGCTGGAATTCCCAATGCTAGGCAACAATTTAGCAATTGATTGCAACAAAGTGGACATTCCACCTCTTTGGACACATCCAGACATGAAGAAACTGTGGTAAAGCCATCAGGATTACATCATGTCTCCTCCTGTCTCGCCCATCACAAGACCAGCCGGGTGTCCTTCCCTCAGACAGCCCTCATGAGCTTACAACAACAACAATTTTGCAAGACACTCAACCCAGACAGACCTTTAATGTAGGCCTATAAGTCGAATTGAACATCATAGCCCACTCAATGTAGATTTAAAACTGGGTATGACACTGACTGGCAGGGTACAGAAGTGAGGGGCAATGAAGGGCAGTATTAACATCCCAGTGAGCCATGGTCCGTCATATTATTCATCAAGCATGCAGACAATCTGAGTAAGGTTTTCCTTGATAATGCAGATTGTGCACCGCCGAAAGAACAAAGCTATGTGATGTTCTTCTATCATGACAAATAATTTACACAAAAAGTAAAATGTTTAGAAAGAAAGTAGTAGTCGGATACACTGCAGCAATGACAGTGTGATGGATTGCGTTCACACAAGACACACGTCTACAGTGAAGGTCCTAGGTCCCACCTCTACAGCTCCAGGTGAATGCTGACAACTCTTCGTTCAAATCTACGATCGTGTCATCGTCGACGTGATCGATAATTTGTCCAAACATTAAAAAAAAAAATCTTCAAAGAAAAAAACGTGAAAGAATATACACAACACTCGTGCATACATGCACACATAAAACAAACAAAAGACTAAAAAACCAAAGACAACACACACAAGAAATCTTTGACCATATATTACTGTCCGTACATAGCTCTCGTAACCTCACTGCATCTCCTGTCAGTGAACATCTTTATCGCCGTCGTCCTATTCCTCTCATTAAGTCTGCTCATAAATGATGATCACTCTGTACAACCATCATATTGCATAAAAAGTTGTTTCTCCCATGAATGTGCGACGCCTCGGGTCCAGGAGTTCTTGGTATTGTCTGTGTGTCGTCAGACCTTCACCTTGAGACGCCATTCACCTTGCCAGGTGTTTTTACCTTCAGTAAAAAAGAAAAAGGAGGTCTAGTTCGTGAAGTGTTGCACAGCGCCTCCCTGTGGCTGGCCCAGTCCTCACACCTCAAGTCCTACACATGAAAACGGTGCAGCTAGGCAGCCGTGGCGTGGTGAGCTCAAGGTTAAACAGTGCGCTTTGGTTTGCTCTGCCAACACACTGTTGACGCTCCTGGAGTGTGTGTTTTCACCCACGAAAGAAAGGAGTGGGAGTCTTCTCTCTCTCTCTCTCTCTCTCTCTCTCTCTCTCTCTCTCTCTCTCACACTCTCTCTCTCACACTCTCTCTCTCTCTCTCTCTCACACTCTCTCTCTCACTCACACTCTCTCTCTCACTCACACTCTCTCTCTCACTCACACTCTCTCTCTCACTCACACACTCTCTCTCTCTCTCTCTCTCTCTCACACTCTCTCCCTCTCACACACTCTCTCTCACTCTCTCACTCTCTAGCCCCCCTCCCTCGTTCAGGGTCCCAAGCTGTCAGGGTTTCCCGTTGACGTTGCCAGGGGTGGTGCTGTTCTTGCGGCCCAGCCAGGAGAGGAGGTTGCGTGGGCGTGGGGGGCGTGCGGGGGTCTGGGCCAGGCGGACCATGCGAGGCGAGCGCCACACCTTGATGGTGGAGTCGTCGCTGGCGGACAGCAGTAGCTCCTGGTCGGCGGGACTGAAGGCCACAGAGTTGACCACGTCGTCATGCTGAAGACGCGCCAGGCAGATGTTGTAGTGGCGGTCCCAGATGTAGCCATGCTTGTCCTCTGCACCACTAGGGGAAGACACAAGTCACTGGTGAGTGACTAACACAGTTGGCTACTGGACCTTGAGCTGGACTTTGAGCAACAGTCAAGAGTATCTCAAATGGGTTCATCTTTAGAGCAAGCAAACTACAAAACAATAGGGTATCATGAAACCATAGATTTGTTTATGTATTTTTTGGTCTATTTTACTAAAAAAATATCCCTATCTGACATGGTATCATATCAAGAGACATCTTTTTCCAAAACATCTGAGTAAGTCCACACGAACGCACACACACAGTGACTACTAGAGCAGACGTTAGCGTACCTGGCCACAAAGTCTCGGCTGACGTCCAGGAATATGAAGAAACACTCGTCGTTGGGCGTGAAGGCCCGGTGGGCCCGCAGGCTCCTCCTCTCCTCGCGCAGGCTCTTCAGGTCGATGACGTGCAGGTCGATCTCCTCGGCGATGGGCGGCGGGGTCATGGGGTCAGAGATCACACAGCCCGCCGGCCACGCCCGACTGTTCACATACAGGTACCTGAACAATGAGAGAGCAGCATAATAATAATTGTAGATTAATAATGGGGATTACAAATATAGGAACCTGACCAATGAGGGAGTAGCATGGAGATGACACATACAGGAACCTGACCAATGAGGGAGTAGCATGGAGATGACACATACAGGAACCTGACCAATGAGGGAGTAGCATGGAGATGACACATACAGGAACCTGACCAATGAGGGAGTAGCATGGATATGACACATACAGGTACCTGACCAGTGAGACAGCAGGATGGAATGTTAGAGGATGGCCAGACAGACATACATCCTGTAGAATGGTTATTCTTCTCTTTCACTGAGGATAAGCAACTGGGTCAGCTCTATACATGACATTTCCCTCTGCAGCGCTGTTAACGATTAATTTATAATGAATAAATTAAAGTATCACGCAGGTTCAGAAAGGCACAGCAAGGAGGACCGGGTGTCACGAGCTCGCGCACGCGTACGCACACGCACGCACACACACACACACATGCAGCTGTTCTCACTTGCTGATCACGTCACATGTTCATGGGACATGAGCCAGTTCATGTTAGTTCCACTAGGGCTTGCCTTGTCCACGCTGCCTTCCACCTGCAGGTTAGCTGTTGTTACCTTTAGCAGGGGGGGGGGGGGGGGGTGAATATTATGGTTCTCCCGCACTGTTATTTATTAGTTTTAATATTGTTTATTCAAGCGGGGGGGTTAGATGTTTATGGGCTCCCCGCTATGTATATTATTGTAATGAATCTTCCACTTACAAACCGGCTGCGCTAGCTACAACACCTCCCGGGGAGCTATATCAGAGTGGAACCATCCATTACGCCAAATACATTTAGATCAGTGACTTAAGTGTCCTGACTGAACCCCAGGTAATGGCTGTTCAACACGTTCAACTAACAACAAAGAATGATTTCGGCAATAACATTAGGGCTCCACAGAGTTCAAATGAAACGCTTGAACTCATAAACAGAGAGAGAGGAAAGGGATGCAGTGTTTACCCGGGGGTATTCCATCAACGTAGCTAAAGGAATATCCAGGCTTATTTTGATAGAAGACTTAGCAAAAAATCTGATCTTAATTTGATAAGTCTGATAATGTCACATATTTTCCTTTACAGCACTGTTACAGTAACGATGATGGATGCCTAACCAGGCCAGCCCAGTACAGCCCAGCTTGGCTCAGCTTGGTTGGGGGCCCCTGTAGTGTGAATGAGGAGTTTTGAGGGAGCCGGGTGGGTTGTGGCTCAGCCGGTAGAGCCGGCGTCTAATGATGGCAAAGTCGGCAGCTCGCAGCAGTTCGAATCCCCGGCTGGCCACGTGTCGAAGTGTCCCTGAGCATGGTACTGAACCCCTAGCTGCTCCTAAATGGCTGTGACCCATTGCCTAGATGACCCCTCTAGAGCATAAATGCATTTCGTTGTACTCTAAACAAACTTTGAATCCCTTTCCCCCGTTTGTGCCTGCCTACAGCAGCCTTCTGACCAGGTGATCAGGCCTGCACGTCACACTGCTGCCCACCTGTGGTCAGGTGACAGGCCCATGCCAATGATGTGGCCGTGGATGTCAATCACGTGGTCCAGCGAATCAAAGAACTCCTCTGCGCTTCGCTCCTCCCCCAGGACAGGACCACACGTGGTCATCTGGTCGGGCATGATCCGCTTGATGCCTGGGGGGAGAGGAGGAGGGGGGGGGGGAGAGAGAGAGAGAAAGAGAGAGAACAGGATGAATGGTTCTACCATAGTACATTCCTATCTCCTTGCATATTTCCACAGAGAACCACCGATTCTGTATGGGAATATTTGCCGTTATTAGAGAGCGTAGCATATGTATGTTTTCACATTTTCGGTGAGGCCACAGGATGGCCACAAACCGCTAAACTACATGTTTCACCTTAAATATTAACAATTGCGCATACTAAGAACGGAGGACACCAGTTCTGTCCTTATCAGTGTGGTGAAAAAGGTGATTTCCTGCTTTCATTATATCTCAAAAAGCCTCTACTATATGTGTGGTGGCCTGGGAAAACCCTTCACATGGTGACATTTTTTTTTTTTTTTTTTTTTTTTTATATTTTATATTTCCATAAATTAGAAGTTCTCAGCTATTCATAACTGGTTGAATGACTGAGATAGCCCTTTATTTTAAAAAGTTATGAGCATTTTAATGTATCATGTCAAAAAAAGTGAAAGGTCATTACTACCCCTTTCTCCTCCGGGTCGGGGGAGGAGCCTATGCAGATCGGCCGGTCTCGTTTGTCTGCTTGTGATGCGGTGTTAGTCTGCTCGCCTCGTCAGTATGCGAGGGACAGATCCATTTGTGTGTCTTCTAGTTAAGATTTTATTACTTTATGCTTATTGTGAGCATCAGTAAACTGGCAATAACACAGGTGGAAGTATCGTCTCTCCTTTCGCTCATGTGTGCGTGCGTTGCTTAACTGAGAATGAGACACGTTCAATGTGACGTTGTTTCACTAGCAAACTACCTACCACAAAAACATAAAAATAAGTACTTTCTCTTTTGTTTTCTTAAAATGTTTATTCACCATAATGTAGTATGGAGTTCAAAGTACTAGAATACCACATAATATCAAAATCACCAAAATCGCGATTTCCATCTATTTTTGCTCTTTGCCACAAACGAACGCCAGCGACATCAGACGGGTTTTCCCAGGCCACCACACATATAAACGAGTGAGCACTAATGATCAGTGACTCTTGAGAGTCTCAGTGTGTGTGCCGGTGTGAAGATAGCCCTCCATAGTGTACCTATCTGGTGGGGGGAGTAGGTCAGGCTGCCGGTGGTGAAGAGGAGGTAGGTCTTGTCCTCTCCCTCCCCAGGGCCAGAGGGGGTGATCAGGGTGGGGTCCGGGGCCTTGGTCCTGGCCCTCCCCATCATCCTGGCCACCTTGGCCTCCAGCTCCAACTCCCCCGTCGCTATACTCTGACGACCCTGGGGGAGGGGGCAGAGGGAGAGAGAGGGAGGGAGGGAGGGAAGAACAGACAGTGAATGAAGAGGGTGGCCGTGAGGACGGGAGAATAAAATGATGATACAGACAGAACAGGGACGTAAGATGAAAGATAAGAAAAATGCACGTACAAACACTGCTGTATGGGTGTATGTATGTTTACTTTTAGTGATACAGCAAAAGTCCAGTATAGTTGCAATGGAGCCCTACACTAGCCTGCTAGTCTTTACCCTGGCCGTCCCCC
>NC_137689.1:68278705-68308705 GCF_963989245.1 Nansenia antarctica | reverse complement strand
ACACAAGAACCAGTTACACTCCTTTTTTTTTTTTTAGAACAGTAACTGTTCATTTTTTATTTATTTTTCAGATTTTATCCCTTTTTCACCCAATTTGGTAGCCAATTGAACCCAACCTAGCATCCAATTATCCCCTGCCTATTGCATAGGATCCGCCGCACGACCCCGTGGCCGGCAGTCCCAGAGGAGGCCGCCAGGCAGACTAGCTGACTGGCTCCTCGAGCCCAGCACCGTTATTCCGGCACCTAGGGGGCGGTGTTGCGCGACGGATCCTTGTCCGGAAATACTCCTATACCCGCCCTCGGGAGCGGCCGCCCAATATGCCGCTCCCCGTGTGTGCCCCAGCCATATCCGGATCTGGCGAGCTGGGATTCGAACCCAGTCCCCGGTGGGCAGCATGCACTAGTGGCCAGTGCTTAGACCGCTACACCACCGTGGGACCAGTTACACTCCTGTAGACCAGACACAAGAACCAGTTACTCTCCCGTAGACCAGACACAAGAACCAGTTACTCTCCTGTAGACCAGACACAAGAACCAGTTACTCTCCTTTAGACCAGACACAAGAACCAGTTACTCTCCTGTAGACCAGACACAAGAACCAGTTACTCTCCTGTAGACCAGTCACAAGAACCAGTTACTCTCCTGTAGACCAGACACAAGAACCAGTTACTCTCCTGTAGACCAGACACAAGAACCAGTTACTCTCCTGTAGACCAGTCACAAGAACCAGTTACTCTCCTGTAGACCAGACACAAGAACCAGTTACTCTCCTGTAGACCAGTCACAAGAACCAGTTACTCTCCTGTAGACCAGACACAAGAACCAGTTACTCTCCTGTAGACCAGTCACAAGAACCAGTTACTCTCCTGTAGACCAGACACAAGAACCAGTTACTCTCCTGTAGACCAGACACAAGAACCACTTACACTCCTGTAGACCAGACACAAGAACCAGTTACTCTCCTGTAGACCAGTCACAAGAACCAGTTACACTCCTGTAGACCAGTCACAAGAACCAGTTACTCTCCTGTAGACCAGTCACAAGAACCAGTTACTCTCCTGTAGACCAGTCACAAGAACCAGTTACTCTCCTGTAGACCAGACACAAGAACCAGTTACTCTCCTGTAGACCAGTCACAAGAACCAGTTACTCTCCTGTAGACCAGTCACAAGAACCAGTTACTCTCCTGTAGACCAGTCACAAGAACCAGTTACACTCCCGTAGAGACACAAGAACCAGTTACACTCCTGTAGACCAGTCACAAGAACCAGTTACTCTCCTGTAGACCAGTCACAAGAACCAGTTACACTCCCGTAGAGACACAAGAACCAGTTACACTCCTGTAGACCAGTCACAAGAACCAGTTACACTCCCGTAGAGACACAAGAACCAGTTACTCTCCTGTAGACCAGTCACAAGAACCAGTTACTCTCCCGTAGACCAGACACAAGAACCAGTTACTCTCCTGTAGACCAGTCACAAGAACCAGTTACTCTCCTGTAGACCAGTCACAAGAACCAGTTACTCTCCTGTAGACCAGACACAAGAACCAGTTACACTCCCGTAGAGACACAAGAACCAGTTACACTCCTGTAGACCAGACACAAGAGCCAGTTTCAGCCTGGACCCTGTACCATGTCCTTGTGACTGCTGTTATGGGACCTAACAAGTTCCATGTTCTTAAGTGCTGACTGCCTTGTTTCTCCCTATATCTCCCCTCAGGAAGTCGTTACTGGGTCCCCCAGTATAAGCTGACACAGCAGAAGCCTTTTCCCCACATGTCCATCTCAGCTCTTAAAAGCATTAAGTAAGGCAAGCCTTCTGATGGTTGGGAGTAGATGTAGAATGGACAGTTGATGAGATGTAGATCTGATGTGTATAGTCGGGCAGTGTGCAACGTAGGATAAATATATGGATGTATGTATATAGCATGAATGGGCAGCTTGTAATACAAGGTGCAATATGTGTCGGCAGCTGGTGAAACCGGGAACAAGTTGGCAACCGACCGACCATGTGTTCGGACTTTAATTCTGAAAAATGTAAATAAATGTCAACGTTGCAGAAAATCAATTACACACTCTCTAGTCAAGCCAAAATATTGCAATGCAATGGATTCGGTGAGTAATCCCCACTACTACATAGTTGCATTGCAATTGCAATATTTTTGCCTTGATTAGCAAGTGTGTCATTGATTTTCAACAACGTTGACATTTATTTACATTTTTCAGAATTAAAGTCCGAACAATTTGATTGAGCCAGACCTTGACAGTGTTAAGTGAACGGTAAAGAGCCAGACCATGACAGTGTTAAGTGAACAGTAAGGAGGCAGACCTTGACAGTGTTAAGTGAACAGTAAGGAGCCAGACCTTGACAGTGTTAAGTGAACGGTAAGGAGGCAGACCTTGACAGTGTTAAGTGAACAGTAAGGAGGCAGACCTTGACAGAGTTAAGTGAACAGTAAGGAGCCAGACCTTGACAGTGTTAAGTGAACGGTAAGGAGGCAGACCTTGACAGTGCAGTCTTTGGAGCAGGAGGAGAAGCGGTGCCCTCTGTGGGAGAAGGCCAGGTGGAGCACCTGGTCATGATGCTCTCTCAGGGTCTGCACCTCCACACAGGGGATACAGTCAAACAGGCGCTTGAACTCCCTGTACCACGACACAGCAGCTGAGAGACACGAGAGACAGGGAGAGAGGGATCAATGATAGCCAATCCAAAGGGAGTTACATTACAGTGACTGAGTGCATACATCTTGGATCTTGGATATTATGGTTGTGCTATGAATAAATTACCATAGACCTATATGTTCTATGTCTGTGTCAGTGCTAACAGAGCTAGCCTACCAGGGTGTCTGGATGAGTGCTAACAGAGCTAGGCTACCTGGGTGTCTGGGTACAGTACGCGGGATACGATAGTAGCTGTAGAACAGCTCCCTCCACAGGAACTCATCTCTGGACACAGCCAGCCACTGTCTGCAGACCAGGCCCACGCTCAGCACCGCGTCATGGGGCAGACGCAGGAAGATCTCCAACACCAGGCTGTCTGGCAGGGCTGGGCCATTCTCCATCCTAACATCCTGGGGAATGTAGAGGAGCACAATAGTTTGATTGATATTCTCCTTATGTCAATTACAAACACCCATTTTTTATTACATTTTGATGTTCTCTTAGTCAGCACCACGTCTTGTGTGTGGGGTGTGTGCGTTCTCTATTCCGTTCATGCTGATGTCAAATATGTTAATGGATTATACTGCAGACGGACGACACAGGCGTGACAGATCTCTGGTTAGTACAGGAATCTGGCTGTCAAGGTGGAAAATATGTGTACTACAGCCATTTACAACATGGCCATGGTTCTCATAAAATTCCACGACATGATTAACCTACTGCAAAACGAAACAAATTACATTTAACAATCTAACTCAATAGGAGCATGATTTAAAAACCCATCAACTTTGATGTGCTAATATGCTATATTAATAGAATTCAGGATATGAATTATGTCAGCATCTGGGTCTCTCTGAAACCCCTCATCCACAAATAGGGCCTAGTCTCTCTCTCATTGGGTCTATATTAAGCCTGACAGCTGAGCTGACAGTTAAACTCGTGTGTGAGGCGACCACACACCCCACATCGCTTAGCCTATTTGACGCATAGTTTTAGCCTGCGTTGGTCCAACCACTTCACCGTAAATTGGGCTATAATACTATCATTGTTTGTCCAGTCCATATGGCAGGTGGATATGAGGAGGATAGAAACATGACAATGACTAATAAAGCTTGCTGAGGAGGTAAACACTACTGGTCCATCATAGAAAGGGTATATTGATGCAGGGATCAGCATTGTTCATCAAGAATCGTGGCTCAGATCGAATTTAAACAGCTATGTAAATAAGAATATCCCAGGGTTTAGCCTCGCTAGCTTAGCTACAGTAGCTGACCAGGAGCAACAATCAGATTTTAGCTACATAATTAAACAAGAGAACAGTCACGTTGACGCTCACAATTAATTTGAGACATAAGATCTATATTCTCAGCAGCACTACCCCCAGTGTGACTATGTGTCCTGTGACTGGCTGTGTGATCAGAAAGACTAAACGTTCAGCTAGCTGGCTTGGCTAGCCCTGTGTGCGAATGCTACAAAGCTAACGAGCTAGCTGTCACTCGCCCCGTCCCGTTCGTTATTAAATAATTGGACGTTGTCAATGTATGTAAGTCCAACACATTACATACACACAAAACTTTTCATTTTAATTTCCTTAAGACAATATTATTTTAATGTGTTTGAGTTGCGACTCACCTGCCAGGCGAGAATATGTGATGGAAGCAAAAGTCTGGACGCCAGAAAGATGACAACAACAATCTGCTCCACCGGCGAGACGTCAGACCCGACCAGTCGATTACACTCACCTTAGAGTCGATACAGGGCAGGCTAAACTAGTCAATAACAGGTCAGCGAGTGTGAGTGAATCCAATGAAAAAACTTGCTTCGTATATTAATATGTTTGTATTGTGATAAAAGATGAATGGTGTAATAATGTCTATATGTTAATTACATTAAATTTAAATAACGTTACATCATTACACTTTGTATCTTGTCTGGAGCTAATAAGCTTCGGAAGTCCTCCATAAATTATTTTCTGGCGCAAAAGCATAATTAATGATTGTATTTCTCTCACTGGCTTGTGTCGGTGCATACACCTTTTTGAGTAACAGTTTAGTGAACCATATTTTTCTTGTTTTAAGAGTTTACATCTTAAAAAAGTGTGGAATGTGAGAGAAAATTATTATATGTAAAAAGGCATTTTTCTACATTTAAGATTCAAACTTTGGATATCTAGGGCAAAGCTATAGGAACCGATTTCCTGTTGTAACCACACAATGAAACCAGCTTCTCTACTTGAAGCTTGACATTGGCTAGACAACAGACACATTTAAATGATTACAAAGACCCGATTGCTCTCTTTTCTCCCGAGATGGACTAAGCCATCTAGAACAGTTTTGGACTTTTGTGTTTCCCCAGACCCAGTACTCTAAGACCAGACTAAACCAGTTTGACAAGGCTTAAGCCTAATCCTAGACTTAAAAACATCTTCAATGGAGATTTTACATTGAAAGTGTGATTTAGTCCAGGACTAGGCTTAAGCCTTGTCTCTGAAACCGGGCCACTTCACAGACAAGGCTTAAGTCTAATCCTGGACTAAAAAGCATCTTCAATGGAGATTTTACATTGAAAGTGTGATTTAGTCCAGGACTAGGCTTAAGCCTTGTCTGTGAAACCGGCCCTAAAAAAAGTATGATTTAGTCCAGGACTAAGCTTAAGCCTTGTCTGTGAAAGCAGCCCATAGACCTATATACGCTCGCTTGTACAACTACATGAACTGGGCTAGTATCATCATAGCTAGGCTACTAGCAATTCCTGTCTATTAGCCCAGCTAGCCAAAGCCCCAAATCCATAAATTCCATCCCTGAATATGGTTAGAGCTATTAATCTGGAGTCTACAGTTGTCGGTAGTGATGTGAAAGTTTGCTCTATAGTGGTGAAATACATTAGATTTATTCTATGAGATATGTTTAGCATGTGAAGTGTCATTTACTTAGAGATACAGAAAAGGATTTGGAATAACCAATTTCATAAATTGAAAGAGTCACAGCGAGAATCAATTGTAACTACAAAGTGATGTGCAATTTGCTCAGCACTCATCTGGACTCACTATTCCTTTAAATGAAGTTCAATTGAATACAACTCCCACTGCACTTGATTGTTGAGGTTATGAATGCCACGCCTACTGCAGCATTGAGGGCAGGTGAGTGCCCTATATAATCAGCAGAATTTACTCAGAAGGCATTGTGTTCAAGGTGAGTAAGCTAGAATGTCTGTGTTGTGCTGTAGAGTAATACAAGCAAGTAGGCCATGCTGCTATCACTAACACAACTGAATTACTCTTAAAGGTAGTTGACCTCATGTGATTTGCGTGACATATTTGTTTCAGGGTGTTGTTTATCAAGCATTCATTTAAAAGAAGAACGTCCCTGCTGAACTATGGTAAGTGTACCTCCTTGAACTGATTCATCAGTTGTTCGAAATGTAAGGTGCATTTCTAGCACTTCTGAAGTTGTAGTGCTTGCACACTAACACAGTATTTGGAATACTCAATTAATTCAGTTTGACATGGTGAGCCCCACCATTCCTATCACAGGCTTAATTTTGGTGGTACACAATTTGGATAAATGGTAGCTGGTACAGAATGACAACGATTTGACTTAGTCTAAGATTAAGGGTTTTTCTTAACAGAGGGAGTGCATCTCCATACACATCGGCCAAGCAGGTGTCCAGATGGGCAATGCATGCTGGGAGTTGTATTGCCTGGAACATGGTATCCAGAAAGATGGGACAGTCCAGGCAAACTCGGGTGCTGTTGCATTGGTTGACTCATCATTTGGAACTTTCTTCAATGAGACTGGGAGTGGGAAGTATGTGCCCAGGTCTGTTTTCATTGATCTGGAGCCTACAGTTATTGGTAAGGATGTGCAAGCTTGCCCTACACTGGTAGATGGTTCATAGAACTGAAATGAGACTGCATTGCATGTAGTCTGTGTTTGTAGCATGTGAAGCCTAACTTCTCTTGTGTGGTACTCCAATGACTAGTTGCCTTGATTTATTTTCTGCATATATTTCAATGTGACTGCTTTTCTAGATGAGATCCGGAATGGACCCTACCGTCAGCTATATCACCCTGAACAGCTCATCAATGGAAAGGAGGATGCTGCCAACAACTACGCCCGTGGCCATTACACCATCGGTAAGGAAATTGTGGACCCTGTGCTGGACAGAATACGTAAAATGGTAAGGCTCTACAAAAGTGATGTGGTACTAATGCATGTTCTTTGGCCATTTCTTTGCCATCTCTGCAAGGAAGTAAGTCTCAATGTTGAATTGGGTGTGACTCTTGTTTTCAGGCTGACCAGTGCACTGGACTCCAAGGGTTCCTCATCTTCCGCAGCTTTGGCGGTGGGACAGGTTCAGGATTCGCTGCTCTGCTAATGGAGCGCCTGTCTGTGGACTTTGGGAAGAAGTCCAAGCTGGAATTCTCAATCTATCCGGCTCCCCAGGTGTCCACAGCCGTAGTGGAGCCCTACAACTCTATCCTGACCACCCACACCACCCTGGAGCACTCTGACTGTGCCTTCATGGTGGACAATGAGGCCATCTTTGACATCTGCAAGCGTCACCTTGATGTGGACCGACCATCTTATGGAAACCTCAACCGCCTCATCGCCCAGGTTGTCTCCTCAATCACCGCCTCCCTGCGTTTTGACGGAGCGCTGAACGTAGACCTGACTGAATTCCAGACTAACCTGGTGCCTTATCCCCGTATCCACTTCCCCTTGGTAACTTACGCTCCCATCATCTCGGCAGAAAAGGCCTACCATGAGCAGCTGTCCGTCCCTGAGATCACCAACGCCTGCTTCGAGCCAGACAACCAGATGGTGAAGTGCGACCCTAGGCGAGGCAAGTACATGGCATGCTGCCTGCTCTACCGCGGTGATGTCGTGCCCAAGGATGTCAATGCCTCCATCGCTGCCATCAAGAACCGCCGATCCATCCAGTTTGTGGACTGGTGCCCCACTGGGTTCAAGGTGGGCATCAACTACCAGCCGCCCACAGTGGTGCCAGGGGGAGACCTAGCCAAGGTGCAGAGGGCTGTGTGCATGTTGAGCAACACCACCGCCATAGCGGAGGCTTGGGCAAGACTGGACCATAAGTTCGACCTGATGTATGCCAAGAGGGCCTTCGTACACTGGTATGTGGGTGAGGGCATGGAGGAGGGGGAGTTCTCTGAGGCCAGAGAAGACATGGCTGCCCTGGAGAAGGACTATGAGGAGGTGGGCCTGGATTCTGATGATGGCCGTGAAGATGAGGGGGAAGAATATTAAACCGGTGTCAGTGTTTTATACTTGTCAGCAACCCCTTGTAGAAACCTTTAATAAATCCAAAATAATTTGCACTTCATTGGTTTGTTCATTCATTCAAAGCATACAAATGTTTGGTTGCATCTGTCCAAGTTTGCCTTTTATAAGCACCGCTTAATTAAGATTGTGTAGCTACTTGGTTTTGGGGATTGACAATGACATGTACTGTAGCACAAGATAGGTGGAGGTATTGACATGACAACCAGACTAGCATGACTGCAAGTAGGGTGCATCTAACCTTGTTGAGACATGGCTTTCTTTGTTTGGAAAGACTGGGCAAGTCCTTTGCAGAAAGCAGCTACTAAGGGGTGGAAACACCCTAAATAAATAAAATAAGAAACACTAACTCACTAGCAGAACATCAGATGTGCTAGAAATGCACCATACATTATTTTATTTTTTCTGAGACTCATGTTTTTCATTTTATTGGACAGATAGTGACGGACAGGAAAGTGAGAGGACATGAGCATTCGAACCCATGGCATGTGTGCACTGTAGACCGTGGTACTAGGCCACTACCATATATTTTTAAACAAAGATTGATTGATTTTGTAGGTTTGTTATTTGAATATAGTTGATATAATTATCAATGTCTGTACAGTGTTATTGCTATCCTCTACAAAGATAACCCATGTATACTCTGTTAATTAACGCCTGTTCTCTGTTACACTATGTTTTCCCTTTTTATAGAATCTTTGGTTATTATGAGAGAACTATGAAAGTGATGAATGAATTCATATTTTATGTGGAACAAAATCATACATGTGTATTTTAAAGCTATTTTGATGCTGGAAATTGCCTCGACAGAATACGACGACAGTATTTGCATTGTAAATCTATTCTTACGTAATTGCTGACTGCCAGTGGTAATCAATGAAATTAAAGTGTACATATTCATCTCTTGAAAATTGTGGATATGTTCTAAAATGTTACATACAGGATCATTTGCAATTTGTAAATAAAAGTGTCAGTGTTGTGGGGGTCTATTTCTATGCAGATGCTTTTACTGCTGTATTTGATCATTTTATTTAATATTTGTATGAGTATGTCAGGGATGAAAATTAAACTCCCCCGAGGCGACTGTTTTTCAGGAGAGGTGAGTAAAAACGTTCCCTTGACAACCAAACTAAGCTTGCCGGCTGCCACAGAGGAGCGAGGCTAATGGTCTACTCCGCATGTCAATCAACTAGCTATGTACTGTATGTCATCATGAACACTGTGGCCAGTGGCCAGCCCAGTAGCCACAACTAGCCCTTCCACCCCATAGCAGAAGTTCGACTTTTAAGGTTGTTGAGAATTGTAATATGTACAAATCACTGAAGTTCACCAAACACCCAACAAATGTGATGTGGTCTTCTTGTAAAGCATCTTCCCCAAAAACTGGGGGGAAAGGAATAGCTTTTGCTCTTTAAAGCAATAATACGTGTGTTGTTATTTTATCAACTTGTTATTTGCCAAACCTGTTACACTGTTTTTGTTACAACCTAATTTAAACATTGTAAAACATTCCTGGAACATTGCACTCTAGTCTGTACTAGCGAAATAAATAAGTAGGTATCTACATAAATTATCAAAAAAGAGGTTTGCCAAAAAAAATTAAGCCTTTCTCTGACTTGATTTATTCCCAATCTCTTTCCCATTTTAATGCAAATATAGGTCTATTTCTGCTTTGCACTCACCTATCAGGGCCGGTTTCACTGATAAGGCTGAAAACTTAATCCTAGACTAAAAAGCATCTTCAATGGAGATTTTACATTGAAAGTGTGATTTTGTCCAGGACTAGGCTTAAGCCTTGTCTCTGAAACCGGCCCCGTCTCGATTACACAAAAGTATGGCCTCTCATTTGAGTGTGGTCTAGACTGCTCCCTGGTGGTAAACTAACAGAAAACCAAGTTGCAAGTACGTGTAGGCCGAATCTGTGCTTCTCTCAGCCACTGGCTATGCGTTCATGCACTCTATAGAGTGTATACGTGCAAAATGGCATTTAGGAACACAGCCAGTTTTACCATTGAAAGTCATTCAACCATTTTATTCTGGCCGCACGCCCTTTCCTACCATCTCACACACTCAAGTAGGCCTAATCAGCCAATCTCTCCCACACCACCTTTCATATTCTGTCTATGGTGTGTAGATAGATACTGTAGGCTTTGTGCTTACCAACAAACATCTGCCTTTTCATTGTTCAGTGTTAATGTTCTGTCCAATGTCGGATTCAAATACATATAGGGTTGAGGAGACACAAGGGCTTTAATTAAATCAAACATAAAATACATTTCAATAAACATCTTAAATCATAATGAACAAATCCAAATCTACAAATAAATACTACAGTATATGGGATCAATTGAATCTACATTTTAATTGAAATGTAAATGTTACTGATCAATTATGAAATGTAATGTAGTAGTATCATAGCATCAATAACAAACAACAAAAACAAAAAGCCAAAGGCCACTTGGTTACAATTAACACACTTGAAATTTAACAGTATTCATAAATATAAATGATATGCTGTAGGCCGGGGATATCATAAATTCATCAAGATTACATCATATCCGGTTGGAGGGGGAGGGATCTCCGCCATAGCCAATGATCGTCCAGATGGAGGAGGGATCTCCGCCATAGCCAATTGGCTGTCTTCTATGGAGGAAGGGGAGGCAACTCCCCATAGCCAATTGTAGACCTCATTACTGTCACGTGACTTTGGCGCCTCACTTTGAAAGTGAAACCATGGCTGCTGCGGCATGTTCTAGTGGGAGAAGTGCTTCAGAACTAAAAGAAAATTCGGTTGTCTCGCTTAAAGAAAACCCGTTTTCAAAGCGTTCAATTGAAGAACAGAAACGGATTAAAGAGCTTGGACCGGAACGACCCGATTTGCAAATTAATCAGCCAACAAGAGATCGGGGACGAGTTTACAACCGGACGTTCTCTAGCACGGTTTACGAGACACGGAGTTGGCTAACTGGATGTGGTGTTAGCAATGCCTTTTATTGCTTTCCCTGTTTGCTTTTTTTTCAAACTTACGGCACCGAGGCGTTGTGGACAACGACGGGGGTAAAAGACCTCAAACATCTGTCAGATAAGTGCAAACGGCATCAGAGTACTCGCAGCCATATTGAGAATAGCATGAGGCTAACTTTCTTTGGTAGGCCTAGCATTGCTGAACAGCTCGACGAAGGCTACAGAATTGGCTTCAGAAGGCACAACGAAGAGGTGAGAAACAATCGACACATCCTATCCAGAATGATAGACGGTGTGAAATGTTGTGGAGCCTTTGAGTTGGCTCTGCGTGGACACGATGAGAGTGAGACCTCAGCCAATCCAGGAATATTGGTGAATTTTGCGGCCTCCCTTGACGGAGTGTTGAAAGAACACCTGGAGAATGCCACTGTATTCAAGGGAACCTCACAAAGTGTCCAGAACGAGCTACTGCAATGTATGCTGTGTGTTGTGAAGGAACACATCATCAAAGAAGCCCAGAGCAGTGGTTTTCTAGCAATCCAGGCAGATGAGACGATGGACATTGCCACAAATAACCAACATGTGCTTGCGCTTGTGCTGCGCTACATTGATGACAAACACAATGTGCAAGAAAGGTTTCTTGAGTTCATCCCTGTGCAGTCAGCCACAGCCGAGTCCATTGCCACAGCACTGAAAGAACGTCTCGCTGCCATCCTCCCCGCTGAGGCTCAGAAAGGGAAGCTCATCTGCCAGGCGTATGATGGAGCCAGCGTGATGAGGGGTGCCATTTCAGGTAATGAATGGTCTTTATTGTCATTGCTATAGAGTACAGGTACCAAACAACGAAATTTGGGAGGGGGGGGCTCCCCTGGTGCTAGGAAAGAAAAAAAAGAAGAAGGGAAAGGAGCTGGTTTACATAAATAAAGGCTATGTACACTATCCACTATACTATACTGTACAGATAAAACACTGTGCTGTACTCTATGCTATGCTATACCTATTTCTCTGCAACCTTATGTACCCTAGGTGTTCAGAGGAGAATACAAGACGTGTACCCAAATGCTCACTACATCCACAGCTATGCACATCAGCTCAACCTGATCATGCAACAGGCCACCTCGAGCATATCCAGAGTGAGAATTTTCTTTTCTGACCTCAGTGGATTTGCCAGTTTTTTTTCCACGTCACCCAAGAGGACGGCTGTTCTCGATGAAGTAGTGGCCCATCGACGACTGCCAACATCCAGCAACGTCAGATGGAACTTTCACAGCCGTGCCATCAATACAGTGTTTGAGCACAGAGAGGACCTCATTCGCTGTTTTGAACGCATACGAGACTCAGATCACTTTGACCCCAACACCGTCAGAGAAGCAGGAGCCTTCGCTATGCTACTGGAGAATCTGGATTTTAAGTTCTTTCTGGAACTTTTTCACCATATCATGCCACATGTGGACTTCCTCTATGCCAAGCTGCAGCAGAAGAAGATAGATTCAGTCCATATCCAGCAGTGCATCCAGCACTTCCAGCAGGACATACAAAAGATCAGGTATGGGTATTCCTAATGATTATTTTTATTATGATTATTATTAATGTGTGTGTGCATTTTGTTGTCTCAGTACTTGTACTCTGTGCAATGACAAAGTTGAATCTAATCTATTATTATTATTATTATTATTCACTTTCTGTCTTATCTCTGTTTTATTCTTATTTTTAATTCTTTGTCCTCGCAGAAATTCTCTCCATGCCAAGGTTGAGCAAAGCAGCGCTGGGTCTCAGCCAACAAAGAGACGTCGGGCACCCAGTCTAGAGGGCAATGAAAGGATTGCAGCAGAGGTGAGTTGATGTTGTAGAATCAGTTACACCGGAGGCCTTCGGTTACACCGGAGGCCTTCGTTTAAATAAAATGAAGGCACACAATTTTGAGAAATGTGACTAAAAATAATTTTGATCCTGAGGCATCATTTACAATAAGGAGCTATTAAAAACAGAAAAGTACTATATTTGACATTTTGGAGAGGGAACTGTGCTCAGTATAGTTTTAACATTAAAGGTCCCATATATTATTTTATATATTAATTCACTTCCTGGTAATTGCTATGTTGCAAATACCCTGCGTTATTAAAATATGGAGAAATATGAATTAGGAAATTATGGAAATACTGTAATAGGTACAGATTTCTGATTTTCACAGTGTTGGCATAAGCCCTCTGAGTACAAAAACAATAAACTGTTTTCAAAGGATATGGGACCTTTAACCTTTCAACGCTAGAATGCTAGAACTCCCAAAACACTAGCATGAAAAAAGAACAGGGTACATATTATTATTTATTATTTTTTAATTCTTCTTCTCTCTGTAGGTCTGTGATACCATACTTGGACACGCCAAGGAGCGCTTCTCCTTCACAAACCACCTGGTCAGTGCCACCTTGCTGCAGGGGGACAGGTTTGAAGAGTACCAGATGGCCTTTCCGGAGGATGCACTGAACAGCACCTTGAAGGCCTACCCAATGCTCAGTGGAAGCCAGCTGAAGACCGAGCTCAATCTCCTCTACAGCAAGGAGGAATTCAGAGCCTGTCGTGGTGCTGTGGACCTCTTCCAGCTTTTTATGGAGAACAATCTTGGAGAAGTGTTTTCAGAGACCGTCACTCTCCTAAAGATCCTCATAACCACACCCATGACCACGGCGGAGGCAGAGAGGTGCTTCTCGACCTTGAAAAGGATCAAAACCTTTCTCCGGAACACCATGACAGAGGACAGGCTGAATGCATTGGCCATGATGTCAATGGAGAAGACACTGGTGATTGAAATGACAGACTTTAACCAGAAAGTCATTGAGAGATTTGCAGGCCTGGAGGAACGAAGGGCAAAATTCATGTTCAAGTAGTGTAACTGGGGAGGGACACAGGGTTTGAAAGTAACAAAGTTACTAGTTGTTTCCAGTGTTATATAAGGTTCACACAGAGATTTGGATGGAGATCGGACTACCCAGCAATAAATGGAGAAACATTTCCATTTATTATCACAATTGCATTGTGTCCATTGAATAAATAATGCCAAGTTGAATGGCTAAACAAGACAACTGTCTGGACAGTACAATCCATTTGAGCTGCTAGAATTATTCACCTTACCGCTGCACAGATAGACAAAGGGTTTAAGTCCATTCTGTTAACATTAGGTCTACTCTGCTAACAAAGACTATTCCAGTTGATTTGTCAGTTGTTGTGCATTATATATATATATATATATATATATTTTTCTTCTGATTTTATCCCCTTTTCACCCAATTTGGTAGCCAATTTAACCCAACTTAGCATCCAATTATCCCCTGCCTATTGCGAAGGATCCGCCGCCCGACCCCGTGGCCGGCAGTCCCAGAGGAGGCCGCCAGGCAGACTAGGCTGACTGGCTCCTCGAGCCCAGTACCGTTACTCCAGCACCAGACGGGGGCGGTGTTGCGCGACGGATCCTAGTCCAGAAATATTCCTATACCACCCTCGGAAGCGGCCGGCCAATATGCCGCTTCCCGTGTGCCTCGGCCATATCTGGATCTGGCGAGCCGGGATACGGTGCATTATATTTTTGTTGTGTTTGCAGTTTGCCCTTTAATACAAGTTATATACTGTATATATATTCTCATGCTAAAATCCAGATTTTAAAGTTGATATTCTTCCCCGTGGAGCGTGCCCCCATAACCTGTGCCCCACCCAAAATGTTAATCACCAGCCGCCACTGGTCTATAGTGTGTAGATACTGTAGGCTTTGTGCTTACCAATTAACATCTGCCTTTTCATTGTTCAGTGTTAATGTTCTGTCCAATGTCGGATTCAAATAAATATTGAACAGGGTTGAGGAGACACAAGGGCTTTAATTAAATCAAACATAAAATACAATCCAATAAACATCTTAAATCATAATGAACAAATCCAAATCTACAAATAAATACTACAGTATATGGGATCAATTGAATCTACATTTTAATTGAAATGTAAATGTTACTGATCAATTATGAAATGTAATGTAGTAGTATCATAGCATCAATAACAAACAACAAAAACAAAAAGCCAAAGGCCACTTGGTTACAATTAACACACTTGAAATTTAACAGTATTCATAAATATAAATTATACACTGTATGGGATATCATAAATTCATCAAGATTACACTGTACTAGCTAGTGTAAGTAGTTCCAAAATATCTAATATCATATTGTGACAATAATCCCAAAACATCAGGAAAATCATTTTACTTAGCGTTAATGTACTCCTTATGTTGTCATATCGAAGGTGTTTTTTTAAAAGCAGGGCTTGCTTTATGTTGACATTGTCCTTGCCTCACAGAGGTCTATTCTGTGAGCATGTTATCAGTATCTCATCTCTACTGTGATGTGAAGTGGTACTGTGTGGCTAAAGGTTTGGTTCAATATTTGTTTTACGTCAGATAGTTCCTTACCTTGAAAGTATTCTATGGGCCAGGAGAAACTGTAATCCATGAATCAGTCCATGGTCAAATACAGTAATACAATTTTTTGTTCAAGCAAATTCCATGACATTTAACTGCCAGAAACCAGTTTAGACCGGTTAATACTTTCATACATCCAGAGAGGACGCACCTTTAAACTAGTTATTCCTCTTAGAGGCAAACATTGACTTTGATCCAATGCTTGGATCAAACGCTTCAGTTTTTGTTTACTAGTTGTTTCCAGTGTTATATAAGGTTCACACAGAGATTTGGATGGAGATCGGACTACCCAGCAATAAATGGAGAAACATTTCCAAAGTCCAGAAGGCAGTGGACCAGAACGCACTACAGTACAAACCCCCAGATACCTGAAACATTCACTGGATCCCACTTGAAATCTAACGACTTGGTCGTTTTTTGGAAACTCACTGAGAGAACCGAGTGTGTTGATTGACTATGCCTAATCAATGGATTGGTGTATTGCAGGGGAGGGGGCTATGCCAGTCAGGCTCCCAGAACCCTCCGCAGGTCAGAGTAGAAGTTGACGAGGGTGCTGGCCATGGCGGTGTCCACGGCAGACTGGGGGACCATGCCCTTCAGATCTGTCTGGATGTAGCCCGTCAGCAGGCTGTGAGGCAAGCTGCTGTCGGAGTCTGTAGGCACACAGAACCAGCCACACGGGTGGTTGAAGCCCCGGACAAAACTCTGATGCTGCTCCACGTGGTCAACGCTGACACCTGTGACACACATGGTTCAATTTACAGGGAGGTTGTGGGGGGTTGGGAGTGGCAAACAAATGTGACAGCAGCTGGTGAAAGCGGGAGCAAGTCGGCAACCAATCAAAATGTTCCGACTTTTATTCTGAAAAGATTTAAATAAATGTCTACGTTGTTGAAAATCAATGAATCCATTGCATTGCAATATTTTGGCTTGACTCGCGAGTGTGTCTTTGATTTTCAACAACGCTGACATTTTTATTTATTTTTCTGAATAAAAGTCAGAACATCGGCTGCCGACTTGTTCCCGCTTTCACCCCCCCCCCCACCCCACCCCTTACAAATCAGAGCCACCACCCAAAACAATTGAAATATCAATGTGAGCCACCCCTAAAAAACTCTAAATTATCTACAGCATACCCTGGGCTCAATACCTTTAAATAAACATGTTAGGGATTGAACTGTGAGCCTGAACTGTGCGCCTCAGGGTGGGCGTATGAACACTCACCACAGGACAGAGTGAGCCTCAGGGTGGGCGTAGTATTAACACTCACCACAGGACAGAAGGCCATCCTGGAAGTCTGTCGTATAGGAGAAATCAATAAACTCTCTGGGGGCGATTATGTTCCACAACTGTCCAGCAGTCGTGTACCTCATCACACAGCAGCCCTGGTGAGAGAGAGAGAGAGAGAGGAGAGAGGGATGGACAATCAATCAATATTTTTAATATTTTACAAGACAAACACAAATCTGTGTAATTTTCTCACATGTATCATTGCAAGAGTTCTGTCATCTGGTCTTAAGTGAGGTTTTACCTTGTCAAAGTTTTTCACTATGTTCATTGACGTCATCAAACTATCCCAGTCTAGTCGATATGGCCCGGGACGAATATAATCCACTATTCTATGGGGGTTCTCCTTGACAACACCCTGGGCTTTATACCTGGAAGATAAAACCATAAGACATTTAAAGCTTTTCTTTATCCTCTCAACAAGTAGGGAATACAGCAGTGTAATATAATAAGATCAACCAACAGACACATAACTGAAGTACATAATGTGTACAACATCCATCATCTTATTACCGTTTAAAGGGTCACTACTGAAAAGGGACTTATTATCATATTATTACTCACAGATAACCATGAAATTCCTCTGATGGCTTCCTCCACACTGTGACACCTTTCTGAAAATCAAGAGCAGCACATGTCAGGGACAACCTAACAAACAACAAAGTACACATCAGGGTAATGAACAACCTAACAAAGTACACGTCAGGGTAGTGAACAACCGAACCTAGCTGTTTTTACTCATTGACAATACATGGTTTTACTCACCGACTCCTTTGCAACCCTCCACTGATCCTCCTCCAGACTGTGATAGGAGATGAGTGTATTCTGAAGTCTGGTTGTCAGAGCAGTGGGGTCTTCCATGCTTCCCATGTTGACCCTGCATAGAACATACAAAACGTATGATGCTCTTTCTGCCTGTTACACCTTATGGGGTGTATTATACTGTATTACTATGGGCAAGGCAACGTTTTTCATTAAATTCCCAAAATACGTTAATTAAAATGTGACAGATGTGGCTGGCACAATAATCATTACGAAACAAACGGGGAAAGTGTCCCGGTGCCACTAACAAGCTGGCATTTAGCCTAGTTAAAGTAAAACACAATGACACATCAACCATAATAGAACATTAGCTATTCTATAGATAATTCGCCTCGCTTCACATAGGCTACATACCTTTAAATCCGACAGTAGGACAGTACTTCCATTTTTCCAGGTCTTTACAGCGGTTTACAGTGGTTGCATTATGAACAGGGCACAAGTATCTGCAAATGTGTCTGTCTGTGGTCTCTCCCGACGGTGTTCTCCTTACCCAATCAGGGATCTGGCTGCTTCCTTTGATGATGTTTGGCGTGGTCTTATTGGTCAGATGACTTACGGTACAATCGGACCATAGAGCAAGAGGCCCCGAGTGAATGCGCGCGCTCGTTTTTCAGCCCGCCTCCCTGTAAACGGCATGTGTGCTTTCATATGGATCAAGTGCACATTTCGTACATCCAGGACACGACGTTTATATACAAAACGAACGCATTATTGTTTATAAAAGGCGGAATCGCGTTATTCCTATTAATGCAGCATTAATTAGGGGTTTTACCCAGTTTTTTAAGCAATATTTTCTTGCAAAATAAGTGCTTGTTTGAAAATATATTGTTTTTAGTCTCTTTCAACTCAATTATAATTTCTTTAATATTCACAAAGTTGGTCGGGAGTTTCATTACAATGTGACTGTTACAGACGTGTAGCAATTGTACACATTTTTGAAGAGTAGTAAACTGAATTAGATAATCAGAAACATTATATAATATAATCATCCAACTGCAGGACATTGATAATGGCAAACCTAACCCTTAATAATTTACCCAGTTAACCTGTTAACCAATTTGAAATTCTACATCAGTTTGCTGGACAGTCCTGTTTAGTTGTTCCCATGCAGGTCTACAGGGGGTCTTCTGGTGGTTGTGTACAGGTGACAGTCTTATCAGATACTCAAAGCTCACAGTATAATCTCAACTAATAATCTTTACTGTGTTTAGTTTACACCTTATGACCAACAAGGAAGTTGATTGACCGTATAATCAACAAGGAAGTATAGTCAAGTATATACTTATGGCTTACTTGACAATTAATGAAATGTAACAACACCTCTCTTCATAACTGTAATTCTTGAGAAAGAGAAATAGATGCATAATAATAATCAGCCGGACAACATTATATGAAGGTTTTAAGACCTCCGGCATTAGCTTTTAATGTCTCTGTTTCCCCCTCTACATTCAGTGAAGAGTTTCCAGTGGTTGTGTGAGGACCAGAAGCATGGCATTTACAGCGGAAGCTAAACAAGGAATAGATATTAGCAAGGCTGGAACTGTGGCCAGGAGTGGGCTCAGCCTACCCAAACGTGCGTCTCACCCACCCAATCAAAAGTTAAGAAAAAAATTATAATAATATCTGAATTGTTGATATTGTTTGAATGTTTAATCTCATATTTGTAATAACTATCGGTCCATATACTATGTTTATCTACTGTATTTAGCACTAAAGCAACAGAAAACCACCATTTCACCACACACGTTGGTCATGTCATGAATTGCAGTCCTACAGCCACCCCACCCCCCCACCCCACATCACTATTGAGAGGGGGGGGGCTCGATGGCCCTTACAAGGTGTTGGTTCTGGTGCCGGGCCTGGACATTCGGGTGTACCTACTATAGTGTCATCATTCGGGTGTACCTACTATACCATACTGTATATGCATCTCCAAGAAGACTTAAATCAACATGATTTACATCACAAGACTGTCAACCGCTATTTTAGTGGAGAAGCTAAAAAAGGAATAGACATTTGACCCAAAATATCATCCTTCAGGTGTACCTGTGTAGCGTCCTTAAACTGTAGTGTGTTCACCTCCACGAAAATAAATTAACATGGCCGTTCACAAGGAAAATCATCTTTCTGGGAGTTATTCCCTCGTCCTACACAAGAGAGGGGATATTTCATATCCCTGTCTCAGCCCTATTCGGTCCTAGTTCTTCCCAAGCCTAATGGTTGTTACTATTGTTGTTGTTGTTGTTGTTGTTGTTGTTGTTGGGTCAAAGGCCTTTATTGCTCCTTGTGCAATCTCAGGGCTGGATTTGGAGACCATCATAACGATGACCACAACAGCGATGATCCCAGCCAACACTGCCACAACAGCGATGAGCGTCCATTTGGCCTTCGTGTTCTCACACTTCTTCTGCGTCTTCAACTTCTTTGAGGTCTTTTCGAAGCGCTTGGACTAGGGACACAAATGGCAAGTTCCAAAGTCAAAATACAGTCTTTTTTTTTTTTTTGAAAGGCTTAGTAAATGAACTAGATTTGCCCATTGCATGGATATCTGTCTGTAGAATATTATTTAACAAAAGTCATAAAATCTATTAATATTATTGGTCCTGTATGGCTCTGTTGGTAAAGCATGGAGCTATCAATGCTATAAGGTTGTTGGTTTGATTCCTACTTTCATTTTCCTCAGGACCATACTAAAAATGTATGCACATGTTGTGCATTGCTTTGGGTAAAAGCATCTGCTTAATGGCATATAATATTATATTAATGGTTGAGTATGGAGAGAAAACAGCCTCACACTCTGCGCGATTTGTTCAGCTCTGTCGTCAAGATCTTGAAGTTTCCCAGTGCGTTCCTGTGCCTTCTCCATGTTGTCCAGCATGAGATCCTTCACTTCCTCCGCTGCCTCCTGAGTTTCACGAAGACGTCTGTTCTCAGACTAGGATAGACAGAGCATAACATAGGCAAATGTATTCAGTATCACATTAATCCTTTAGTAGGCCTTTATGATGTTATTATGTTGAAGAAAATGTTGAAAAGCCATAGCCATACTGCATACATAGCACCATGTTTAATGTAAACATAATGACAGCAATTATTGTCTGTGAATGTTTGTAATTATCTTTTCAAGGGGTAAGATTTGATATATCATCTACATAAGGGTCCTATGAATGTTAGCCAATCAAATGCAATGGATAGCCTACTGTATCTGCCTCAATCTATCCAAAACAATAATTAATTGCAATGTCGATACTGCCAAGTTCAAAATGGCAAACTACTTGCATATGCATTATAGTAATGTATTTTAATTATACTACACGAATATTACAATACATCTATGACAAGACTGCTTGGTTTTCCCTTTACCCTTCACGCTCCCCAACCATAACTGAGAATGTCAGTGAAAAATGCGCAACTGTGCGCATGCGCAAATAAGGTAACGACCTCTACGCAGGTAGCTTCCACACAGGTACGGCCTGGGCTGCATCTCAATAGTCTGAGCTGGCTTCCTCTCTCGTTCATTTATCAGTCCACGCTCTCCTGCGCAGTAGGACTATTCATATCAGATGAGACGAGGATAAGCCTCTTTCGATTATTGAGATGCAGCCAGGTGACTATCCGAACTTCAAATGAAGTAAAGTGTACACTCTCACACGCCACACCTCAAAATTCTCACGCCGAGAAATAACAATTATTGTTTTGCGGGACTTTTATTTTTGAAATTCCTTGAAAAAAAGCGACCGGACATGAGTTTCTGCACGCGCGTTAACTTGAGTCTGCAATCGAAGCGGCAGGCGAGCGCTGATGGAAGAACCTGTTTTTCACGCAAGCTGCATGTCAGCTGCATGTCAGAACGGAGCAAGTATGTGACTGGTTTACTTTTCTCTGTTCTCTCTTTCGGGGTGATGGAGGAGAGATTGCCAGTGAAATTCCAGATAAAATCCATGATGGGACTTCGTTCATCATCATCCTCCGTCCTCCGTCCAGTGTGTGAGGATGATGAACAAAGTCCCATCACTGGCAATCTCTCCTCCATCACCCCGAAAAACAGAGAAAAGTAAACCAGTAACTTATGTTACAACTTGCGGTTTGAAAGCACCAGTAGGCTACCAGATAGTACGATGTTGTATTCACATACTTGCTCCGTTCTTTCCCCCTCCATTAATCTTCTGTTATTCAACACGAGTGTGAAAACGGATTGTGTCCTTTATCTCAGAGACACTATGGCATACCGTTTCTTAAATAGGCCTACTCACTTATTAATTTGGGTGAGATGATAGGCCTACTTTGCAACTTTACAGTTTTGGTAACTGTTTTTTGTTTCCCTACTGTAACATGATCAGGTACATTAATAATAATAATAGTAATACTTATTATTATTAATTACAATTTACAATACAAATACAACAATTGGGGGTCCCTCCCAAAAAAAAAAGATCAACCACCTCATTCTGACCCAGGAAAACCCCTGGTTTATATATACCTACTGTATAACATGATAGCCATCTATGAGCAATGCACTGTATATAAGGTGATGACCAAGGGTCTTTCTGCTGCTGACCAAGGGGCTGAGTCCTGTTGATGGGGCCCAATTTTTGTTTAGACTCTGTAGGCTACTGTATTAATTTGTTCATTAAGATTTAATAAATATGATATATTAACTATAACGCTTGTACATAATTATGTTCATGCTGCAGCTGCACAAATATTGAAGTTCAGGAAAGTGGAATTCGTCTGCTCTGAAATACGATTGAAATCGATGCGTTTGTTTCTTAAATGAATACCATTATTATTATGTTTAAATAATAGCTTACCATGTCTCCGCATGCGCTGGTAATTTCGCTTTCGAATGAAGGACTTCTTTGGAGTCAGTGCAAAGTTCAGCTGAGAAAGTTAGTGAGAGTGCTGACAATAGCGCTCTCCTCTGGTTGTGACTTCCTGAACTGCGCAGATCTGATTTCTACAGATTTTCACGGACGGAATGTTTCAATGTTTCGACAACATTCATGCAACGTGCTTTGGCACAAAAGAAAGAGAATGGCAATCGTACTGATTGGCCAGACTTTTACCATCGTTATTCAGATATGTTTAATATAGCCTTTATTGTTCAATCCATAGAAATAATTAGAGCATATAATACAACTTCAAGCGGTAGGCTACAATGAAAATACTGAAATTGGCTACAGTATGTAATGGTATAAGTTATACATATATAAGTTATACTTAAGTACATACGTTTATTATTTCTCCTCTCTTATGTATTTCATTAAACTGTTTTGGGTACATGCTAAAGTTTTAAAAATGTTTATTTTTTTATCAGCATTCATGTCTGTATGGTTATTCTTTTCTTTTTTCTTTTTTTGTCTTTTTTGTAAGTGTACGGAAGTGTGTATCTTTATTGAAATTGTATTGACATTCAAACTGAAAGAACATTCCCACATTGACAAGGCAAATAGAACATGTAAATAATGCCAATAGGGTATACTGAACCTCCCTCTCTTGTTCTACCTCAGTCTTCCTCTCCCTCACTGTATGGTTATTCTAACCAACATCATGAGGAAATCATTAAAGTAAACATTGTGCAGCATACAGAGTTAAAGGGCATACGATAGAACGTTAAAATAACAGACACCTTTAAAAACAATATACAGTACATACTGTACATGGAATGGAATGGACTTTATTTGTCATTGCTACAGTACAGGTACCAAACAACGAAATTTAGGAGGGGTGGCTCCCCTGGTGTTAGGAAAGGGAAGAAAAAAAAACACATTTTAGAAAAAGCATAAAATCACAAGAAGGTAAGGAGCTGGTTTACATCAATAGAGGCTATGTACACAATCCACTGTACTATACTGCACAGATAGTCAACTAGGGTTGTCATATTGCACAAAAGTATTTTTTTCACGTTATTTTAAAGTGTCACAGTTTGCAGTATTGAACTTGATGAGGGGCTGTCACTACTTGTGTTCCTCTGTCTCAGCCCTCGTCCTAGTTCTTCCCAGGCCCAATGGTTGTTGTTGTTGTTGTTGTTGTTGTTGTTGTTGTTGTTGTGAAATGGCCCCAGAGCTAGATTTGAAGACCATCATAACGACGACCCCAACAATAATGACCACTGCCACAACAGCGATGAGAATGGCACAATGGAATCTTCCATTTCCTCTGATTTCTCTGCTTCTTTGTGGTCTTTTCAAAGAGAATGGCCTAGGGATACACGAAAGTCAATAAACCCTGCGTTAAAAGTGTTGTAAAAGCTTAGTAAACAAAAAATCTATAATGTTACTTTACAAAAGAAGGTAAAGTGATATTCCCTGTTAGAATAATAACCAGTTCATGGTTGAGTATGGGTGGAGGAGAAAGCCTCACTCTCCGCTTAATCTGTTCATCCCTGCTGATCCTGATGTTCTTCAATCTGTTGTGTCAACACCTCCATGGTGGCCTGCCTGATACCCTCCACTGCCTCCAGGGTTTCAAGAAGACACTTTCAGGCAAGGAAAGACAAGTGACTTGAAAGACAAGTGCAATTAACGGTAGGGCAATATCAACAATTCTTATTGATGACATTACTTAAAAATACATGATTACAAAGTAGTGTATGGTGCAGACATGCCAGCATGAGGAAAAATTACTGCAGCATAATAGAGTAGAGTGTATGGCTGGTGGGACACTGCACTTGTAGTTATGTACATATCTGTATCGTCTAAGTCTAAGTAAGTGTCTAAGTATTAAGCACTTTTACAGACTGGAGGAGAACAGTATCACAATATGCTCCAAATGGCATACTCTAACAAGATGATTGCAGCATTTAGGATTGGGGAATGACAGGGAGGTAATGCTTCCAAAGCCTTCAGAATGACCACTCCCATATGAGCAGTGGCGGACTGGCCACCGGGCAAGCCTGGCAAATGCCAGGAGGGCCGCGAGACTCTGGGCCGCTCAGAATGTATTATATAAAATGTATATATATATTTGTAATTTTGTCTCTGGTGATTTTCATTGAAAATAACTTATTTCAGCAGACCGCGGCCCAAAACATTTTATATCGGCCGGGCCATCCACGCAGTTCTGCATCGCGGATGCCCAGGGCCCTAAACCAATAGGAGCAGAGCTCCCCTATGGGGCGGAGCTCCACGATGTAGAACTGGAGTATGTAAACCAATAGGAGCAGAGCTTTAGGTAGCAGGGTAAACCAATAGGAGCAGAGCTTTAGGTAGCGGGGTAAACCAATAGGAGCAGAGCTCCCCTATGGGGCGGCGCTCCACGATGTAGAACTGGAGTATATCTCCATAACTATCGTAGTCAGTTCTATATCGCCAGTGGACACGCACCTCATGTCATCATTCCGTTTATAACAGCAGTTAACGTTACACTGCTTTCATTTTCAGAATGGGGGAATTTAATGAGAGCGATGCAGTTAATGTGCAACAACTGGATGCAGGGAGCAAGTGTAGTTGGAAGTAGGAATGCACCGAAATTCGCATGTATTGGGCCGAAAATAGCACAAAAAAGTACATTCGGTGTGAAAAGGCTATTGAAAGAGATATTGACTGATGACTGCCTACTGATAATACATATAATTACAGCAAACATATCGGTAGTTTGGCATCTGTCCTCTGACTTTTTATGTTAACAATCCGTGTTGCGTGTTGCGTTTGGAAATAGGGCTGTTGTGTCGCAAATGCCAGGGCTGTTTTTTGATCCCAGTCCGCCCCTGCATATGAGTCGTCCTGCTTCTACAGGAAATGATATAACCTCCGCAAATCCTCACTACATCAAAATAAACACCCTCCTCTATTGTCAACATCAATATGACATTTTATTATTTGAGCTTTGGTTTGAGCTTGCCATTTTGTTTTTCGAAGGAAAAAACATCCTGAGAGTCAATGCAAAGTTCAGCTGAGAAAGTGCCATAGCTTTTAACATATTTTCATATGTTTACAACATTCATGCACCATGACTTGACGCTAAAGAAAGAGGAGGGTAATGAAGCTCTCCTTCTGGTTGGGCAGACCTTTCTGATATGTTGCTATTTTTTATTAACCTATCAGTTACTTATTATCCTCTAAGTCACAGCATGAATTAGAGCATATAATACATCTTGCTGAGGTTGAGTGAGTCTGAGTCTGTATAATCCACAAAATGTCAAAATTGGTTAAATAGGCTACAGTAAATGAAAACAAATTATTGATAGATAAGTCTGCGTTTCCATGGTGATGTCTTTGTTATTGCACTGCAATACATGCAGTAATTAAAAGCGGGGTCAGGGGTTAGTCAATTGTTACTCCACGGCGCAGTGGCGATATACAGTATATGCGATTGTAGTCTAATTATGCAGTTACAGAATCTTTAGTGGGTAAAAGAGACCTCTAGTGGAGACTTCTGTGATTTCTCTATCCTTTCAGAGCATGCACTATAATAGTTAAATATAGTTTAATATATAATATATTTTAATAATTATAATTGTTTACAATGTAATCTTATTTACAATGAAATCATTGATGTTTAGATGAGAGTAAAGAGTATGTCTCCGTGAGCATAGGGTATTTATTATTTTTCTTTCACTCTCTCTCTCACACACGCGCACACACACGCACACACACACACACACACACACACACACACACACACACACACACACACACACACACACACACAAATGCCACTTCCACACTCTCTCTATCTCTATCACATGACCCCACCCCCTTCTCCCATTGGACAAGAAGCATCGCCATAGTAACCTTGACAAATTGTTGATGTCACCAGTGAATTTGTGAATGGAGGGAGGAGAGAGGCAGGGGAGAGTGGAAGAGATTATTTTAGCATTGGTGTTGTACTGATGGGAACGACAGAGAGCCTGCGAGCATCACACACACAACCATGTAGGAAGCTAGAATATGTGAAGGTTTAGGAACAGACTAGTGGACTGAAATTGTCACTGGAAGGGACAGCTTCATAGAGAACTGGTCTGTTAGGGTTGTCATCAGTAACAAAAATATTTGTAGGCTATTTACTCTTTGCAATGCAGGGTGAATGTGTGGGTGCGTGTGTATGTGTGTGTGTCTGTGCACATGTCATGTGTGTGTGTTTGCTTGTGTATGTGTATGTGCAGGGTGGGACATCACTTTTTTTTTTAATAGCATTTTGTTCTCCCCCCTCCCACACACACACACACACACACACACACACACACACACACACACACACACACACGTTTTATTCAATAGATTGCACTTCAAATCCAAACCATAGGATCAGAGCTGGCCCAGCCTACAAGCAGCCCAAGTGAACGCTTGGAGCCTCGCGGCTGTCAAAGGTCGCACTGATATTTCCTATTGTTATTTTGTTTACTGTAATATTACAGGATTCCAACACCAGGACCAAATTGCCAACTGTGTTGCCAAAACGCTGGCAGTGATACTAGTATCAGGTGCCTTCAGTGCAAGTCCAGTTGTAAAAAAAAAACTGGATATACGGTATATCAATATCTCAATACTAGGGTAGAGAGGTAATGTTTGTCTTACTGTAAAGGTTTTTTCAGCAGTAGGCCCTGTGTATAATTAGATATATCAGAAAGACACAAGGAATATCATAACATATCATCATGATTGAGTATGGGTGGAGAAAAAGGTATCATTCTCTGCTTAATCTGTTCAGCCCTGAAGTTAAGATCCTGATGTTCTTCACTCTGTTGTGTCACCACCTCCGTGGCGCCTATGGCCTCCTGTGTGATACCCTCCATTGCCTTCAGGGTTTCAAGAAGACACTTTCAGACAAGGAAATAGTGCAATTAAATATTGGGCAATATAAAAATAATCTTATTGATCACATTACTTAAAAATACTCAAAATATCATGATTACGAAGTTCTGTATGGTGTAGACATGCCAGAATGAGGAAAATGACTGCAGCATGTAGAGTGTATGGCAGGTAGGACACTGCGCTCGTAGTTAGGCACATGTCTGGCTTATAATTAGATATATCAGAAAGACACAAGGAAACCTATCAGCAATCAAAATCACATCCTCGGACGCCTTAGGGAGGTTTGTTAAAGTCATGTCTGCTTAACTTTCTCCAGGACGTCATCAGGGAATGAACCGGGACCTTGTTGGGATGTTGTTAGAACCACCATACTTCTATTCTTGTGGATACATTCTGGCGACCTTTTAAGAACTTTCTTAGATCTTTTTAGGGACGTTCAGAGGACATTCTCATGACAAATTGACCATCCTTTATAGTTAAGGTTGAAAAACATGACTAATTGTTTCCCCCCTCTATCAACTCAATTATTTAAATGAATGAAATCCATGGGTTATTTTGTAAGACAATTCTCAAGACAATATTCTGTGAGTGGTCTGAGGACTGTGGCTACAGTTCATCTCTACACGGAGAAATGAAGAAAGGGAGGAGAGAGGAGAAAACCAACAGAGAGACACTTAGAGCTGAGGTTTCCTCTATCTCTTTTTCTATCTCAGTCTCTCCTTTTCTCCCCTTCAGCTGACATTCAGCCATTGCTGCTAAGAAATGGATCGAGAGAGAGAGAGAGAGAGAGAGAGAGAGAGAGAGAGAGAGAGAGAGAGAGAGAGAGAGAGAGAGAGACAGAGAGAGAGAGAGAGAGAACAGTGGCATGTTCTGTAATGTGTAGTAGGACAGCACTGTATGAAACATGTGAATGCACGTTGTGCGTGTGTGTATGAGCGTGTTTTCAGAGTGGGTGTGGGTCAATAGATGTATTTGCTATAATCACAGTGCGTGAAGGCTAAGGATTATTAGTTTACTTTTCTGTGTGTGTATCCATGTCAGTGTGTGTCTGTGTGTATCAATGGGGGAACTGTGTGAGTATCCATGTCTGTGTGTGTCTGTGTGTATCAATGGGGGACCTGTGTGTGAGAAAGACTGTGCTGTGTGCAGGTATGAGGGAACAAAACTATGTTGTAATTGCATTGACAAGATTCTGTATGTAAGACTAGCAGTTTCTGCATTTTGGGCACTTAGTTAGAATATGTTTGCTTGACCACTTGTCTTTCTGAACTTTGACATAGTCAGTGTCGCACATTTCTGGCACCGTGGAATGCTCTGGAAATCATCTTATTGAGAAACAATTGTGGAAACTTTTTTAACTACAGCAACTCACAACTCACACTTGTGTAATGAACGGATCTGTGTCTTGCTTAGAGATGATCATCATGTTGTCACCTCAAATACCCTTACCCTTTGTATTTGGTGGGCCTAAATAGAGCTTAGTCACAGCGGGTTTTAATAAGATACCATACACCTTCCATAGCTCCTCGATTAGAACATGTTCTGCTCCTGCTCAATTTCAATGTTCTCTCTCTCTCTCTCTCTCTCTCTCTCTCTCATTCTGTCTGTGTGTGTGTGTGTGTGTGTGTGTGTGTCTCCCTCTCTTTAACTCTCTCTCTCTCTCTGCCCTTCCAATAGCCAATGCTCTCTCTATATACAGTATATTTGCCCTCATGTCTCTCTGCCCTCTCTTTCATCTCCTGCCCTCTCTCTCTTCTCTCCCTTTGCTCCCCCCTCCCCTACTCTCTCTCCCTCGACTGGTTGTGAGTGAGGCTGATTTCAGGCTCCAGTTCCTCACCTACACAGAGAGAGAGAGAGAGAGAGAGAGAGAGAGAGAGAGAGAGAGAGAGAGAGAGAGAGAGAGAGAGAGAGAGAGAGAGAGCGCTCAGCCCAGCTTGTACTCAGCTCTGCTCTGCCCCTGGCCTCGCCTGGCCTCCTAGCACTGTAGTCCGAGCTGATTACACACACACACACACACACATGCATGTACAGGTGCCAGCGCACACATTCACAGACACACACACACACACACACGGACGGATGCACACACACACACACACACACACACACACACACACTCACACACACACACACACGCACACACACACGCACACACACACACACACACACACACACACACACACACACACACACACACACCATTCATTGTGTCCAGTCATGTGTAATTCAATAAGTACTCACAATGGAATACTTGCAGGCGGCTACATCACAGAATGATGTGCAGAGGTGCCCACTGAGCAGACACATACACGGGCTATGAGTGCTGAGGCACACAGACACAAACCGCAGAGCTTGGAGGGACCCCAAGACCAATAGAAGCCTGTAACCCCGACATCCTACAACAATCAATACAATGTGTGCCCATACATACTGAGGTGGAGAACAAATTCACACCTTTGTTGCTGAAGTGCAAGTGTCGGCGCAGGCGCCTTACGGCGGGTCTTTTGGGAGGGGGGGGGGGGGGGGGGGGGGGCGGTGCTGTGGACCACCAGAAGGGGCGGGGCGGAGGTGGGTGTGTGACACAGCTGATGCACGCATCCTCTCGCTGCTGCCTCCATCACCCGATCTCCGCTACGGGCAATAGCGGCTGCCTGCAACCTCCGTCAACTGGAGCTAATCACACACACACACACACACACACACACACACACACGCAATTGCCGCTATACAACGACCCACATCTGC
>NC_137689.1:68211205-68273705 GCF_963989245.1 Nansenia antarctica | reverse complement strand
TAACAGGCTCAGTAACAGGCTGCGTAACAGGCTCAGTAACAGGCTGCGTAACAGGCTCCGTAACAGGCTCCGTAACAGGCTGCGTAACAGGCTGCGTAACAGGCTCCGTAACAGGCTGCGTAACAGGCTCCGTAACAGGCTCAGTAACAGGCTCCGTAACAGGCTGCGTAACAGGCTGCGTAACAGGCTCAGTAACAGGCTGCGTAACAGGCTCCGTAACAGGCTCAGTAACAGGCTCAGTAACAGGCTCAGTAACAGGCTCCGTAACAGGCTGCGTAACAGGCTCCGTAACAGGCTCCGTAACAGGCTCAGTAACAGGCTCAGTAACAGGCTGCGTAACAGGCTGCGTAACAGGCTCCGTAACAGGCTCAGTAACAGGCTGCGTAACAGGCTCAGTAACAGGCTCAGTAACAGGCTCCGTAACAGGCTGCGTAACAGGCTGCGTAACAGGCTCCGTAACAGGCTCCGTAACAGGCTCCGTAACAGGCTCAGTAACAGGCTCCGTAACAGGCTGCGTAACAGGCTGCGTAACAGGCTCCGTAACAGGCTCCGTAACAGGCTCCGTAACAGGCTCAGTAACAGGCTCCGTAACAGGCTCAGTAACAGGCTCCGTAACAGGCTGCGTAACAGGCTGCGTAACAGGCTCCGTAACAGGCTGCGTAACAGGCTCAGTAACAGGCTCCGTAACAGGCTCAGTAACAGGCTCCGTAACAGGCTGCGTAACAGGCTCCGTAACAGGCTCCGTAACAGGCTGCGTAACAGGCTCAGTAACAGGCTCCGTAACAGGCTCAGTAACAGGCTCCGTAACAGGCTGCGTAACAGGCTCCGTAACAGGCTCCGTAACAGGCTGCGTAACAGGCTCCGTAACAGGCTGCGTAACAGGCTCCGTAACAGGCTCAGTAACAGGCTCCGTAACAGGCTGCGTAACAGGCTGCGTAACAGGCTCAGTAACAGGCTCCGTAACAGGCTGCGTAACAGGCTCCGTAACAGGCTCAGTAACAGGCTCCGTAACAGGCTCCGTAACAGGCTCAGTAACAGGCTCAGTAACAGGCTCAGTAACAGGCTCAGTAACAGGCTCAGTAACAGGCTGCGTAACAGGCTCAGTAACAGGCTGCGTAACAGGCTCCGTAACAGGCTCAGTAACAGGCTCAGTAACAGGCTCAGTAACAGGCTGCGTAACAGACTCCGTAACAGGCTCCGTAACAGGCTGCGTAACAGGCTCCGTAACAGACTCTGTAACAGGCTCCGTAACAGGCTCAGTAACAGGCTGCGTAACAGGCTCTGTAACAGACTCAGTAACAGGCTGCGTAACAGGCTCTGTAACAGGCTCAGTAACAGGCTGCGTAACAGGCTCAGTAACAGGCTCCGTAACAGGCTCAGTAACAGGCTGCGTAACAGGCTCAGTAACAGGCTGCGTAACAGGCTGCGTAACAGGCTCTGTAACAGGCTCCGTAACAGGCTGCGTAACAGGCTGCGTAACAGGCTCTGTAACAGGCTCTGTAACAGGCTCTGTAACAGGCTCCGTAACAGGCTCTGTAACAGGCTCTGTAACAGGCTCAGTAACAGGCTCCGTAACAGGCTCCGTAACAGACTCCGTAACAGGCTCCGTAACAGACTCAGTAACAGGCTCCGTAACAGGCTCAGTAACAGGCTGCGTAACAGACTCCGTAACAGGCTCCGTAACAGGCTGCGTAACAGGCTCAGTAACAGGCTCCGTAACAGGCTCAGTAACAGGCTGCGTAACAGACTCTGTAACAGGCTCCGTAACAGGCTGCGTAACAGGCTCAGTAACAGGCTCCGTAACAGACTCAGTAACAGGCTCCGTAACAGACTCAGTAACAGGCTCCGTAACAGACTCCGTAACAGGCTCTGTAACAGGCTCCGTAACAGGCTGCGTAACAGGCTGCGTAACAGGCTCCGTAACAGGCTGCGTAACAGGCTCCGTAACAGGCTCTGTAACAGGCTCAGTAACAGGCTCCGTAACAGGCTCTGTAACAGGCTCAGTAACAGGCTCCGTAACAGGCTCTGTAACAGGCTCAGTAACAGGCTCAGTAACAGGCTCCGTAACAGGCTCCGTAACAGACTCCGTAACAGGCTGCGTAACAGGCTGCGTAACAGGCTGCGTAACAGGCTCAGTAACAGGCTCCGTAACAGACTCCGTAACAGGCTCTGTAACAGGCTCAGTAACAGGCTCAGTAACAGGCTCCGTAACAGGCTCAGTAACAGGCTCTGTAATAGGCTCCGTAACAGGCTCTGTAACAGGCTCCGTAACAGGCTGCGTAACAGGCTGCGTAACAGGCTCAGTAACAGGCTCCGTAACAGGCTCCGTAACAGGCTGCGTAACAGGCTCTGTAACAGGCTCAGTAACAGGCTCAGTAACAGGCTCCGTAACAGGCTCCGTAACAGACTCCGTAACAGGCTGCGTAACAGGCTGCGTAACAGGCTCAGTAACAGGCTCCGTAACAGGCTCAGTAACAGACTCCGTAACAGGCTGCGTAACAGGCTGCGTAACAGGCTGCGTAACAGGCTCTGTAACAGGCTCAGTAACAGGCTCAGTAACAGGCTCCGTAACAGGCTCAGTAACAGGCTCTGTAATAGGCTCCGTAACAGGCTCTGTAACAGGCTCCGTAACAGGCTGCGTAACAGGCTGCGTAACAGGCTCAGTAACAGGCTCCGTAACAGGCTCCGTAACAGGCTGCGTAACAGGCTCCGTAACAGTTTTTTATCCCCAGGTCATAAGACTACTCAACTAACCTTTTTGTCAGTTTTATTACTTATTATTACTTATTATTATTATTATTGTTGCTGCTTTGTTGAGTGTGGAACAACATCCCAAAACATGTCACTTGTCTATTCCAACTGTATACGATAAGTGAAAGATAACATTTAATTTGATTTGATTTTGAGATAATGAATATAACTATAAGGTTAAAAACGGTGAAGTTATATTTATAGTTGATTGACACGTCTCTTTTGTCTTTTTCGTTGTAGGCCTATACAGAGATAAAGTAGGAAGTGTCCATCCAGTGATTTGTACTAACCCTTTCCACGTCATCATTGGACACAAACATCCCACATAAACAACAGCAGTTATGCTGTTATTAGCTATGATTTAATACACATAACCATATACACATAACCATATGTGCAAAGTGCAAACTTTTATGTGTGAGCAAACGAAAGTTCCCAATGAATCATTTACGTCGCAATCATCACTTACGATTTCAGTATTGTTTATTCCCGTTCACTCCTACCATCGTCTTCCATGTCATCCTCCTCTGTACCCTTCACTGGCTCCAGGTAGCAGCTCACCTGCCGGGCAGTAAAGAGATGAGCCCATCCCTCATGAGCAATGTATCCAGGTGTACAAGAAACCCAGTTGGACCTGTTGCTCTTCTCTTAATATTACATACATTCCAAAAGATATTTCATGGTTAATAATGATCGACAATGCTTTGTTTATCCCTATGTGACAGATAATCAATCATATCGGATCCTATAGATTCATTAAGAATACCCAAAATGCAATTTTACCATGCCCTCAAGTTAAGATAAATCGGCTTGCAAGGAGTTTACGCTCAAGCCAATGGCTGAAGCTGATGACTCACTCTACGTCTCTTTAACGATGCATGTGAACATTAGACATTAAATGGGAGAACCTGGTCACGATTATGTCTTGCTGTATTAACAGAACCTTCATCTAGCGCACAACATCACATTAATGCACATAGGAAGAATGAGAATAGAGTATCAACAAAATAACCAATTTAACCGTTTCACAGCGCCGTATGCCTGTAAGCTCTAACCATACGTAGACTTGGGTCAAGGACACCGCGGGAGACCGGTGGCTATCGTACCCAGCCTGGGTACCTCAAAGCACATTTTGTTGTCCTTCTCCTTAAGTATCATTCCCAATAAAGGTATGAGACACATTACAAAATAATTGACAAATGGCGAGGGTGTGACTCCTTCAGGATGTCCGCCAGACATGCTCATTCAGTAAATAGGTATATACACATTTAAATCAAGGCTGGCGCTACCAAAATCCGTCTGCAATAGATTTCAGCAATTCAATATCTGTCTGTGTGTAACTTCATGCAGTAACTCACATATTGTGCTTCATATCGAGCATGAACTCTTCTTTGTCTCTCTCTGTCCTGTAGTGTGTGTGTGTTTGCTGTATATTAACCCCCCCCCCCTCTCTCTCTCTCTCCTCCAGTGTGTGTCGGTCGGTGCTGCCCTCCTGTCCCCCATGTGGTGTGTGGAGCGCGTTGGGTTGAGTGAGGGGGGTCGCCCCCGGGGAATGGGCATCGTGGCCAGTGGGGTAACCTCCTCCTCCGGTCAGCAACAGGAGATCGCCATGCGGAGCGTCGGCACCCGCACCACCACGCAGAACAGCCTGCCTCGCGCCCCCCCGCCACCCCCCTCCTCTTCCTCCTCCTCCTCCTCCTCCAACGCCACGTCCTCCCACCGAGGGAGGGGGCTGGAGGACAGGAGCTTCAGCTCCGAGCGGCCCCCCCAGCCCCCCCTCACCCAGGCTAAAGGGACCATCGTGGACGAGCGCAGCTTCGAGGCGGAGAACGCCTCCTCCGCCTACTACGGCACCGACCGCCCCCCGCTCTCGCTCTCCGACGGCAAGAGAGAGAGGGCCATCGCCCGTGACAACAGCAACAGGGGGCTCTCCAACGGCAATCGGGGGGTCTCCAATGGCAACCGGACGACAGGGGGCAATGGCGAGAGGCAGGTGTCCGAGAGGCAGGTGTCCGAGAGGCAGGTGTCTGAGAGGCAGGTGTCCGAGAGGCAGGTGTCCGAGAGGCAGGTGTCCGAGAGGCAGGTGTCCAACGCCGTGTTTCTTAACGGAGGGGGTCGGCGAGAGGTCAGAGACGGGCGAGACGTGAGAGACGGACGAGAGGGACGTGATGGGCGAGACGGGCGTGAGGTGCAGAGAGGGGCGGTGAGTTTGGACGTTTGCGGCAACAACGTGGTGACTGTGAACAACGATAAGAACAGCGGGCAGCCTCTGTCTCACTACAAGGAGGACAACCATAACAACCCACCCAACATCCAACCCATCTCTGGCAAACTGGAGCCCGTACAGGTGTGTGTGTATGTGTGTGTGTGTGTGTGTGTGTGTGTGAGAGAGAGAGAGAGAGAGAGAGAGAGAGAGAGAGAGAGAGAGAGAGAGAGAGAGAGAGAGAGAGAGAGAGAGAAAGAGAGAGAAAGTGGAGAGAGGGAAAGGAGATAAAGCATTGTTCACACAGTACAGTACAATGTGTGATGTGTGTGTGTGTGTGTGTGTGTGTGTGTGTGTGAGTAGTGAGTGTGTGCGGGTGCATCATTGAATTAAGGAAATGTAATCCAAGATGAATTCATCTCTCATTTCATATGTGTCAAAAATACCTGTGTAAATGTAAACCGTACTGTGAAATAATGTACATTTCTGTCTTTATGTTTCACCTTAAACACCATTCTTCCCCACCCCCCCCCCCCCACCCCTCATCCAGCCCAACGATGGTCTGGTCCGTCCCTCAGCCTTCAAACCTGTGGTGCCCAAGAGCTTCCACTCCATGCAGAACCTAGTGTGCCCCCCCCAGAGTGGAGCAGGGGGAGGTGGGGGCCGCAGTGCTGGTGGAGGGGGTGGAGGTGGAGGTGGAGGCGGGGGTCCTGGGATGCCCGGCCCCCTCAGAGACACAGACAGCCCAGGAGGCAGGGGGGGCGGCGGTGGCGGCAGCAGCAGGGGGGGTGGTGGTGGAGGAGGAGGAGGAGGAGCGGGAGGCAGCAGGGGAGGAGGAGGAGGAGGCCAGGGCTGCTTGTCTGACTCTGGGAGGAACTCTCTGACCAGCCTGCCCACGTACGCCGGCTCCAGCTCAGGTTATGGCCCCCCGCCCGTCCTGGGCCCCCTCAGCGCCTCCACCAGCCACATCAACCGGCTGGGCGCCACGGGAGCGCTGGACAAATTGGACAAGCCCGGCGGCGGCGGTGGTGGTGGGGGTGGGGGTGGTGTGGGGGGAGGTGGGGGAGGCGGGGGAGGCGGGGGAGGGGTGTGTGGCTACCAGAATGGACTGAGCGCCTCGGACAGCGGCCACTCGTCCTCCGGGAAGAGCTCCTCGTCCTATCAGAGGCTGAGCCACCTCAACGACGGCCCCGCGCCGCTACGCCCCTCCCCTTCCTCCGATGACGTCATACAGGACCTGGAGGACCGGCTGTGGGAGCGAGAGCAGGAGGTGAGGAGCGGGGGGGGCGGGAGGAGAGGAGAGGAGAGGAGAGGAGGGAGGGGGAGAGGTGAGAGGGAAGAGGGGAGAGAGGAGGGAGGGGGAGAGGTGAGAGGGAAGAGGAGGAGAGAGGAGGGAGGGGAAGAGGTGAGAGGGAAGAGGAGGGAGAGGAGGGGGGGGGATAGGTGAGAGGGAAGAGGGGAGAGAGGAGGGAGGGGGAGAGGTGAGAGGGAAGAGGAGGAGAGAGGAGGGAGGGGAAGAGGGAAGAGGGGGGAGAGGAGGGGGGGGGAGAGGTGAGAGGGAAGAGGAGGAGAGAGGAGGGAGGGGAAGAGGGAAGAGGGGGGAGAGGAGGGGGGGGGAGAGGTGAGAGGGAAGAGGAGGAGAGAGAACAGGAAGTGAGGAGGGGCAAAGGTGGGAGATGGGGGAGTAGAATAGAAATGGTTGGACAAGTTTACTGGGTGAGCTGAACAATTCCTGTTGTGGGTGTGGCTTTGGCTGACCCGTAGAGAACACAACAGGATTTGTATTAGTCGGCAGTCAAGCAGATAAAACACCCAGCTTTACGGTGTGTTAGGGCTTAGTACTGAGACTGTAATGCTCGGGGAAAGCAATGTGTGATTCACGTCATGGGTACTAGACCTGGAGAAAAGGTGAGTCATTACCCATCATGCACAGGGCTTTGGGAGCCAGGGCTAGAGGAACATGCTATATCAATGCTATCCATTCATCACGGTTCATAACTGGTTTATGTTGTACTATGAGAGACACGAAGAGATCTGAAAGACAAGCGGGTGGGCAGTAACGGTTTCTCATCCACCACTGTTGTTCATCTGCACACACACCTACACACACACACACATACACACACACACACCTTGGTGATGGGAGGTGGCCATTTTGTGCCAGAATGCTCAGCAGTTGCCCCACATCACCTGTGGAATCTAAGTGGAGAGATGAGGAAACTCACAGTACAAGGCTGGCCACATGTCGAAGTGTCCTTGGGCAAGACACTGAACCCCAAATTGCTCCCAGTGAGCGGGCCTTGCATGGTAACTTGCCGCCATTGGTGTGTGAATGTGTGTGTGAATGGGTGAATGAGAGGCCGTTGTAAAGCGCTTTGGATAAAGACGCTATATAAGTGCAGTCCATTTACCATTTACCATTTACCATTCACCTCGCTCTCCCAGGTTCTCCACATGCGCCGCAACCTGGACCAGAGCGAGGCGGCCATCGTCCAGGTGTTTGAGGAGAAGCAGCGCGTCTGGGAGCGACAGATGGACGAGCTACGGCAGAACTACGCCTCGCGCCTGCAGCAGGTAACCATAGTTACGTAGAGCCCAAGTGGGGGGAGGCTGGTGGAGGTAGAAATCAGAGGACGGGCCGCATTGTAATGCAATGGAATGGAATGATTTTTGTCTATAAACGGTAATTTTTCGGTAATTTCTTCGCTGGCGACGACAACGGAAAGTTCCCTTCCTTCCCCCCCAGGGACAAATGAAGTGATTCTGTTCTATAAACACGTGTGGTATCATTCCGTCCGTTCCGTGCATCACAATGAGCCCCTCTTCTGATTTCTGCCTCCACCAGCCTCCCCTGGTGAGCGTGTGTGTGTGTGTGTGTGTGTGTGTGTGTGTGTATGTGTGTGCCTGCCTGCCTGCGTGTGTCTATGCGTTCTAGTAACTCTGGCTCTCTACAGGTCACGCGGCGTGCTCAGCGCTCCCAGGGTGCCTTGCAGTCCCAGATCACACGTCTGTCCCAGGACAAGCGGCGTCTGCAGGAGGAGATGGCGGCTCTGCTGGCCCAGAGGGAGGAGCTGGAGAGGAAGTGCCTGGACTACAGGAAGGAGCAGGCTGACATCCTGCCACGCCTGGAGGAGACCAAGTGGGAGGTGAGAGGTGGGCATGGGGGGTGGGGGGGGGGGGGGCTGGGTGTTTGTGTGGGTGGATGGGGGGGGGTGTTGGGTGGGTGGGCGGGCGGGTGCAGGGTGGTGTGTGTGTGTGTGGGTGTTTGTGTGTGTTAGTGTGGGTTAAGAGGAGGGGTTTTGGGGGGACAGGTGTATGGGGGTGGTGCTTGGTGAGTGTGTGTGTGTGTGTGTGTGTGTGTGTGTGTGTGTTTGTGTGTAGGGGAGGGGTGTTAGGAGGAAGATGATGGAGTGCAATAGAGAGGCCGGCTAGCAATCGGAAGGTCGCTGGTTAGATCCCCGCCTCAGGAGGGAGCTGCATGTGAGCTGGTGACTGGAGGGTTGCTGGCATCATATCTAAGGTGCCTACCACTGCCGTTGTGCCCTTGAGCAAGGCACGTAACCCCTAATTGCTCCAGGGGCCCTGACTATAGCTGAAATGTGAAACGTGCGCTGTAAACTATACCTATACATATCGTAAACTATACCCTGTGCCTAGAGCAAAAAATATATTTCACTGTACTCTATGATATGAAGTAAAATGACTCACACACACACACACTCCCTCCCCCCCCCCCCCTCCCCCCATCCCTAGGTGTGTCAGAAGGTGGGGGAGATCTCCCTGCTGAAGCAGCAGCTGAGGGAGAGCCAGGCGGAGGTGACCCAGCGCGGGGGGGAGATGGTGGCCCTGCGGGGCCAGCTCAAGGAGCTCAACGCCCAACTCAGGGAGAGAGAGGAGACCATGCTGGGTCTCAAGGACTCCTACAGCACCAAGAGCCTGGAGCTGGAGCGCTGTGAGGGGGAGCTGCAGAGGACTCTGACCGAGGTAGATGGAGGGAAGGAGGGAAGGAGGGAAGGAGGAAAGGAGGGAAGGAGGGAGGCCTGTTGGCATGCACACATTCACATGGAAGGGATTCATGCACATGAAACTGTACTGTACTGTGTGAATGATGCCTTATCTCCATTCTCTCTCCTCTCCTTCTCTCTCTCTCTCTCTCTCTCTCTCTCTCTCTCTCTCTCTCTCTCTCTCTCTCTCACACCCATTACACACACATGCACACATACACGCATTCACCCCCCCCCCCCCCCCCCACACACACACACACACACACACACTATGGCTACGTTCACACGGCAGGTCTTGATGCTCATTTTCGAATTTTTACACAGATCCAATTTTTTTGTTTGGCAGTTCACATGACTTTTAAAATGTGACCTATTTTGACCAACATTGACTAGTGTGAACATTCCACAGCCCTGAACAGACCGGCATGCGCAGAAGGACAATAACAATGACGTCAGGATGTCACGCGCAGCGCACTGTTTACAGAAGTAACCATGGATACCATAATAATAATATTAATAATAATAATAATAATAATAATACATTATACTTATATAGCGCTTTTCTAGACACTCAAAGACGCTTTACAAACTGAAAAGATCGAGTAGTAAAATAAAAAGAAACAAAAAATAAATAAAAGAAAGTATAGGGGTCTAAATGTAAGTCTCTTTGTAGGATACAGGTCTACTCTGTATACTGCAAGTATATCTAGATTTATGATATATAATATATAGGACAGGATAACATGTTACAACCGGTTTCCAAGTTTTTGTGCAGCGGAAGCCAGTAAAGATATGAGCAAGATATAATATGAGCAATTGCGTCGAGAGTGCAGGGTTGCCAGATGGGGCGGGTTACTGCCGAATGGCCTAATGGATTTAGCGGTTATGGGCTGGTTAGGCTGTAAATCGTCAATTCCATCTGGCAACCCTGCTAGAGTGACGTAAAAGTCACATTAAACGCGACTTGACAGTTCAGACGGGGCACGTTGCTAAATATCAGACATGTATCCGATTTCATGTGACTTGCGCTGTTCCCACGGTCATGCATAAATCAGACCTGAGTCGCGTGTCGGCAAAACATTCGAATTTGGGTCACATTTCACTGCAGTGTGAACGTAGCCTGTGTGTATTGACTGCTTTTGCTCTCTCCTCAGGTTTCCCTGCTCCGGGACCAGCTGGGTGTGTTTGAGCTGGAGGTGGTGGGGCTGAAGAGGGCCCTGGGAGAGCTCAGCGCTAGTGCTGCAGCTGGGGCTGGAGGTGGAGGTGGAGGTGGGGCCATGGAGGCCAGTGGTGGAGGTGGAGGAGGGAGCAGGGGAGCATCCAGGACCAGAGGGGGGTTTCCCTCCCCACACAGCCCACCCGAGGCCTCCGCCTTCTCTTACCCGGCCCTGCCTCCGCCCCCTGTACCTCCACCGGACGCCATGCTGAACCTGCAGAGCGACGAGGCCAAAGTCCAGCGCCAGGAGGCCCACCAGCGCCAAGAAGCCCACCAGCGCCAGGAGGCCCACCTCCGTCAGGAGGTTCATCAACAGCGCCAGGAGGCCCATCAGCAGCGCCAGGAGGCCCACCTCCATCAGGGGGCTCATTGGGAGGAGTCTGGGGACTTGCGCAGGCAGTTGGAGCGCCTCCAGGGAGAGCTGCGCCTGGAGCGGCAGCAGCGCGAGCGGCAGGCCCTCACCTTCAAGAAGGAGCGCCACGTCTGGATGGACGAGAAGGAGCGCGTGCTCAAGTACCAGGCCCAGCTGCAGCTCAGCTACGTGGAGACGCTCCAGAAGAACCAGGCCCTGGAGCTCCGCGTGGGCCAGCTGGGGGCCAAGGTTCCCTCCACCAACACCACACCCTCCCCCACCTCGCCTCCCGCCCTCATGGCCCCCATCCCCCTGCCCGCCCCCGCCACCCCCTTACCCTCCCTCTCCCTGTCCCTCTCCCCGCCCCTCCCCTCTGAGGACAAGATGCCCCCCTCCCTCCACCAGCTGGCCCCCCTCTGGCCTGTCCCCACCCGTCTGGAGAGGATAGAGTCCACAGAGATCTAGAACCGGCCATGCGTGTTCTAGATCCGTGGCCCTGCAGGGCACCACAACTACAGTTCAGTTCCGTTTCAGCTTAATACAAGACTCTTCAGTTGTATAACCTTACCACATACTCACCTGTATCAATACCACTCGTTCAGTACTGTTCTAACCCGTTATACTCTGCTATCGCTACTCTAGGGCGGTCCTAGGACGCACTGCACTATGGGACGGCGGAGAGAGAGAGGCATGGAGGACCATGGGGGGCGAGGGGGGTGGGAGTGGGGAGGGGGTAGTTGGTAAAAGGGGAGGGAAGGTTTGTTTGGAGCTGTGGTTTTCAAAGCTTGTCTTTAAGCCCTTCCCGTGTATGCGTATTTGAGTTGCTTGAACATGTTTTGTTGATCTGCTGCTCACAACATCAGCGCACATTTCAATATCATTTGGGGTGAGGAGAGAAGCTTTACTGACAACCTTGCACTCTCAGTATTACGCTTGTAAGGAGTCATAGGCCGGTTTCAAGGACACAGATTAAGTCAAGCAACTGGACTAAATATTGCACTTTCAATAAAAACTGAAAGATGCATTTTTCTTGTCTCCGAGTAGGCTTAGTCTGGGCAGAGGAAACCAGCCCGGAATAAACGACAGCTTAACGACAGAGTCAAAATCGTTTTTAAAGTCGTTTTCTTTACACATAGGAGGAGCTTGAGGAGCAGCATTGAATACCACTGCTGTGACCAGTACATGATGCAGGTGTGTGTAACGTTAGGCCCTTACCGACTGGTCCAGGGCCAGTTCTTCCTGTGTGATTCATATGGTTTAACATCAGGAGGGAGGTCAAGATTAACTGATTCAGGTAAACAGGGGGAGATACAGCCTAACAGCCACAGCATCTATATCCCCCTGAGGCTTTACTGGTGCTCGAAGAACACACAACACCAAATCACCAAGGAGACGGCACCAAAAGGTTAGAGGTACTTTTAAGGGGTGTGAATGTAGGATGTTTTTTTCATGGGGGAGTTTTTGTCATTGTAACAGACAGTGGTTTTTAAGGGGAGGGGGAGGCTTGCTTGGTTGAGATGGAGAAAGAAGGGCATCTGAACCCCTAAAGAGGCGGGATTTCATGATGGGATCATCATCCGTGTAAACCAATCGGAGCTCTGAAAAGCTTTGATATTTACTGCAGTTGGGAATGATTGACAGCTGATTTGTACATGTAGGTTTCAGAAGCCTTTGTTTCCTCCATCTCTAGTGATGCAGTGGGTTGGTTCCTCTGTGCTGTCAGTAGCTGCAGTGACTGAGGACTGCCGCCAGGTGGCGCACAACTGACACAAAATGGCTCTCAATCCCAGATGAAGAAGGATCAGCAAAAAAACGACTTTTGCAATTTTTCTTCTTTGTTTTCAAAAACTACGTAGGCAACAGCTAAAAGCAGCTTGTAATTTGTTGACGTTCTAGATGCTTTTGGTCTCTATTGGTATTTCTTAAAGCGGAGAAAAGAAGAGTGTGTTAGTGATTTGATAATGATGATTATTACTGTACCTAAACATAACGGTTGGACAATGAAGCTGCTGCGCTAGATGCCCATTAGGACAACTAGCAACAGGAAGCAGCTGAGCCAATGGAGATGGTTGATTGTTAGATGACGTTGAGATTCAGGCTTTATAGGAAGTATAAATGCATTTTAGGAATGATTATTTGAGATAATGGAGTTTTGTGTGGTGGACTTGTTTGAGCAGGACCTGTTTGAAAATGACGATGTATATGTCAATATATACTTCCTTTATTATAGAAACCTAGAATATATTTGGCTATATGGGACATTTTACAATATATCAAACAATTCTAAAATAGTATGGTGTGTACAGTATATGTTGACATATATTTTTTCATGGGTCTGGGCAATTTAGGAGATTTAGAAGGAGGTTTAGAAGACATGAAGAAAAAAAAAGTGAGTGAATGTAAAAGAAAGATGTTGTTGGTGTAAAAGAAAAGAGGGAAAAGAAGGAGAGGTAGAGCGAGGGATGAAGGGCCCACATACCCTCTCTCTCTTTGGGGCGAAATTTGCTGCTATGTACTTCTGTTGTGTCCTGCTGTGTTCTTGGTAGAGACAGAGAGGCAGTGTACTTGGATGTAAATATAATTGTTATTTATTATGTGTACATATATATTCAAATATATCAAGCTATTGCGTGTGAATACTTTAAGAGGATTATTGTGAATTAACGAGACAGACATTTCCGCTTTTATTTTTTGAACTATATCAATATAAATATATAAATATATACATATAAATCTTTTTAATTTTGATCTACTACATGGTAAAGTACAATTAAAGCAAACGTTCAAATCATTGTCTGCTAGTTTCTTTTTATTGTTGTTTCAACCTTTGTAATGTCTTAAAAGGACAAAATGCTACCAAGTTTCTTTTTGTATTATTTCTTATTTTGTGTTACTGAAAATGGCTTGAAGAAAACATATCTTAGCAAATATGAATTTAATTAATAAAGACGTGATCAAATCATTGAATAATCTCCAAGAGCTCTTTTTTGCCCTTTCAGGGTATACACCTCCCCATCCCTTTTTCTTTTTCTTCCTCTAACTCTATCGCTTTCTCTCCAAGCATCTCCCTCTCAAGTCAAGTCAAAATGTATTGGTCATGAGCACAGGACACAGGTTGTATGAACATGTAAGTAGAAGCTTCCTCTCAACAGTGCAGTGTTAAAATAACATAGACGTACAAATAAAATAACAACAATACGCAAGGTAAGGCGCAATACCAGTATTATGTCAATGACAACATTTAATGTGTTCACACACACACACACACACACACACACACACACACACACACACACACACACACACACACATTACATAAAGGCTTTTCTTTATATGTCTTCACTCCCCTCATAGCCTATCTTTCTATCCTTCCCATCCATGCATACTGTACCTATCAGTGGGTAGGATCTATTGAATCCAATTGACGGGATTTCTGACACAATTTATTGACATTGTGATGAATAGAGCATGCATTTTAAATTACAAACATGCTCATTTAGGGTGCATTGACTTGCATTAAACAATTATCTGTTAACCAGATAAACAGAACCAAAGTGTGGAGTGAGGTTTGTCATTTGACCCTAATTTCAGGTAAGGAACCAAATATGTGATTTTGTACTATTCTTCTAAGGGTGTGAAATGGCAGCACACTTGCGTCATATTATCCTGGATTTATTTTTACAGAATAGATCTAACATTTATAAACCTGTCATGCAGTGGCGGACTCAGGCTGTTTGAAGGGCAGGGGCGAAAAGAAAGAAAAGGCACCTACTGCACAACATGGGACCCCATCAGTGCACATGGTCAAGTTTAGACCATTGTAAGGGCAGCCAATAGGGCACATCCTCTAATTTTGCCACTCAAAAGGGCACTTTAGTGCGACGTTTTTCAACCGTGGGGGCACACAGTCAAGTTTAGACCATTGGAGGGGCACCAATAGAGCACATCCTCTAATTTTCGCGACTCAAAAGGGCACTTTAGCCACTCAAAGGGGCATTTTTGCCACTCAAAAGGGCACTTAAGAGAGACTTCAACCATGGGGGCACCAGGAGGGGCGGTCGCCCGCCCTGCCCGCCCTGCCCCCCCTATGAGTCCGCCAGTGCTGTCATGCCATCTACCTTCGCAGTGAACATTTTATTTTACAGCTTACTTCGACTTCCGCGTTTTCTTTCGCCGGCGCAAGGTTTGTAGGCTGCACAGCCGCCATAGGTCAGACATCTAGCAGAGCGACCTACCAGATCCCCCCAGCACACATACCGACAAGCATGTTTCTAAAATGTCATAAGACCCGTGCCTATCAGTGGAATATATAGATATTAACGGTGAGTTACCCTCCTTTCCACAATAGCATATTTTAGAAGAATAATGAATACAACAATAACGCAACTTCATTCTTGCAAGCCAGCTACCTATGCTAACTCCACAAAACAAGTGTTGCAACTTGCACGCCTGTCACATGGACCCGCCCCTCTTTGCCACTCAAATATATAGCCAGAATTCAGATATTGGTCATTGTGAATATAGTGAGTAAGATGTCATGATGGCCAACATGTCATATCACTGACTAATAATCCAATCAGTCCTCCCCTGCATGTACCTTCCAGGTGAATGTCTGCCAGGGCTCTGTGTCGCCAGGTGGCCCGGCTCCCCCACCTCCCCCCAGCCCTGCGTAGAGACTTCCTCAGAGCCCAACATCTCCACAAGGCCCAGGCAGAACCAGAACCTGAGGCTGATAAGGAGGAAGGGAGAGATGTGGTCCTCTCCCCCCAAGAGGGATCCCTCTCCGGGGCCTACACGCTGCCCTACAACCCCTCGTCCTACCGTCGGCCCCAGTTGCCCCCTGGAGCCTCCCAGGGCAGGCCGGCCACGGAGGAGGATGAGGATAGGGGCCGGCCCTCCGCCCTCACCCCTCCCTTCAGACAGCAGGTGAACCCCTACAGTGTGACGTCCTCCCGCCGCATCTCCAGCTCCCGGAACACTCTCCTAGACCTGGCCTTTAACAAGAGCCCCGGGGGTGGCAAGTCCGTGTCCCCCGCACCCCGCTCCCAGCCCCTCCCCCCGGGCGTCCAAAGCGACCCCCGTGCCTTCCAGAGGTGCCGACCCGAGTACACCACCATGACCGTAGACCTCTCCCGGCGTCCTCTCCCCACCATCCAATCGAAAGAGGCCTTCCTTCTGCTCCACAAGGTGTCGGTCATGAAGGGCAGCATGGAGCCGTCGGACGTGACCCAGATCCTGAGCGATCTCAGCCACCTCCACCAGGACCAGAGCCCCTTAGTGAGGGGCGACACGCGCTTCATCATGCTGCTACGCTACTCCGTGGAGAACCTGCGCTGCTTCACCCACCAACAGCTGCTGGAGGTAGGCTAGTGGACGACTGTCTTATTGAAACTGTATTTTACTGTAGAGTTGAACCTTTATTCATCCAGTCTCATTGAGACTCCGTTCTCATTCTCCATCCTCTTTCCTGAAGTCTAGTACACTTGCCCACTCCACTCTCCACGACACAGATTTTAAAGCATGATTGGATCTGTGTAAAGCCCAATGCACACGGCGTGCGATGCGATATTGTCGCACGACAACATTCGATTCTCCATTCACAACCACTCACTTCGGTGGTGTGAATTGAGAATCAAATGTTGTCGTGCGACAAAATCGCACGCCGTGTGCATTGGGCTTAAAAGCCCATGCTAACACCGATCCTAGTGGACGAGTGTACACTTCGGGGGAAAGGATGGAGTATCGTAACGCGAGGATAATGTCGTTAACAAGAGAGCCCTGGATGAATGCGCTGGTTGTAAGTCGATGTGGATAAGAGCGTCCGTCTGCTAAAATGCTCAAAACAGGATTTTGGATTTCCAGGTGGTGCGTTCGTTTGTGTGGCTGGGCCTGCCCTCCACCCACAGCATGCTGGGTCTGTACGAGGCCGAGCTGGGCCGCAGAGCCGAGGAGATGAGCCTCCACCAGCTCCTATTGGCTGCTGACATGTGGAGGTGCCTGGGGAGGGCGGTGCCTCAGTACCTGGACCGCCTCTACACCTGCGCCAGCCTGCACCTCGCACAGGTAGGCTTCCAAACACCTGCCGTGATGGTTGGACTGACGGTTGTTGTTTTGATTCTATTTCAAGTTTACCCCCCCCGAAATCTATTTTCATGTGTGTTTCTGGCCAATCCATGATGCATACAGTGTTGAACTATCACCATTTCGCATACGGCTGCATCATAGCTATCAAAACACGAGGCCTGTGTTTACTTCCTAAAAAAAGTCTCATACCGCGTTGAAATACGTCAGATGAGACTCTGATCCTGCTCTACTATGCCAGTGATTCCCAGAGAGCAGCACGCTCTAGCTCTAACGCTGTTCAACAGAAGCACCGAACGTGGGAGGGAGAAGGGAATCTGCCCCCCTAAAGAAACAAAGGCATATGCTAAAAGACTTAAATATTAAACAGATTGACACCAATTTCCACTAGGGGATCAATGAAGCTTTTCTATTCTAATGCAATTTAGCCTCTTACTGCCATTGATCAAATCTCTCTCCCCCCTCCTCCCTGTCTCCCTGCCTCCTCCCCAGGTGGGCCCTGCCGAGCTGGTCCAGCTGCTGTACGTGATGGGGGAGGGGAGGCGGTGCCCCTCAGGCCTGGTCCAGCCTCTGGAACACCTCCTGACCCGCCACCTGGACGCGCTGCGGCCCGAGGAGGTGGGGGCCGTGTGCCTGGGCCTGTTCAAGTCCCAGACGGCCCTCCCCCAGGGGCCGGTTGGCCGCCTGGTGGACCGGGCCCACGCCCTGGTGGCGGAGATGAGCGACTTCTCCCTGGTCAACGTCCTCAAGCTGCTCCGCTTCAGCCACCTGGACCACCGGGCCTGGCTGGAGGCCCTGTCCCGGGAGGTGCCGCTCCGCGCCCCCGCCATGGGCGTCCAGGGCCTGATGCACGTGGCGCTGGCCTGCTCGGCGCTGCACTACCGCGACGACCGCGTGCTCCTGGCCGTGGCGGCGAGGCTGCCGGCGCTGGCGCCCCACTGCCGCAGCAAGGACGCCGCGAAGCTGCTGTGGGCGTTCGGCTCGCTGGGCGTCCCGCCCGGCCAATGCCCGGCTTTCTACGCCAGCCTCGCGGACGCCCTCAGGCAGAGGGAGGCCGAGTTCCAACGCTACCCGGAACACCTCCTCACCGGGCTGCTGGGCCTGGCCTTCGTCTGTCAGCTCCCAGAGGACCTGTTGGCCTTAGCCCTGAGCCCGGAGTTTGTGAGCCTGGCCACCAGGTCCAAGCAGCTGGAGCTGAGGAAGGACCTGTTTACGCTGGACGGGACGGCGGGCCTGGAGCTGCCTCGGTACGCGGGCCCGCGGCTGAGCGCCAAGCTGACGGAGGAGGTGAGCGAGACGCTGTGGCGCTTCGCCCAGAAGGACGTGTGTCAGAAGCCCGAGGTGGTGGAGGCCGAGGGGGCGCTGGCGGACCTCCTGGGCGGGGAGGAGTTTGTACGCAAGCACATGATCCTCCCGCACACGCGCTCCATCGACCTAGAAGTACACCTGGACCCTAAAGGACAGCCGCTGCCCGTCACCTCGACGCCGGGCGCCCTCACCTCCTGTACGGAGTGGGTCACTTCCTCTTCCTCCTCCTCCTCGGCCTCCTCTCCTCATGGATGGGAGAAGGGCAGTACTGGGGTCACCCTTACAGAGGACCTCCTGGCCCGACTCACCAACACCAGAAAGACCCCCGCACCCCAGCCCTCCGCCCCGCCCCACCACCCCCGGCCCCTCCTCCGCAGGACCGAGCCGGACGACGGAGGGGGGCTGCTCAGTGTGGGGGTGGACCTGACCGACGGGCTCCTCGGTGCCCTCACCAAACGAGGCACGCCCCCCAGCCCTCCTCCTCCTCCTCCTCCTAAAGAGCCTCGTAAACAAAGCGGGGTCCGCCTGGCCGTCCAGGTGACCAACAGGAACCAGTACTGCTACCGCTCGCAGCAGCTGATGGGGCTGCACGCCCTGAAGAGGAGGCAGCTGGAGCTGGCCGGGTACACGGTGGTGGAGCTGCCTCACTGGGAGTGGTTCCCTCTGCTCAGACGGACCAAGGCCGAGAAACTGGCCTACCTGCACTGCAAGATCTACAGCTACCACTGACCTACGCAATCCAGTTTGACATTATCGTGTGTGTGTGTGTGTGTGTGTGTGTGTGTGTGTGTGTGTGTGTGTGTGGGAGTGTGTGTGTGGGAGTGTGTCCCCGCCCAGGAACAACCCCGCAACAACCCCGCAACCATAGAAATAGAATGAGTAGAGCACACATGCCGTTTAGATCGAGGGTGCAGGAAGTAAGGTTTGAATGGAAATGGGAGAAGGGGAGAGAGTTGTCACCACTAGCCTTGAGGTTTGAATCGGAAAAATAAAAGTTGCAATGTAAATTGATGAAAGAACCCTTTTTTTTTTTTTTTTCTTTTTTTATGTATTTTTCCTTTGCTTCATTGTGTCTTTGTATAAAGAAAAATTGTTAATTAAAAAAAGAACACATGCCGGTTCAAATCAACATTCCATGTATGTATTGGCTGTCACAACCAACCAACCAACCAACTAACCAACTCAACAGACTTGACCTGGAATGTTCAGTCAAATGATGCTTAGTTGCTATGGTGCCTCTGAATGTTTTGCTTCTCTCTGTACTCTACACATGCAGTAATGATGATTACCATGGCAATTATTTACTAGAATAGGCTAGTGAAGTGGAATGTCACTGGAGACACCCAAACTGATATAAAAAAATAGGATTATTTGGCTGTCAAACTTGATCCCACCGTGATAAAATTGACTAGTGTTCATTATTTAACTTTTACCATCATCCCAACAGTGTGTAAAAGTGTGAAGAAAAAGGTTAGAAGATCTATTTAAAAATAAAAAAGAACGATTTTCAGCTATATTTTGTGAGTGGTCACTTTGCTTGTTTTTCCCCAAACAGCTTCGTTGTCATGGTATTCTTTGATTATGATGCAGTCACTTTACCAGCATATTCCATGTCATATTTTGGGGTACTTGCCAAATTGACCATGTCCATTCTACTTATTATATTTCTATGCCCCTAACCCCCTTATAATAATAATAATAATAATAATAACTTTTATTTGTATAGCGCTTTTCCTGCAAATGTTGCAGCTCATTAATCACTCGAAACTTCTGTGGATCGGAGAGGATGGGATAAACAAGGTGGTAATTATTGGTAGAAGAGACAAAAAAGATGGTCGTACACTAGCTAATCTATGCACATGTTGAGGGGGGGGGGGGGCTGGTTTCTAGACAGGGCCACTGTGTTGTTTCTGTGGACGATCTTACATTTTGTTACATTTTGTTGACATTATTGCATCACCTCCTATGTAATGACCTGTGTCTTAAGTGTTCAGAGTGAGTAATGTATGTTAATATTGTATAGAACACTATCACACCCTGTACTGTGTTACTGCTTTATTAACGAACCCACCTGTGCACGTGTGATCCTGTGCTGTCAGTCAAACTTAGGAACGAATGGTTTGTGAACATACGCCACGCTACACATCACCGTCCTGCTGTTGGCATGGTCAATAAAAAAGAAAAACGCCTTTGCATTTTCAGCTTTTGTTGTGTGTATGAGTGTGTCCTTGAATCCGTCCTAGATGTTGAATCTGAGTACGTCATGATACATGTACTGTACATTTCCGACTGTATCACCCAAGCCTTCGTCTACTACACTACACGTTCTCAATGTTTCATTTCATTATATGAGATATATTATTTCATTATATATCGTCTCCATGTTGTTGAATGGGAACACATGTTTGAGACGTCTGTCTCTGATATGTTAATGTTTATCAGGAATTCCCAGTATAGTCATTTATTAATCACATTCACAAGAAATACATTAAAGTGTCTGTGTGTTTGTGCGCGCCTGTGAGAGAGATAATGGGATACAGAGCTCAGACAATAAGAACACCAACGGGGTGAGAGACAACTTGATGAGCCCAAATTGGTTCACCTCTTTTAACCTCAGGGATGAAATGTGTTATTGGGAACAACACAGACTCACTTACACTGACAATGTTGTTTACCACAAAAGACAGAAAAAAATACATATACAAGTGCATTGTGGACCTCTTTGTCTTCAGTCTGAAGAATCAGGAAATAGCGACCCTAAAGAACTACAGTGGAAGAGATTTTAGATAGATTCAATGTGGAAATAAACTGTTGAATCTTACAAAGGAGTCGGTTGTGGGTGTACCCCCCTGAATGAGTGAGTTCCTTGGATTCTTAATAGGACTGGTTGTTAAAATCCCTAAATATTCAGCACAACAATTGAGTGGAGTTGGAGATGTCCTCTTGGGTGGAGTGGAATTTGGCAATGATCACGTGGTGCCACCAGTACGACACATCTTCAGTTGTGGTCCCCGACCTCATTGGGTGTTTCGGCCAGTTATCACAAGACACCCTCTGCCGAGGTTGGCCCACCACAGGCTGATCAGGCCTGGGTGTGTGTCGCACGGTGGCACCACGTGGTCATTTGGGAGCCCATGTTGGGTCCCTACGTTTCAGCCACAGCCAGTGACTGCTCCGTTCTGCTGCAGTGGACAGTTCTCTGATTGCCTTCCGTTGGGCCTGTCCTCTGATCCCTACTGCCCTCAGGAGCCTTGTGGTGGAGCTGGCTACAAAGCCTCTGCAGCCCACCTCCACTGGCCACACCTTCACGTTCCAGCCCCGCCCCTCTGCTTCGACTGCTAAGTTGGCATACCGCAGCCTCTTCCGTTCGAATGCCTCATCGATGGCCTCCTCCCATGGGACCGTCAGTTCTACGATGAAGACACACCGGCAGGACTTGGACCAGAGGACTAGGTCTGGGCGCAGGTTGGTCGCTGCAATTTCGGGTGGGAAGGTGAGCCTCTGGCTGAGGTCTACCCGCATTTCCCAATCCCGGGCTGCGTTCAGTGGGCCTGAGTCTGGAGGTGATGGCTTGGTCCGCTGTTTCTCCCCTTCCCGGATGAAGGTTGTTTTCCGTGGAAAGGTAGTCTGGGCATTTAGAGGCATGGCGTTGGTGGTTACCCTCTTGTGCTCAAGTTCGGCAGCCAAGCACTTTAGAACTTGGTTGTGGCGCCAGGTGTATCTTCCTTGAGTTAGACTGGTCTTGCAACCCACCAAGATGTGTTTGAGGGTTGCTGGGGCTGCACACTGGAGACAGGCTGGGTCCTCTCCATACCAGAGATGTAGGTTGGTAGGAGAGGGCAGGACATCATATGTGGCTCTGATGAGGAAACTTAGCCTATTAGACTCCATGCTCCACAGCTCGTTCCACGTGATTTTCCTCCTCTCCACGCTCTCCCACTTCATCCAGCGGCCTTGCTGGGCTTGGGAGACTGCCTTGGCGCCTTGAATAACTGTCATGTTTTTTTCCCCTCACTAGACAATAACGACACTTCCCCCTACAAGGTCAGCTGACAACAGAGCTGTCACCATCCACTTGAATTAACCTATAGCTACCTAGCGATAATTCCACATTTTCCATGTAGAGCCACTAATTTGAAGGCCAGGCCAAGCTTTTCCATGGTTCCATTTTGTCATGTGACATCCCCTGTAAAGCGTTTTTAATAAACCACAACCAAGGTTCTGCACCTGCAATTGAACAGAGCTAACGAACACACCAAAGCATCAAAGCAACTTGTGAACTTTGACCTCTTCACAGGAGCTTCTGTGACCCTGGAGCAGCAGGCAGGTCAGATATTATTTATTAACCTTTATTTAACCAGATAGGTCAGTTGAGAACCAATTCTCATTTACAATGACGATCTGGCCAATTGGCAGAACAGAGGCAAGTCTGTACACAAAACACAACACAGTATATACAATATAAAACACAGATATAGATATAGTTATTGTACCACAAGAATGTCCTCTAGTGGTTTACGTCTGTGGCATCCATGCGAAAGGTCCCCAGTTCAAACACTACCAGTGACACATATTGTCACATTGTAGTAATATCCTCATATTACTATGTCGTATTGCATCTACGCCGTCTATGAACAAGTCAACCCAGTGTGCCTGCCTCGTATGAAATGAAGGGTGAACGTTTAAAAGCGGTTATGACGATTTCTGAACACTTGTTTGGGGCATTGTGGAGCAGAAAGCCTACAGGACACTCTTTTTTTCACTGTGTAGAACTTCAACATCACCTCCTCAACTGTTAATTAGTAATGTCACTATGAGAGGATTGTCTGGCCTCCCGGGTCCCAGGGGAGAACCTCTCTAGTCTCGTTAGTGTGCCTTTCTCCCTGGATGCGTGTCTGCGAGCCTTCCGCTGCTGTGACTACCCCTATCTACCCTTCACCAGTCTGGTGATTCTGTGCCCTTCCTTTTCAGACCTGAGAAAGAGAGAGAGAAGGAGGGAAAGAGAGAGAGAGAGGGAGAGAGAGAAGAAGAGAAGGAGAGGGAGAGGGGTAGAGAAGGAGAAAGAGGGAGGGAAGGAGGAGTGAGTCAGAACCGTCCTTGGAGGTGAGGTTGTGATGTCTCAATTGCCTCAGCATCCGATATCCTGTGTTGAATATCCTGTGTGTGTGTGTGTGTGTATGTGTTTGTGTGTGTGTTTTGTGTTTTCTTGTGTTACAGTGAAGAGAAGACATGTGTCATGACAGCCTCTGCGTCTGAAGGATGTGCGTGTGTGTGAGTGTATTTTGTGGTCTTTTCTGTGTCCTTCCTACATGTGCAAAGTAAAAGCATGACAAAAATGGTAAATGGACTGACTTATATAGCGTCTTATTCCAAAGCGCTTTAAAACGGCCCACGAACTCATTCACCCATTCACACACACATTCACACACCAATGGCGGCAAGTTAATATGCAAGGACGGCCCGCTCATTGGGAGCAATTTGGGGTTCAGTGTCTTGCCCAGGGGCCTCATTTATAGAAAGTGCTTAGACCAGGACACCTTGGGCCTCATTTATAAAAAAGTACTTGAACGTCATCTTTGACGCACATTTTTCGAGACGGACGTAAGCATTATTTATAAATCGGGCTGAGATGGTTTAAAATTGCGTACGTGCTTCCTTCTATAAATACCAACGCAGGTAAAATGAACGCAGGTGAATGAGGTTTGTATTAACGCCCTGTGATAGCGGCTCAATTATAGCGGCTGAATTAAGCCAAGTGCTATAATATAGGGTAGTCTGGAAGCGGGAGAGGGCAGAGAAGGGTGACTTCTCGGTAAGTTGCATTTGTAACGTTTGATCATGACAACTAACCAGGCACATGCTTAGTAGGCTAGGCCTACTCAAGTTGTAAAAGAAAATCAGGGGAGGTGGTGGATTTTATCATATGAGGACAATTTAGAAGGGGGACGATTTTGACTGTTTTTATTTCAGGGGGGATGCCATCCCCCCTCATCACCCCTCAACTCATGGCTGCGAACTCCCTTTGCGAACTCCCAGACACCGGAGAAACTCCAGTATCATTTAGCGCGTGGCCGGGCAAGGTCCGTTGTGGAACGCACTAGGCATGTTGAAGGGGAGATAGGCAGCTCCGGAGGGATATAAAGGAAGACTGAAATACAATCATAAACATCAGTTCCCTTTAAATCTTGAATTAAACTCATTTTCTCGGCTGATAACAACATCGTTAATTTTATTACGAGTCACGTTCACTTCGCATGAATTACACTAGGCAGTGCGGCTCACATTTCGAGGTCAAGACCGGAGTGCGACAGGGATGTCTACTGTCACCCTTCTTGTTCCTCCTGGTCATAGACTGGATAATGAAGACCATCACAGCGGGCAAGAAGGAAGGCATACAGTGGACCCTCTGGTCACAGCTTGATGACCTTGATTTTGCTGACGACCTGGCACTCCTGTCACACAGCTATAACCACATGCAGGACAAGACCACCCAGCTTTCAATCACATCCCTTGCAGCAGGCCTCAGGATGAACAAGGAAAAGACCAAACTGATTAGGATTAACACCCCGAACACCACCCCCGTCATCATAGACGACAGACCCATCAGAGAAGTCGACTCCTTCACCTACCTTGGCAGCATCATTGACAAGCAGGGTGGCACAGACAGTGATGTCACTGCTAGGGTAGGCAAAGCCAGAGCAGCCTTTATCATCCTGAAGAACATCTGGGCCTCAAGGGAAATAGTTACTCCAACGAAGGTGCGCATCTTTAACTCTAATGTCAAAAGTGTCCTTCTCTATGGCTCAGAAACATGGAGAATGACAAAGAAAACATTGCAGAAAATCCAGACTTTCATCAACATCTGTCTGAGGCGCATCTTCAAAATCAGGTGGCCAGATAAAATCAGTAATAAGGAACTATGGCAGAGAGGGAGCCAGGAGCCAGTAGAGAGCCAGATCAGGAGACGGAAGTGGGGATGGATTGGTCACACCCTGCGCAAACCAGCAGCTACCATCACACGACAGGCCCTGACATGGAACCCACAGGGAAAGCGGAAAATAGGAAGGCCCAGAAACAGCTGGAGGCGGGACTCTGAGGCGGAGTTGAAGAGGCAGGGTACCAGCTGGGGAGAGGTGGAAAAGAAAGCCCAGAGCCGTGATGGATGGAGAAGAGTCGTTGATGGCCTTTGCTCTGCAAGAGATTCAACGGCATAAGTCAAGTAAGTCAGTGCGGCTCACATGCCTGTAATAACTCCACATAACCAGTAGGTAATGTGCGTAGGCAAGGTCAATACTCGACATAGAGCTACGTTGAAATTGTATAAATCACTACTTGACGTGGTTTTCTACGTACGACACGGGTAAGATCAAAATCTTGATCTAAGCACTTTATATAAATGAGGCCCCTTGACATGTGGCCAGCCGGAGTCCGATCTGACAACCTTGTAATCATTAGACGCCGGCTCTACCTCCTGTGCCACAGCCGACCCAAAAAAACATAGTATTCATAATTTGTGCTTCTTACATAATTTTTTGGTGCACACATTTCTTTGTGCATACATTTCTTTGTGCATACATTTCAGTTTGTATAATTCTTTCCTGTAATATGTGGCATCCAGGTAGAAATAAGCATTTTGTGTTTACGGTCTCTGTTGTATATGTAACAAGTATGTGCACTGCTCTGAGAAATTAAGGGAACACACAAGGATATGCCCCCCCAGACCATCACTAACACGCCAAAGCCGTCATGCTGGATGATGTTGCAGGCAGCATAACGTTCACCACGGCGTCTCCAGACTCTTTCACATCTGTCACATGTGCTCAGTGTGAACCTGCTCTCATTTGTGATGAGAACGGGGCGCCGATGGCGAACCTGCCAATTCTGGTGTTCTCTGGCAAATGCCAATCGAGCTGCGCGGTGCTGGGCTGTGAGCACACTAGTCCCACTAGAGGACGTGGGGCCCTCATGCCACCCTCATGGAGTCTGTTTCTGACAGTTGGTACCTTAACTGTACATAGCTCATAACTATATACCTCTAACTACCGTACTTGCCATACTGTACCTATCACTATCACTGTCATGTTTTTATATCATGTTTTTATCACTATTTGCACTTCTGGTTAGATGCTAAACTGTGTTTCATTGTCTGGTACTTGTACTCTGCAATGACAATAAAGTTGAATCTAATCTAATATAATCTAATTACAGTGAGGCAGCGGAACCCCCCCCCCCCCCCACCCCTCCATATCTCTATCTATCACACATTACTCTCTTCTCACTCACCTTTCTCTTTTTCTTTTTTTCCCTTGCTCTCTTTTTCCCCATATAATATATTGTACTGTATGTTCTTCTTTTGTACTTTGTACTCCTTGGTTAGACAAAAGCCTCAATGGACAATCATAGGGGGAGGGAGGGTTGGGAAGGGAGGGGAGTGGAGTGGAGGGTTGGGGTAAGGATGTTAAAAGGATGTTAGTAAGGATGTTGAAAAACCAAACAAAAAAGAAATGCAGACTGCTCTACTCTTTATTCTGAGAATTAGATAACAGACACGGTCTCATAGATTCCTCCAATAAGGAAACACAATTTAATTTGTTTGTTATTACAATCATAATTCATCGACAGTTAAGAAACAACGATATCGTGCCTGACGCTAGATCCAACCATTATCCAGTGGGCGTTCAGATGTAACATGTTCTATACTGTTCCGTCTTTACACAGTGCAAACTTGTATTCACTGATGATGTCAATCAGTTCACAACATCTCAGAAGGTGAAGCCCTGTAACCTTGGCTGAAGGTCAAAGGTCAAAGAGGAAAAATAGAGGTTAGAGAGGATTGTGTATAGGTGACAATAGTCGTCGGCCATCATGGCCGGATCGACTTTCAAACCTGTGACCTTGTTGACTGTTTCTGCCGTATCAGAAGATGTGTGTGTGGGTGGGTGCGTGTGAATGTGTGCATGTGTGGGTGCGGGTGTGTGTGAGTGTATGTGCATGTGCATGTGTGTATGTATGAATGAATGAATGAATGAATGAATGGTCTTTATTGTCATTGCTAGTTGTCAGTATGTGTGTGTGTGTGTGTGTGTGTGTGTGTGTGTGTGTGTGTGTGTGTGTGTGTGTGTGTGTGTGTGTGTGTGTGTGTGTAGCGTTTGGTGCCTATACTGAATCTCTGGCCTGAATGAGATTTGGCCACTGTCTCATGGGAAATGTGCATATTATGCACTTACAAATTCTTCAATGTAAAGTTGAATTGTCCATTTGTAATAACTGCAACGTAAACAGTGGCACGTGTATATTAGAGACTGGTGTCTATTTCCATAGGAAATCATTATTACTAAACTACAGGTACCCGTATAAGTGGTCAATCATACATATTACAGTAACTCATCCATAAATGCAACATGTACCCCCTCTACCCCTATCTGGTCTAGCCTCTACCTCTAAAATGACCTAATTCACTGCGTGACTGGCAGTGAATTTTGAATCCTTGCCGTCAACATGAAGGAAATATACCGTAGTTACATTTATTCAATTATCTCCAGATTTCTGAAGTGCTGTTTCCGCTGTCCTTCCCGCCCTGATAGGGGGCGTGTGGCTTGGCGCCAGAGGCCGCTGGTCCGGCTAAGTGGATTGTAACTCTGACGTGAAGGAGTGTCTCTATAACAGCCTCAGAGTCTGAAGGATGTGGAGGGAGTTATACAACACTTTGGGCCAGTTTCACAGACAAGGCTTAAGACTAATCCTAGACTAAAAAGCATTGTCAATGGAGATTTTACATTCAAAGTGTGTGATTTAGTCCAGGACTTGTCTTGAGCCTTGTCTGTGAAACCGGCCCTTTGTTTGCGAAGGTTTCCAGCTACGTGCTACATGCTCAAGCTTCTAAACCCAATAAGGCGTTATGGAACAGCTATCATTTGCATGGTAGGGACTTGTGAGAAGATAGATACAGTAGTTTATATACCTACCTAATATATAATATACCTATAACATTTGAATAGGCATCAACCACTCCATCCATCCTATCATCCAGTGTGCTCCTCTCATCGATAGGAGCTCTAACCTTGTGGCCCTGAGGAACACAGAAGGTGAAGGTGAGAAAATAATAGAATTCTTTCACCATCACCGCCGTGTCCTTCTTTGATGAAAAGAGACAATAGGTCAACACGTTTTCTGTGGGATAAGTGTATGTCTTTTCTGCTGCCTTCAAACCACCACACTCACACACACACACACACACACACACACACACACACACACACACACCACAGACAGACTTGAGAAACACTAACACACACACACACACACACACACATGTACACACGTACACCCAGTCCCCTGGTGTTTCCCTGCGTTGGCGTCTGACCCCTGATCTTTTCTTTATTCATGCATTCGTTATTTCTCCTCTGGCTAATAGTGGTAACTATCCTCCTAATGAGATCTTACTATTCCCACGCCGGTCCTACACACAACCACACAACCTGTTGTAATATGAGAATTAACACTCATTTAGAAAAAGCTCAATCTGAATTTCTAATTGTGTGATTTATTCCCGAAGAACAACATCTTTTAAATGTCACTGCATTTATTGTGTTCAAAATTCATGTGTTGTTAAGCGAACCTGTTCGATAGATCGTTGACTGTCTCTCTCCTAATCTCATGGGGCTGTGACACCACGTCATTGTGCTGCAGGTATGAGGTCAGGGTGGATATTGTTCTTTTAGGTCTGTCTTCATGGCTCCCCGTGACTTCTTCCCTGCAGCCCCATCACGTTGGTTGCCTGGCATACAGATGGGCTGGTTTAGTGGTAACACTCATTCATATTCAGGTGATATTTGCGTTGTCTTTGCTGTAAAGGACTGACAGATACTCTGCCTCGCGTTGCCATACAACAAAATGGAATATTTCTGATGCAGCTCCTGACTCTTTTTGAAGATGCTCTCTCTCTCTCTCTCTCTCTCTCTCTTTCTCTGTCTGTCTTGTCTGTTTGTATCTCTATCTCTCTGTCTGTCTGTATCTCTTGCTCACTTTCTCTCTCTCTTTCTTTCTCTCTCTCTCTCTCTCTCTCTCTCTCTCTCTCTCTCTCTCTCTCTCTCCATGTCTTCTCTTCTTCCTTGACATGCCATCTTGTAAGCAATCCTGGTTGGCCAACAAGTAGATAAAATCTTTTTCCACTCATAATATCTCTAATCTAGCTGGTAAGTGTGTTGTGATATGGATGTTTTAGACTGTCATTGTATCATAGCATGTCAAATACGCATATCACACACCAGTGGTGGCTGGTGGAGGTAGAAATCGGCGGATGGGCTCATTGTAATGCTCTTTTAACCCCCTACGTTATGCCCTTAAGCTAAATGCTTGTCCTGTCTACTTTTTTGTGCCTAGGTCTACCTATATTTTATCTTTTAAATGTACTTTTTTCCTCCAGGGAGCCGTATAAAACATCATGGCATAGGGACTGCGGATGAAAACTAGCTTTCGAGCTAACTCTGGTGTATTTACAATTTATTTTTGTTTTATTAATATGCACTGTCCCTTGAATAAAGAAATGAATCTGAATCTAAATCTAATGCATGGAACGGACACACGTGTTTGATAGCACTCCTCAGTCCTTTCAGTACAATGGGCCGTCCTTGGATTTCTATGTCCACCAGCCTCCACACGCCAGTCACACACTTTTCTAATGGAAATTTCTCCAGTCTGAGGTTGCTGTCTCATGGGGGTCCCAGGGAAAATGATTTGACATGAATGATCTTCAATGTTTTCCCCTAAAAGTAATTATTTCATAGATATACGAGGCTGGTGGTGGGGTAGAAATCTGAGGTATTTGATAACGTTCCTCATTCCAGTAAATGCCATCACGTCCGGAAGCAGTGTTGAGATAAATGAACTCAGTTGGCCTCCACTCTTCCGCCAGTCTTATTGTTCTTCTCCTCATGCATTACCACACCGTTACCACAATTCTACTGAAACAAATTTCCTTCCACCCTTGAAACAGTTCACACAATGTGCCTATATCCCTGATTGCACTAATCAGGGCCTACTGGCACTCCATCAGTCAGGATATGAAACTATTTCATAGATTCACTGAATATCAAAAATGTGTTATAAGCTACTGCATGTTTTGTGAGAACTTGGAATTGTGTGAAAATGAACTTGATCGAATGGACTAGTCTACTATCTGACTATATGACAAGGGCAGCCAGTGACAACTGTCCGTCATTTGTAATCCATTTGGGACAGAGAGAGAGAGAGAGAGTTATGTGTCTACAGGTGAGTCATCGGATGATATCAGGTTGGACATGGAAGCGGTGGATGGGGAAGGGGTGTGATGACGTAGGAGCGGAGCCATAATCGGCATCAGTGTTCGGCGACTCGTATAAATAACGGAAAGTTCTTAACAGACACATCGAATGAAAACCGAGTCGGACTGAGTGTAGCAGTTATCTTACCTACCTACCTATCGGAGGACGCACCTTAGACCGACCGACATGCCAGAGTCTTCACTTCCACTGCTGTGCTTCATGGTGCTCCTGGCGCTGTCCTCCACGTGTTACATCCAGAACTGTCCGAGAGGCGGGAAGCGCTCCTTCCCAGACTCCGCCGTGCGACAGGTAAGGCTTTCAACTTAAGAGTTTATCCGTTGCTTGAAAAATTACTTATATTTGATACATTTTCGTTAAATGATGTATGGCCTCTTTCTTTCGTTCATCGGGAACGACCGACTTGTTTGAGAAGCCTAGTATTTTTAACATTGTGATTATTTTTTGCCTCATATGATAGTATCTGATAGTTTTTATGATGGTGCTGCTCGATGGACATTTCTTCCGCAGCTGGTTTATGTGTTATAGTGAAATAAAAACACATAAAACAAAGGCTTTGTTACAAAATGCGTTCTTGCACTCTATAGAGCGTATACCAAGTGCAGTAGCATTGCAAGAACACATTTTGGAACTTTCTGACTGCAACAAAGGAATGTAGGCTATAATATAATATAAATAATTGAGTCATGTTTTATTTGGGCAGGATAGATACACAATACTTTTATTTTAAGATGGTTATCATGAAATGCTTGCAGATAGTCCACTGCAGATCGATATGAAGAGACATCCACTGTGCAAGTTCTTTTGGCTACCTCCAATGGATTTTGCTTCATGATTTGATCTCAAAGTAGAATCGGTGTTATTTATTTCGTTCTGTTATTTCTGGTAATTAACGACACTTGTACGCAGTTATTTTCCAAATGCGCCACGTCCGAGCGTGCGTAAAAGCGAGTACAGGAGGAAACGTGAGTTGCGCTTTAATCCTTGGTGTTTAACAATGACCGCTCCGTTTTCCAGTGCATGTCGTGTGGCCACGGGGACAAGGGCCGCTGCTTTGGCCCCAGCATCTGCTGTGGGGGGGGAATGGGCTGCTCCGTGGGCTCCCCAGAGGCGGCCAGCTGTGCGGAGGAGAACTACTTGCCATCTCCCTGCGAGGCTGGAGGAAGAGTGTGCGGGTCTGAAGAGGGACGCTGCGCAGCGCCGGGGGTCTGCTGTGACACAGGTAAGAGGGAGAGCATATTCTCTCCTATGTGTCTGTTTTAGAGCAATCGTCTGTTTGCTTCTTGGACATCACTAAAAGTGTCTAGTTGAAGTGTGAACTCCACTGTCCCCCCTCCCACACCAGGGGAAGCTGCTGGAGGTAGTCAGAAATCAGAGAACGGAATGAGGAATGATACCAGTGGTACCAGTTACAGTACCATGTTTGATACAATTCCCTATTCAACTCCATGCATTACAATGAGCATGTCCTCAGATATCTACCTCCACCAGCCCCCCCCTGCTCCACACTCCCTACCTCTTGATACCACACAAGCATCACCCCCTCTCCCCCATGTAACCTGCCCTTGTCTCTGCTCGTACACTGGTTGGTAACACACACTCCAGGCTATCCCACTCCTCTACTGCCTTCAAACCACTTCACCCACCAACACACACACACACACACACACACCAACACACACACACTCCAGGCTATAGGCCAGAGCTACAAATCATGCTGTATAAATATGTGTGATTAATGTATTTTATATTTCTGCAGAGGGCTGTACACTGGACCCAGACTGCCTTGGTGATAGTAAACATTGGCCTGCCGAAGAGCAGAAGGAAACTCTTGGAGCTTCAGCGGGGGATATGCTGCTGCGAATGCTCCACGCCACCAACAGGGGGCGACCTCAGTAATGAAGATTAACCACTGTCCCTGCCTGACATGAGAACCCAATTCACTATACACATCCATACAAACGTTACTGCTGCAAAAAAATAAATAAATGTATAACACACATATATACATACACACAGCTGGAGGGAGTGAGTGAGTAAACTATAAGCTCTAAAATGTATGTTTAAAGTGAGTAAGTTGTCTTAATGCTTCAGTTCAAATATGCATCGTACAATCCACTGGATATGGAAAGAATGGAAAGAATGGAAATATGTAGCAAATAAATCTTTACTTGCACTATTGAAGTGTGTGTGTTTCCTAGGTCACATAAAAAAAGAAATACTCCTGCACACGTTACTCCCACCATATAGTCTTAGTGGAAAGAACTGCCATGTGGATTCAGTGTGTTCAGCTATTCTATGCCTAAGAAGGACACGTGGATGCAGAAGAATGACCCAAAAGCACTCAAGGGATTGTGGTATAAAACAGTACCTTTATATTCCTTCAGTTTTCCAACAGTAAAACCATTTTTAAAAATGTGGTTTTAAACCTTCCCTACTTTTAGCAGGGATAAACTTAACAGATATAAAACACTGCCCAGGTTTAACATTTCCTATCCACCAATGGGATAGAAGTAAATTACATGGAGGGGGGCGGGGGAGGGGGTTCATTAAATACAATTTACAAAAACGATCACAAATCAGATCAAATAGTGTTTCAGGGGAGGCTGGTGGAGGTAGGAATCGGAGGACAGGCTCATTGTTATGCATGAAACGGAATCAGTAATGGTATCAAACACGTAGTTCCTTATTCCATTCCATCCATTACAATGAGCCCGTCCTCCGATTTCTGCCTCCACTGCAATACACGTGTGGGCTGGGCTCAAAGTTAGTGTTGTCTTCGATTATATTACTCGAACGTACCAGAACAAAAATCATCTAGAAAGAACAAAGCATCTCCTGTGAGGTAAACAAATCTCCTGTAAACAAAGCATTCCGACAGCTTCCGCCAGTTTCTCTTTCGGATCCTTCAACAACATACATCAACATAAACACCTGAAAAAAGTGACCAACAGTCTGAACATTAAGTGCAAACTTGAAACCAAGTCACCAAGCCACCATAGAACAGTAGGTGATTGGGTCCATCCTTCTGTTCTGAACGATGCTTCACAGTCAGGGAGGGAGGTTCTTCAAGCCTTCATCGAAGCAGCGCAACCTTTCATGCATGAGGAGAGGGAGAGACAACTGCTTACGGGGCCCTACTACTTAATAATAATAATAATAAGTAAAACATTGTAAAGACGAGGCCTGTGGAAGTGGTAGCCTGTTGTGTACCTCGTGTTGCTGAAGCTGCTGCTTCCCTGAGAGTCTGTCCCACAGCTGCAGCAGCAGACCTCCAGCCTGGGACTCCAACTCCTACAGGAGGGGAGGGGGGGGGGAGGAGAGAGACAGAGAGGTGAGGATGGAGGGAGGGAGGGAGGGCAGGATGACTCAGAGAGAAGGAGGGAACAAAGGATGACCCAAAAAGGAGGAGTGAGCGAAAACAAGAATGACCCAAGAAAGGGAAAGCGAGATAGAAATAGTAGATAATAATCACAATTATAATAGAAATTGTCCAGAAATGAGGTGAGAGGGATAATGTGACGTGCGTACTAACATCTGTCGCACCTCTCTCTCTCTCTCTCTCTCTCTCTCTCTCTCTCTCACCTGTCCGTCTCTGCTGACCTGCACCTTCTTGTTGTCGTTCCAGGGGTTGAGGAGCTGGTGGGCGTACTGGAACGGCAGGCTCTCCTTCCTGATCCACTCCACGCAGAACACCCCCCCCAGCCCAGTGGACCCCCAGTCCTGGCAGCGCTCCTGGACGATGTCAGACGTCATCTTCGCGTAGCCCTGAGACAAAACAACAACATTTGAGTCTGCGCTCTCGCTCTCTGTCTGATGCACAGTTGTGTGTTGTGTGTGTGTTTCTCTCTCAAACACACATCTATAAAGTACATGACAACCCCAGACTTTCTAAAGCCTCTTTCACACATAGTTCCCTGTAATTTCCATGGAATCCCAAGCTGTGTCGACCGGGCATTAATACATGTGGGACGGAGGTATGATATGTGGCAGATAAGGGTGTGTGGCGGTCTCGCGCGCCTGTCTCGTTCCAGCGCGTCAACTCGTATTACCAGCGCTTACCATCACCATGTTCGCTCGCCAACTAAAGCACTTGATTACTGTTGATATAAACATACTATACTAGTCCATAAGCACAGTATGGGAGAACTTGGTGATAAGCATAATACGAGTTATACATATGCGCTCTGCGCTGCGGGCTATGCGCGATGCAAGATAACTGAGAGGAGACGGTGTGTGTGCACTGCTTCTATATCATAAGATGTACATTTGATAAGTACAAGTAAGCTAGCTAAGTAAGTAATCTAGCTAACTATGCCTGCTGGTTGCGCGATGCAGGACAGCTGTGAAAGGAGACTGACCAGGCAATGTTCAGGCTTCCGTTCAGACATACCATGACACGGTACTTTCCATGGAATTATACATGGTCTCGACCAGGGTAATTGCCCGAGCGGATTTCCCTGGTCAGACGCATTCAGACATACACCGCCACGGGAAATTGCATGGAATCTACTGGGAAGGCTCGTATGTGTGAAAGGGGCTTAATTCAATGCCTTCCAGATCAAATTCCATCCAGGTCACACAATCTACCAGACACTCTCCTCATGTTCAGGAACATGCTGTACCTGGAAGTGTCCCGAGCCCTGGACAGAGAAGACTAGCAGCACCAGGCTGCTCTCCTGGAAAGCTCTGATGAGTTTGAGCTCGTTGGAGGGAGTGGTGGACCAGATGCCTTTCTGCTGGGAGATGTCGATGTTCCTCAGGTTACAGCTCTTCATGATGAAGTAACGCACCATTGCACTGCCTTGGCGAGGGGAGAGGGGCTTGGAGCACTAGAGGGTGGGGGGGCCCCGGGTGGAGATGAGGGATGGAAGAAAGGGGAGGGTGAGAGTGAAGAAGTGAGTGAATGGATGGAGGACAGTTTGTGTGGAAATCATTTTCTGTGTACCTTTCCTGAGGAGGTGAGCTGTTATAGGGATTGGTAAAGACCACAGAGTCTGTGTGTGTGTGTGAGTGGGTTGGGTGAGTGAGCATGTGTATGTGTGTGTGTGTGTGTGTGTGTGAGTGGGTTGGGTGAGTGAGCATGTGTGTGTGTGTGTGTACCTTGCCAGAGGAGGTTAGCCGTTATGGGGGCTGATAAAGACTACAGAGTCTGTGTGTGTGTGTGTGTGTGTGTGTGTGGGGTGAGTGAGTGAGTGAGTGAGTGTGTGTGTGTGTGTGTGTGTGTGTGTGAGTGGGTGGGTGGGGTGAGTGAGTGAGTGAGTGAGTGAGCGTGTGTGGATGTGTGTACCTTTCCTGAGGAGGTGGGCGAGGGGCTGTTACAGGAGTCAGTGGACTTGGTGGAGGAGTGGTCGTCTGACGAGCTTTTGGAGTGAAGCAAGGGCTTGTCTCTGCTGTGGGAGGGTTTAGGCTGGAGGAGGGCTGGGGACAGCCTGGAGGACCTGGGGGGGGGGTTCAATCGACAGTTCAATCGTTTTTAGACTAGGATCTATTCATACAACAAGGGACACAACACTGTGGCATTTCGAAGAGAGAGCCTCAGCCAACGTTGGACCCGGAAACACGTCACGACTTAACAACCGAATAGCCATGTGTGTTTGAGGTCAGGCACAGAGTGAAACCTTGAAGAAGGAGGCAGCTTGGTTGAATCACTCATTAGCATCATGGGGAATCACTCATTAGCATGGGAGTGAGTACGCAACTCTCTTTCTATCGGTTGACGTCCAGCCTATTTGTGGTTGTGTGTGTCTCAGGTCAAGTCTCCTGTTATAGGGAGCTGCTGCCATTCAAACAACTACATTTAGACGACTAGACCATCTTCCTCGTTATTCCTTTCCTCACAATATATATATCTAAAAAAAAATAAAAATTATCATTGGAGACGACAGAGATAAAACATTCAATTCACAGTTGCTCAACGTTCTTTTATCTCTTAACGTTAAGATGTGTTGCTGGCTACCTGTCCGTGCCATGTGGGTGTGTGGGTGCGGGGGGGTCGTCCAGCAGGTCGCCGGTGTCGTTGGAGGCGGGGGTCCGCGTGCTGTTGCTGCTCCTCGAGGAGGCGGCGGTCTGGGGGGGCTCCTCCGAGGACATGGGGCGCGGCCGCTGGCCGATGCCAGTGGGCTGCTGGAGGCCTGACAACTGCTCCTCCGCACCCAACACCTGGGACAAAACAACACAATGACTGGACATTATTCTATTATTTTGTTAATTATGTTTTAGGGCATTTCGGCTTTATTGGGATAGAGACAAGTAGAGATTGACAGGAAGGATGGGTGAGAGAGAGAGAGAGAGAGAGAGAGAGAGAGGAGGATTACATGCAGGATATGTCGACGGCCGGAATCGAACCGAGGACCCTGCGATGATATGGCATGCGTGTTAGTGTGCTACGCCACTTACACACCTCTATTATATTTGTAATATCTTTTTTCATCTTGCTGTAACCAAATGGGGCAATAAAGACATTCTGAATTTGAATCTTGAATTCATGTCATTCATGTCAAGGGGTCATTGAGAGAATTAAAAGTGCACTGTATGCTGTTTATACAACTTGAACGTTCACACCTACAGACGTACTGTCCAAACGTGACGCGGTCTGGTCAATTAGTCCGCAAGTCGCTGCGACACAATCGCTAATCAACTAACACAGCTTGTTTTGTGAGACTGCTAACAATGTAAAGTAGTGTTATAATTTACTAGGTAGCAGTGGGGATTACTCACCGAATCCATTGCATTGCAGTATTTTGGCTTGACTAGTGAGTTTGTGTTGTGATTTTCAACAACGCTGAAATGTATTTCCGTGGTTCAAAATAAAATTGGTTGCCGACTTGCAGCCCAAATGACCAAACCGTGTCACAAATATGTGAGACATCCATCCATCCATCCATCCATCCGTCCATCCAACTATCACCCACCGAGACCAGGGCCCTGATGGTGGCCTCGTCCAGCTGGGACCAGGGCTTGGAGGGAGAGCGGATCCTCCTCAGGAACAGACCATGCCACTTCTGTCTCAACTCAAACACCAGGCCTGCCATCTGAGAGAGAGATGGGGGGGGGGGGGGGGGGGGGGAGACGGAGGAGAGGGGGGAGAAAGAGAGAGGGGGAGAATAGTTTAATAAAATGTCAGAGAGTGAGAGGCAGAGTGAAAGCTGCTTTTCTGATGAAACACCCAGCTGTCTTCAGGGCCCAGTTGTTCAAAACTTTTAATCTGGATCAGAACGAACCTGATTCTTTTTTTGCTATCCAGGATCAGATCGAGCCGACTGATTTCCCCTATACGACTAAAAATCAGCCAGATAGATCTGATCCTGGATAGCAAAAAAGAAGAATCATTCTGATCCAGATTTAAAGTTTTGAACAACTGGGCCCAGGGGTCAATATGACTCCTTTTTCAGACTGAAGGTTGAACTGCTAGCCCTGCTAGCCCGAGTCCTTTCACTATGGCTGAAAAATGTAGATATACACACACCGCTACAAACAGGTCATGTGAGCGCTACAAAAACCACACACACACACACACACACACCTCTCTAAACTCATAACATCTCCCTCACCTCTCTGTCGAGTTTGAAGTTGACCCACTCGTCAATCTTCATCTGGGCCAGGTGAGATGTGGAGCGGTCCTCCATCTCGCTGTCGCTGCTCTCGTTCACCTCCTCATCTACGCAGAGAGAGCAGCGGTAGTGATGGTTACCGGCACATGCATTACCTCATGTATTAGTGGTGGTTACCAGCACATGTATTCCCTAATAGACACGCAATCGATACACGCAAGACTTTCATGAATCGAGGTTACGATAAGCAATCTTAGTCTTTTCTTTTTTTGCTTTATTGTCTGTCATAGTGACAGAAATTCTCCTTTGACAGGCTTTGTGCAGTTCATGAATACGGTTTCCACATATATAACAGTGTTTATAAAATGTAGTGCCAGTCATTTAAAGATAATAGTAAAAAAAACAGTATTATGATTTAAAAAGCTAAAATGTTGTGGTTTAAAAGAAAAACAGTGTGCTTCCTATTTTAAAATGTTCAGGGCGGTGGTTGCAGTGGGAATGAATGATTTTTTATATGCGTTTTTTCGGGCCAGTGGAGTTCTGTAACGGCGGCCTGATGGAAGTGGCTGAAATGATTGCATTCTACATTCTAGTCGATTTTATTGGCTATTTCGTTTTAATTTCGTTAATTTTCGTAGCGATAATTGACATACAAAAAGGATGCGCCGTTTTTCATCCGATAAAGAGAGAGAAGTCTAGCTTACCTTTATGCATGGTGGGCTCCCGAAGGGCGCTAACGGGGAGTTTGGCGCAACCCCCAAATAGGGCCACCGAGAGGGGAGTGACCGCGGTGCAGCAGCGGATGCTGGCTATCCTATGAGCTCGCGTCATCTCTTCATAGATCAGCCAATCGGTGGGCAGGGACTGGACAGCCACCACCTGGCCATTGGCTGGGGGGATCTGAGGGTTGGGGACAAAACAACAACATGGAGTTCCTACAGTCACACGAGCATACCTTTGTAGAATGCATTGTCAATAGTAATAGTTCATTGTAAATGTAAATGTAAATGGAATTTGTCTCTTTCATGGTGTACTGAGTTGGGGGTAATACTGTTTACGTACTTTGGGACACTTGAGTATTTGCTGAGGATGATGTATAAAGCTTGGTCTTCCACAGAGAGTAGAGAGCCCTATAAAAAGCAACTCTAGCGCTTTTTGCTTCTTTTCCTGCTCTTGAGAACACAGACCTAATTGATTCACAAGCCTCCTACATTATGGGCCAGTTTCCCCTGATTGAACAGGTTAAGCCTAATAATCCGAACACTTTACAAAAAAAAGCATCGTCAATGGAGAATCTTCTATTGAAAGTGTGTTTTTAATCCTAATTTGTAAATTGTTTTTATTTTAGGGTATTTCTGCTTCATTGTGATAGAGACAATAGAGATTGACAGGAAGGATGGGTGAGAGAGAGAAGGGATGACAAGCAGCATAGGTGGATGGCCAGAATTGAACCAGCGACCCTGCAATTACATGGCATGCACCTTAGTGAGCTACGCCACCCAAACGCCCCAGTGCTAGTTCCTATAACGGGTGTATGGGAATGTGTAGTGTTTGGCGGCCTACCTTTTTGTACTGTGTCTGGCTGAGGACGGAGGTGGGGTGCAGGCGGACCCTCTTCTCCTTGGTCCCGGACAGAGAGCAGGTCTTCCGGTCCACGTGGATCAGGTTGGGGTACAGCCCGGCCACCAGGGCTGCCTTCACCACCGGCCAGCTCTCACTGTTCAGGTTGACGTCGCGGATGTCCCCGGGGCCGCGCGCCCGCACAAACCCTGGAAGAACACACAAGGGAAAACTATCGACTTCCTGTTCATTACGCTTTCGCGCAAGGAAGCCTTTCTTTTGGGTCCTAAATTCTCTGAAAGAACACAACGTTAAGACCAGGAAAAAACATCAAGAGAGGGAGCGGTCCTTACAGAGTTACGCTAGTTGAATAATCTGCTAACGAGAGATAAGATATAAAGACTCCTGACCCTCCCAACCAGAGGTGGTAACGGTCAGGTAAGTCTCACCAGTAGTTCTGAGATATCCATGGTGGCTTATAAATGCTAGACTAGGCTAAGCTCAGTAATGCTAGGCTAAGCTCAGTAATGCTACGCTAAGCACAGTAATGCTAGGCTAGGCTAAGCTCAGTAATGCTAACCCAGGCTAAGCTCATAATGCTAGGCCAGGCTAAGATAGGTGTTTAACAGGTAAGTCTCACCTATAGCTCTGAGCTGCCCCAGCAGCTGTGTCCTCATCCCTACGATGATCTCCAAGGTAGCCTGGGACAGGTAGTTCTTCTCACAGAAGGACCTCTCCCAGCCGTCGCCACGGGCCTTCTGCCACGCCTACAACAGAAGACACAGGAAAGGCAGACACATGTCACCTTATTCAATGTGCTGTCTCTATCAGGACAGCTTGAAAAGGTTCCCACTGGAAAGAAATGTTTTGATTGGAGACACAAGAGATAAAAGTCCGTAATGATCTGACGATCTGTGAAAAAGTGGGGGGCGGGGGGGTTGAACCCGTGTTTCCCACATGGAAGACACCACTGCAACCATTAGGCCTAGAGGACATCCTCATGGTCTGAGGGAGATGCTTGAGTTGTACATGTCTCAGGCAGGACTACCTCATCAAAAGAGCATGACTCCAATCCACCTCCGCTACAGCTATATGGCTCTAGTCTGAAACTACAACTACAACAACAACAACAACAACAACAAAAAACAGGCTCCCCTCTGTCCTCACCTGGAAGGCTCGGAGAAGAGCCATGTGGTCGCTGAAGGTGCCTGCGGTGAAGTGTTTGCGGCACAGCATGGCGGCCCTCTTCTGGGAGGCCTGGGTGGGCAGCACAAAGGGGTCGCGGTGGGCCAGGGTGCAGGCGATAGTCAGGATGGGGTCCAGACACTTGAGGACCACGGCACACAGCACCATCTTCCCCAGGTGGGGCTCCACAGGCAGGTCCGCCAGGTGGTGACCCAGCTCCGTCAGGTCCTCCCATTGGTCCATGGCATCTATGGTCTGGAGGAGGGGGAGGAAGTCAGTGGAGGTCAATGGAATAGTCTTGTATACCCCCCCCCGAACGTCAGGTAATATACTAGTAAATGGCATAACTAAGATCAGATGTTATCTAGGCAGACAGTCTCCTTAAACCTCCATCATTTAAAAAAAACAGAATCGTACCTGTGGAATTAATTAATTCCATCAAACATTGATGGAAAACATAACTGCACACAGAAGTACTGCTTAAATCCGATATGCAGACAACAACAGTGTGGAGTGAGGGGTTGTGGGGGAAGCTAGCGTCTCTTACCTTGAGCATCTGCACAGCCTTTTTAACAATGATGGCGGGGGGAGGCTCAGGTGCTTTGGCCAGGAAGTCAGCGATGGGACAGTTGATGGGAGCCAGCAGTTTGGTGTGGAGACAGAGTTCCTGGAGGAGGGAGAGAAGTCAACCCTACAAATAAAACTATGCCAGTGTGTGTGTGTGTGAGTGTTTTAGTGTGTGTGTGTGTGTGTGTTAGCATGTACGTACATGCAGGGGCATCCTCAGCAGCTGAGGGACCTGGTATTCCAGCATGTTTTGGAACCTGAGGCGACTGAACAGGTGGAAGGATATCCCCGGCCTGCAACGCCCAGCTCTGAGGAGACATTAGTTTTCAACTAGGGTTTCATAGAAAACATAATGAAACATAATGAGACTTCTGCTGCATTTAAGTGTTGCTCAGGAATGGTGAACTCAGAAAGGTCCCACTAGGAAATGTGTATTACTCTGAGATCTCAATGAAAGGCACTTTTTACATAGACAAATGTTTCAAAGTGCTTCACATCATAAACAATAAAATAATAATATATAAACAATAAATACAATGCAAACAAATATGCACCAACACCAAACCATAGACCCCCCCAAAAAGAGCAGAGGAAAAAAAAGATATGAGTTTCCCCACTGAGAGCCATCTCAGGAACAACCAATAGGGTGTGATTTCAGGAGTTTCCGAGGAGCACAGAGGAGAACCCACTCCATATCATCATCATGAGTCTTGCAGTGGATGAAATTAATAAAGTATATCAGATTCTGATGGTGAGTCTCTGAACGTCTAGGACTCACCTCCCCTTCCTCTGCAGAGAACTGGCCCTGGAGATCCACACCATCTTGAGCATGGTCACGTGGTTCAGGGCGTCAAAGGACTTCTGTCATGGGGAAACGTCGGGGGAATGTACACATCGTTAACACATTGGTGAGTGGTTCATGACTCTGAAATTCTTAAGAACGAGTGCACTCAGTATACTGTTGTTATTGTTGTTGTTACTCTGCCATAGAAACGGCCCGGGGATGGTATAACACAGGGTGTTGTTTTCAAAGTGAATCTCACTGTACCTCTTTGACCTTGCCTGAGTCGATGACAAAGACCACGTCGTTGACTGTGATGCTTGTCTCTGCGATGTTGGTGGACAGAATCTTGAAATAAAGACAAAAACATACACACGGGTGTTAACACTCAGGGTATTCATCTACACCTCGTGCGTTTGTGACAGGGGAGGCTAGTGGAGGTAGAAAATCGGGGGGCTGGCTCATGGCAATGCATGGAATGGAATGAGGAATGGTATGAAACACGTGAAAAAAATTAGGAATGGTATGAAACACATGAAAAGAAACTGCTGACGTACTATTTTGCGGACACCGGTAGGAGTGTTCTTCAGGACTCTCTTCTGGTCTGCGGTCTGCATGTTGGAGTGGAGGGTGAACACCTGGTACCTGATGGACCAGCAACAACATATGTCACGACAGGCTTGAGACTGAAGCAGGTTGAGGTCAGGGGAGGCTGGTGGCCTAATAGATGTGAGTAGTGAGTTGGACTGGTGATCAGAAGGTCAAATCCCACCTGGGAACACCACCACTTGAGTAAGGCACTTAGCTCTAAGTTACTCCAGGGAGAACGTCCCTGTAATCTCTAATTGTTGTTATCGCTTTGGATAAAAATGGTTATAATGTACAAATAGTGGAGGTGGAAATCACAGGCTCATTGTAATGCTCAGAGTGGGAATGAGGAAAACGTGTTTGATACCATTCCTCATTCCGTTCCATGTGGTACAATGAACCCGTGCTCTGATTTCTACCTCCACCAGCCTCCCCTGGTTGAGGTTAACCCTACACTAGGGATGGACGGTTTCAGGTTTTTGAAACCGAGAAACCGGTTAAACGGGATTCAAAATGACATTGTTGAGCCGCCAATTTCAAATAATGGAGCCCTATTATACTACTACAATACATTCATGTTGAAAACACCAGAAGCACAGTTGCAACACAATTAGATTACTTCATAGTTTGGGACCGTTGCTATTTTTAGAAACCCCGGTTTTCGGTTTAACCGAAAACCCTCACAAAGGTTGGGATTTGTGAGGGTAAACAAATCCTAGTTCTGTGTATTGAATATTGTGTAATTTATTTGGCCATTTTTTGTTGATCTATTGATGTCACTGAAGCTTCCCCCACTCTCTCTAACCTGACTTGCTAAAGTGTTGGGTGTAAATCTACAATCTAGGTGCCTGAACAGGAAACACAGTAACATTGTGAAAATGAGTAGCAAATGACAACAATAACAAAATAACTACGAAACCCAAATAGACTGATGGATAGAAACATTAGCTTCCTTGATATACAGATGATTCAATCATTCAATTGTTGACAGTTGTCAGAATTACTCCTTGTTTAACTGTTTTTACTTTAGCGTGACCCACCGTTAGTGCCATACTAAGGTGCATGTTTTGATGCCATTATTACCTGTGAGAGTGCTCAGAGAATCTTCTGTCGTCGTAGAGGATACGGTCCCTTAGTCCCATGATCTCATCATAGCCAGGCAGGAAGATCAGAACAGCACCTGGAATGGAAGAGCAAACATGGAAAAACTGAATTTTAAAACAAATCAATCAATGTTTAGGCATAGTGTGAAGTTAGTTTGGCCCTTTTATATCATTGTTAAATGGCCTAGCACTGACAAAACAAAAAAGGAAAAAGATATGCATGACTCTAAATTAAGTTCCATTTTGAATAAAGTGTTTCTGGATGCTGTATAGCCCAATTGTTCAATGCATAATCAGCATCATCACTGTGGCTTCAGCCAACCCTTATGAGATAGTGGTGGTGGTGTTGGTGTGCTGGCTAGCTTGTTGCTGGTTCGGGGGCCCTAGCTCAAATCAAATCAAATCAAGTTTTATTTGTATAGCGCATTTCTCACAAGATGTGACTCAATGCGCTTCACATAATGACAGAGCCGCATGCAGGCAAAGGTAAAAAACCTGTACACTGTGCAGCCAGGAGAATTCCCTTGCAGCCCTCTACTCATAGAGCAACTACTATCAGTTTGCCTACCAGCACACAGCAGTGGCCCCCAACCCCCCAGCCGCCCCACACACCCGACCCGCCCCGTCTCTCACCGTCCTCTGAGCTGGTGCAGATTTTGTGCAGCAGGTGCATGATGAGGTCCAGGTCCACCCTCTCGTCGTCGAAGCTGTGGTGGTAGCCCTTCAGCAGCTCCTGGTCCTCGGCACTCAGCTCCGTGGCGGCCGCCGCCTGCACCAGGGACGACTCATCCAGCTTCTCAGCCTCCAGCGACGACCTGGGGGTGGGGGTGGTAGTTGTTTGCATTAGTAGTTTTTTATGTCCGTTTCTTTTCCTTGCATTCACATGAGGGTATATCCAGCTCTAATTGGAGTTTGTTTCACATTGCAGAATTAGGTTTGGCTAAATCAGTCATTCTTTGTTAACCTGGCCACAATATGGAATGTTATGTTAAACAGCTCTCACAGGTAGGATTCTAGTAGATCCAATGTGTCAGCCTGCTGGAAGTGCATGGCCCAGTCCAGAGCAGTCCTGAAACAAAACAAGAGGATTGATCAACATCTCACATATCTCTGCATCATCAGGTGTTCCTGAACCAATTGGCCTGATGGAGGTAGAAATCGGGAGGCCTTGTAATGTATGATTTGCACGTGGTTGATAACATTCCTCATTCCATTCCATTCGTTACAATAAGCCTGTCCTCCAATGTTTATCTTCACTAGCCTCCTCTGTCCTGAACAAAAGGCTTTGTAAAATTAAACGAGGACAAAACAAATCACAGTAGTCTGGTAACAGCTTCCCAGAAGGTGGGTCGAATTACTATTAGAATGTTTTCAAAAATAATTAGAAAATATTGTTGGCTTGAACCTGCCTGGAGTTTGCAATTTTGGAACTACTCAACTGGCTCAATTGTGTGCAGGGAAAACTCAATCAAGCACAGTCAAGTATCTGTACTATTTCAAATACTATTCGAACCCTGGTCCGCTGCCTTACCAGCCGTTGGAGGCCTTGACGTTGACATTGGCTCCCATGCTCAACAGCTGCTCCATCTCACTGAGGAAGCCCCGGCCTGCCGCCGCCATGAGAGGAGTGACACTGGTCCCACTGTGCATGTAGTCCACTGAAGAGGAGGAAGAGGAGGGAGGGTCAGCCTGGGAACTACATTACCCACAATCCCTGTGTTATATTAGTATAACATACATTCATTCAAAGAGGTTTTTGTGTTCATTGGGCAGGTTTCCCAGGACACAGGTTAAGCTTGATCTTAGACTAAAAAGCGTCTTCAATGGAGGTTCTATATTGAAAGTGGGATTTACGATCTAAAAACTAGGCTTAATCTGTGGCCCTCAACTTATACAGGAGCTAATGAGGATATTACAAGAAAGGATGAAAAATAAAAGCCCTGTCGTACCGCTGACGTTCTCGCTGATGATGAGGTTGAAGAGCTGGACGAAGGCGTCTGCGTCCTGGTTGACGAAGATGTCAGAGATGCAGGCGTCCATCTCCTTCAGCAGCCATGGTTCCAGAGACGACATATCCTTCTCATTCTGACAAGACAATCAGACAAGGACATCCGACTGTTGGGAAACATACTGTGCTCAACAATACTGTAATGTCTGTTATGTTTTGTTAAGATGTTGTGATCAGGAGGTCATGAGTTCAAATCCCACCTAGGAACAGCACCAGTAGTGTGCCCTTGAGTAAGGCACATAGCCCTAAATTACAGCAGGGAGACGGTCCCTGTAATCTCTAATCTCTGCTAAATGGTTAAGAAAAAATAATAATGCTATCGTCTAACATTCAACCTCACCATTCACAGAGTACACATATCAATCAAAACAAGATCCTGTTGGTGAATCAGTATGGACTGAGAACAAAAGACATTGAGAGATGCATCACAGAATGGCTAAGGAAGAAACCGAACTGCCCTTTTTCCTTACCAGCTGGTTGAAGACTCCGTCCCCTCTGTCATCCAGCAGGTCGTTCTCCTGTAGGTCACAAGAGGGCGCTGTCTTCTTTCTCAGAGACCCCTGGCGAGCGCCCCCCTCCTGGACCTTACACCACTCTGTCAGAGTCTTCTGCTGCTTCTCCTCTGGCAGGGGAGTACGCACACGCACGCAAACACACACACACACACACACACACACACACACACACACACACACGACAACAGAGACGACACACGCTTGATCATCCTGGACATTGACTGATTACTTACTGTGAGGGGAAAAACACAAAAATGTACATTTCTAGAGGTTACGTTCAGAAAGCAGGTAATTAAGCAGTAGAATATGACTGACGGTTACCTCTCTGCATCTCTGTCTTGTATGTGACCATGTCTTTGTTAGTGTAACCCGTCGTCCTCAAGATGTCCTCCAGAAACAGCTGCTTCACCTCGAAGGGTCGTCCTTTGACTAGAACAGACCAGAACATAGTAGTCATCCATTTCCAAAACGTACTTTCAGTAAAGGCTGCCTTTAGTCCCCGTAACATGGTTAAGTCATGATCTCTTGAAATGAGATCACCCTTATGAAATGAGACCCTAAATGGTACCATCATCTCTGTATCCGCAACCCAAAATCAGTATGGCTGCCTGAAGATCAAAGTTGACTTTGCTATGGATGAGGTTTGACTTTGCTATGGATGAGGTTTGACTTTGCTATGGATGAGGTTTGATTGACTTTGCTATGGATGAAGGTGGTCTTACTGTGTATGACAGGACAGGGTCCGAAGTATCGGAGGAAGAGTTCTACGTCGAGGGCAGCGCTGGAGAGGACCAGCTTCAGAGTGGGCATCTTCTCCAGCATGTCCTTTATCTTAATCAACAGGAAGTCAGTCAGCCCGTCTCGCTCGTGAACCTCATCCTGATTGGACAGAGTGACAGGAAGTTGAGACTATTAGTATTACACCAATGGAGTAACCAATCAATGACTCACTTTTAATGTGTTTCCATGTACTGCAGATAAAACAGCTAACTATAATAAAAATGACATACGGCTAAGTCAAATCTCTTTCTTGGGACACTTTGAAGTGGTTGCACAGAAGGTGCACTTTGTCCCTTTTTCTGTGCTTCGGGCTGATTTCTAGGACACAACAGAAGACTAATCCCGAGACTAGAATGCATCCTCAATGGAGATTTTCAGACTGAAAAGTGTATTTAGTCCAGGACTAGGGCTTAATCTCTGGTAAAACAGGATCTCTCAATGTTCCATTTGGCCACGTGTGTGGAGCATTTACATGACATTTTGACCATTTAGCAGCTTTTATACAAAGCGATTTACGATTAGAGATTACAGGGACAGTCTCCCTGGAGTAACTTAGGGCTGAGTGCCTTACTCAAGGGTGGTGGCTCCCAGGTGGGATTTGAACTCATGACCTTCTGATCACTAGTCCAACTCACTATCCACTAGTCCACCACCAGCCCGGGGGATGGTAGAGCTTACCACGATGACGTGAGTGACAGAGGCCAGGGTCTCGTCGCCGGACATCAGAGTCCTCAGAAGGACTCCGCTGGTGCAGAAGGTCAACAGAGTCTTAGGGGAAACCCTGGGAGGTCAAAACAGAGAGAGGTCAATCAGGGCTATTCTCGTTCATATCAGTAGGTACTGTATGTAGAGACTTGTCACGTATGGAATGTGAGGTACAGTAGGCAGGTGGGGAGGGGGCAACCAGAGGAGTCAGTGAGATGTAAGCTAATAATAAAAAAAAAAAACTCTTTGATAACAGGGCTGGAGGAATTACTTTCAATACAGCGCACAGTGAAAGAGGACAGAAGTGTCTACCTGCTCTCCAGGCGGATCTGGTATCCGATGGTCTTGCCGATGGTCTCCCCTCTCTCTGCTGCCACGCGCTCGGCCACAGCGATGGCCGCCAGACGTCTGGGCTGGGTGCAGAGGATCCGACACGGGATCCCGTTCCTGCAGCCGTCGTCCAGGAGGAACTGAGGGATCTGGGAAAAACAAAAACACTTCCCAGTTAAGTTTACAGATAAAGAATTATTCTCAGCATTCACACAAATCTCAAGGCAAACGAGATATCGACAAACACCTGTGCGGTTCTCCCAGAGCCCCCTCTATCTCACCTGAGTGGTTCTCCCATAGGGCTTTCACACCGGCAAAGAACCGTGCCGGTTCGCATTAGCGTTTGGGAACCTCCGAACGTTGGCGCTGTCTGGCGAACGAGCCCGCGTTCATCGGGCTCGTTCGCCAGACAGCGCCTACGTTCTGAGGTTTCCGAACGCGAACCGGCACAGTTCTTTGCCGGTGTGAAAGCCCTACCAGAGCTCCCTCTCTCTCACCTGAGTGGTTCTCCCAGAGCCCCCTCTCTCTCACCTGAGTGGTTTTCCCAGAGCCGGTCTCCCCGATGATGAGGACCACGCGGTTGTATTTGATGACCTGGACGATCTCCTCCTGGCGTTCGTACACGGGCAGGGAGCGGCGGAACCAGTCCAGCTCAGACGGGCTTCTGCTCTCGGGCACCTGGCGGACGCCCTTGCCTAGCCGCCCGCTCGTTCTGTTCTTGTCCCGGCTGTTCTCTGAGTGAGTGAGACAGACAATTCATGTAAAACTCTAATTAAGCCGTAGCCTCTCCCCCGGTCCTTACGCACAAAAACCTGTGTCGGACCCATCCCAAAGGATTTGCTTACGTTGGTCAAAACCTTTCAGATCTCCATAAGTGTGGGCACATAGACACAGGGATAGAAACAGAAGATCACCCCCCTTTCTTTCTTTCTTTCTTTTTCTCTCTCTCTCTCTCTCTCTCTCTCTCTCTCACTCTCACACACAGACACACACACACACACACACTCACCAGGCTCCGGAGCCACTGAACACCACCTCTCAGTGCGAGGCAGCAGGTCAATGCGTTCCTTGTTGGTGATGGGGAACCTCTGCAGCAGGCTGCGCACCACGTGCTTGGAATTCTGGGAGAGGTCAAAGGTCATGATGGACGGGGGAATCTCAGAACCGTCCTTCTTGCTGATATGGAGGGTTCGGCTCGATCCCTTACTGAATATGAGACAATTAAAAAGTTAGTCAAATGTATTTGTTGTAAGTCACTGTGGAATAAGGTGCTAAATGCCAAAAAAATCCAAAAAGTTACATATTTAAAAAGTTGTGAACAAATGGCGAGTGTTCATGCTTTTCTATGCTACTACTGATGACCTGATGTATCAGGGCAGTGTTTCCTCTACATGCATTTATTGGTGGCGGGCCGCCACGATGGAATTTCCTCCGCCACGAATTGATTCAGTCCACAACAACAAAAACAAAAAAAAGTTCTCAAAAAAAAAAAAAAAAAAGGAAGTTAGCTGATTAAAATATATCTGATCCTAGATCAGCGCTATAATGGATGTTGACTAAAAGTGCACCTAAATCCACGCCCATCTCTCTAACCGCTGATCCAAAATCAGATTAATGACATTCAGTTGACGACGTGACACAAGGGCTCCTGATTGGTCTAAATGTGAACTGTGGTATTATTGTTATTGTGTACAGGCCACCGTAGTGACATCCGGGGGGTATTCCATCAACATCGCTAAAGGGAAAATCCAGGTTTAGTCTGATAAATCTCGCGAGAGTTCTTACAAATATCCAGGCATATTCTGATAGGTCTCGCGAGAGTTATCAAAAATAAGCCAGGATTTTCCTTTAGCGACGTTGATGGAATACCCCCCAGGTCATGTGGGCAGGTTACGACGAGACAACAAGAGACCGGTATTGTAGAGCTTACAGAGCGAGTTAAAATAAAGACACTTACATTGAAATACAGAAGGACTCACGTGTATGTTTAATAGAATAACACGACATGGTGTCAGAAGTCCTGTAAGTGAGTGTTAAGAGTTAGATCGGCCGACAAGTGTCATTTGAGCTCGTGACGGTGAGAAGGGAGAAGAAAAGATGGATGCTAATGCTAACGCGGGAGCAGCTGCAGTCCAGAGAACGGCGCCAGTTTCAAGTGCTACGTTAGCAGACATTTGCAAGTCAAAAAACGATTCTTATGTGCCGTCACTTTAGCAACGACACAGTATTGTCAAGGGGAAAAGAAGGGGAGACGATTTTTTTATTGACAACGGAATTACATGCTGGAAAAACATGCAGCTAAAATTCAGGGAACATTTGGACAATAAGAGAGACACGGGAGAAGTACGGGAAAACAGGGCTCATGTGGGTCTCATCAAAGGTAAGAGTTTGTTTTCTTTAACTCAGCTGATACTCAGCTGTTTACCGAATGCTCCATCTGACTGTGATTTTACTTCTGTAATGTGGTGGGTTGACATAATTCACGCACGGAACTATAGGTTGAGACTATTGTTCCGTCCGTAGTACCCAAGTTGTTTAGACTGTTCTATTTACTGCTTGAGTGTGTTGTTGACAATCGTTCATGTCCTTCATTAAACGTTTAGCTTTGTCATTTGATACGCCGCCTACGACTACCATCTCTCTGCACTACAGTAAACAGTTAATCAGTAACGTTAGCCGCTTTTGTGCTCATGTAGGCCTACTTCGTATTATATTATAGCTGATGATCTTTGTGTGTGTATGTGACTGTCAGTCACAAGTTTATATTCTGTATATTCATTTTTTCTTTTTTTTGGCCATCCTCTAGTTTTGGCTGTGATTAGGAAAAAAAAAAAAAAAAAAAAAAAAAACGTTGTTTTGAGCGCGCGTGCACGCGAAAAAAATTGCGCTCGCTGTGCGCGCGGTAGGGATGGACGGTTTTTCGGTTAAACCGAAAACCGGGGTTTATAAAAATAGAAACGGTTTTTTATCAAAACCGTCTGAAACCGTTTGTTTGTTTGTTTGTTTGTTTTTTTTTTTTTTTGAAGAATAAAATAGAATAAGAATAAAACTGGAGCATGTCACATGTTTGTCGTGTGTGAAAATAACAATGATACAGTCTGAATCTGCCGCGCAATGAGTGAGAGGTTTGGTCAGTTGTGAAGAATAACTGAGGATTAATATCTAATTGGGATTATATTTAAGGGTAACGAATCACTCTATGGGAAAGATAGTTGCCTTCAGTTATTGGTAGATAGGAAAGTTTTTTTTACAATTACTCGCTTACATTTAATAAGATCATTTTCGCTGCTCTCTGTAAAGCGCATTGGGTCACTTTTGTGAGAAATGCGCTATAGAAATAAAATGTGATTTGATTTGATATCAATCAATCAATCAAACTTTATTTATGTTCTATAGCACAAATCATGCATTGAATGTAACTCCAAGTGCAGTATTTACTAAACCACAATATAATAAAACAAGAGCTATACAGATCAAGAGTGTTTGTGCACAGCGCCACTGTGTGTGAAGGCGCTACTGAAAGTGATGACAGAACGCATGTCTCAGAAGATACGCGGTCACTTAGTGACGCAAAGGTAGTTCTGTATTTATCTCTATCTGTATTAGTACATTTATTTTGAAAGCTCTATTTTGACAGCTCTACCATGGGCACTTTTATTTTGATGGGGCATTCTTTGTTGATTGACTTACGACAGTTCAGGACGAGTCAGTCTCGCGGCATGTGGTTTTTATGAAAAGCTTTAAGTATGTTCACTGCATAATTCTAAGTCTAATATTTCAGTGATTATTGAGCAGTATTCAAATATTTAAATACATTGAGCAGCAGCTGAAACTTTGAAGACGCTGTTCCAAGAGATGATCTTCCGTGCAGGCGTGCACCCTGGATCAGTGGAGCTGGTGTGTTAAGTGTTCATGTGTTTTCATGTATGGTGTAGCTTACAAAAGTCTGCCTTTCCACTTATATTTGTGAAACTAAGTAGCCTAAATGTGTTGCGACTGTGCTTACGGTGTTTTAATGGTGTTCGACATGAGTGTATTGTAGCAGTAGGGCTCAATAATTTGAAATTGGCGCTCTCTTTTTTTTTTTTTACTTTTTTTTTTTTTAATGTATTTTTCGGTTAACCGGAAAACCGCGGTTTTACTCTCTGACGGTTTTTCGGTTTCAATAATTGGAAACCGTCCATCCCTAGCGCGCGGTCACGCCCACCCGCCACCATTGTAAAAATTCCTAGAGGAAACACTGCAGGGTCATGAAGGGTTATCCCATTATCATAGGGGACACTACCCCTTGTAACTCTGTTCTGAGGGGTCAAGCCGAAAAGCGAGGGGCACTCGAAAAAAGAGGGGTATGGGTAAAAAAAAAATGGGATTGGGCCCATGTTGTCACGTTTGTTAGAGGGGTTGGTGAAGGCAAATACAGATCTGTGACCAAGCTGTATCCTAAAGCAGATTTTCCCAAAACACTATACACTAGTCCCATTCTAAGGCCCTGTACACACTACTCCGTTTTTTTTTTAAACCGGGCGTTTTTCTACCCGGTTTTGCCTTCCATCCACACGCACCCGGCGTCCGCGGTTACTGAAACCGTGCTTTCTTGAGAACTCCGGCCAGGGTGAACTTTTGTAGAAACTCCGGTTTCAGCGGAGAGGTGTATACGGGAAAACCGGGGTTTTCGGCTTGAACGTCAATTGTGCGAAATGGTATAAACAAACATAAAAGTGACCATAATTGTGAGTTAAATTTTCAAAGCAATGATTATATTTCCAGCAATGTGCTGCGTAATTTAGAGTGTCACGGTATGTTTGTTTATATTTGATGGAAGAGCCCAGACGGCAACGCTCCGAGCGAGGCGCATGCCTGGTGGCTCAAGATTTTTAAGTTTCGCTTTCGATTCATCCTAAATGGTTCTACAAAGCCTATACAGCTGCAGTGTAATTGCGTGATCTCCATTTCGTGCCTGGGGAGCGACGTTATTTACGAAGATGACAGAATCTGCAATAACAAAAATTATCTGTGCCAACCATGGATCAATGGACGTCAATGAATTAATTGTCAATTATTCCCATGTTTCGGTGCGGGATATTATTAAGAATCAAACAAAGTTTTCTGTCGCAGTTGTAAACGGGGCGCAACGGGTGATAGCCAAAAACCCCGGTTACAAAAAACGGTGTAGTGTGGACAAGGCCTAAGACCCCTACTCTAGATAGGAAACTGATGCAATTCTGGCGAGCTTTACCCTCTGCTTTTAGAGATGTAGCCAAGGGACTGGGCCAGGCGATGAACGAAGGCCCTCTCAGTGCTGGTCAAGGAAGAGGGAAACTCCATCTCTGTGGAATCAAAAGACATACAGTTGATATATTGAGTTCTACACAAAGAATCCGTTGAACTTGGCTAATCTTGCAGAGCCAGACAGTGTGGGATGTTAGATAAGAAATAATGACAAATCAACTCTCCTCCTACAACTCATTGTCATTTCACCGTTACCTTTCTGCTCGCTGTAGTGGAATCTCTCCAGGTCGATGTTCACCGATATTTTCACCTCCTCGTCTATGCGTATGTCTTTCAGCCCTTTGCCCCGGGGTCCCCCTCCACCAGGATGTTTAGACTTGCCCGGGATAGACATGGGGGAGGCTGTACTACTGGGACGGGACATGTTGATGCACTGTACAACACATAAATGTACCATCATATAATCAACATTAGCAATGATAAAACTGACAACGTAGCTTGCTATATTATTATGACGTTGCTAGCTAGACTACTGATTAACTTAGCTTACTTTAGCTAGGTTAGAGATGGATATTAACGGTGTTTGGCTAAATGGCTAGATGCAATTACCTACTACTTGCTAGATGACTGTCACAAATCTGGCTTTAGCTATCACCTGAACAAAACTACCTCAACTTTCACAACCTCTCTGTCTGGGCACTGGCGCAGTTCCCAGTGAAGCTAAAAAAGTTAGCTCGCGCGCTAACACCCGGCTAGCCGTCAACTCATTTGTTAGCACCCGAAAATACCTAACAAACGTGTCACTTCGTTGTACCGACTCATTGGTGAATTATACACACATCGTTGGATACAACATTCATATATGTTTTTTAAATATAAAACCACACTATCACATAGCTTGCAGCTAGCTAACCTCCGAGGTCCCTGTTCGTGTACCGCGGCTGTCTCTTCCGTTTGAAAAACAGCGATTGGTGCTGGGAGTCAGAGGGTGCGTTCGTAAACTCGCTCAGGAAATCTGATCAGCACTCATGGAATGCCTCTTGTCCAATCAAATTACTTGGTCCGTTTATGACGTTGAACCCAGTGTGCGCTCCGGCGCTCTCAGAGCAAGTTTACGAACGCACCCAGAAACATGACGCAGTGCATTTGACTCTTTAGAAGGGGTGCGTCTCAATCCACTGGCTTCCTAGTCTTGGCTCATTTTCCTCCATGTGCTAAGTCCTCGGTCCTCAGTCCTGCCAAGAAATGTGCAAGTGTACATTGTATGGCTCTTATTTTCATTGTTTAAAAGCACCTATCACCCGAAAAAAAACGGGAAAAAAACAAAGACGCCATTTGGCAGTCAACGTTACTAATTTATAAGACGTCTTTGGCAGTCAATGAGTTAATGGCTTAAATACATTTGTGGAGGAACATTTCCAATATTTCAGCGAGTAACTTGTTTTACATGATCCTGCCAATGAATGGCTGTGATGTTATACTGAATATAAAAATGTTTATGGAGTTTGAAAAGTAATCTGGATTCATTTCTCATGAATTGCTACATGCTCTGCCAAATGAAACGAAGAGTGTCTTCATTGTTCTAAGTCTGTAGTGTTTATTTATTTACTTTTAATTATTTTCTTAATAACAATCGACATGTAGCCTTTATTATCCCTGAGCCTTGATGTAAAAGTTGCCCTCGGGGCACCGATATCCAGTGCTTTTGCTTTGCCTGACTGCCAAATGACCAACCCACTCCTCTCCGCTAGTCTCAGCCCATCAACAGTTTCCCCAGAGCGGCTCTTCTCGCTCCCGACCCCCCCTCCCTGATTTCGGGCTTGACTTTTATGGCACGCGCTGCCTGCAACCCCCTTTTTAGCTTGCAGAAGTGACCCAAAAACACTACAGAGCAACATTTCATACTTGTTCACTTGCCTGAAATAAATGCTTTGGAGCAAATTACGGAAGTAGGGTACAATGCTAGAAAGCGGAGACTCTGGGGAGTAGCTATTGCCAAGTAGTTACAGAGAGTAGTTACAGAGAGTAGTTACTGGAGGCTAGTCGTATTTCTCGGGGCAGATCATGGCGGCGGCCCCGGTGGAGGTGAGTGCGAGCAGCGAATGCAGCAGCGACACATCGAGCACCGGCGAGGAGGAGAGGATGAGACGGCTGTTTCAGACATGCGACGGGGACGGAGACGGTTACATCAACAGGTAGGGGAAAGGTCCTCCAACCTTTTTAATATGAAAGCGCATCAACAACAGTTACAGATGTGCCAAGGCATCATCAGCGAGCTGGAAATAATATCACTTCTTCTTTGCGAATCAGTTCGTTTCTGTCTTGTTGTACTAGTGTGAGCAAAGTTCCGCAGCGAACAAATTATTTATGTTCGGACACTTCGAAGAATGACAACTAATCCAGGCTACGAAGCAGATGGATGCGTATGCAAACGGTTACATCAGAGTATGTACCTAATAAGTGATCGTATTCAATCTTTTTGACGATTGAAACATTGCAATACCGCAACAAGCTGCTCTCTACATTTTAGGACTGATTTTGGAATATTGGGGAATAGGAGGAAACGGTTGCATGCTGTGACCAATAACCATCCAGTTTCCTGCTCCAGTTAGAAAAAGTTACAAGACAATAAAAAAATCAAACAAATTATTGCCTGTATTTTCAACAAGAGAGACATCATAGGCAGTGGCGATTCTAGAGATTTATACATGCAAGCAGATATTTTAGCGTGGCCATCTTATTCATTGCCTGTTCTATATAGAAAAAGGTCCTGCCACCCTACTTGCCACCCGGTGACCCCAGTTACACAGACCAACTGATATCATTTGTTGTATTGTTATTATTATTATTGGATCTTTATTTTTTATTTTTTATTAGAATTCAGTGTAAAATCCCCAAATTCTCAAGTTTAAATAAACTGCACCGTCATGACTGACTCCCTTCTGGCTGATGTCGCTTTCCCCCAAAAAAACCTAATGTCACCCTTCCTCTTCATTTTGCTTCTCCTACCCTTCCTGCAACATTTTCAACCTACATTAAAATCTTGTTACAATGACATAAGTTAACTATAATAACTCTAATAACGTTAGCTAAACAGTGAGTAAACGCTGTATCTGTGTAGCTAACGATAGCTAGCTAGCTAAATAGCTAGCGAACTTAGCTAAGTGGTACCGTAAACAGCTGAACTGCAAAAACGTCTTCGCTTCATAACTCAACAAATAACGTTACATCGATGAACAAAACATTCATTCATTTACTAAACATATCCATTAGGTGATGAATTCTAAAGGTAATAACATAATTAGTTAAAACCACATTTAACATTACCTGAACAGGCTCCACGACGAGACAGCTCAGCAGGTGAATTAAAATCTGTCAATTGACCCAGGGTGCACTGCAACCATTCGGGACGGTGTCACGTTACCCAGGGTGCAACACCATTCTGGACGGAGGGGGGGGACACTGAGTTTATATTTCAAACTTGAGAATTTGGGGATTTTACACTGAATTCTAATTAAAAATAAAAATAAAGATCCAATAATAATAATAATAATACAACAAATGATATCCCTCTGGCACACATTATGAATCCAGTTGGGAAAAAAATGTTTTTTTGTCTTAGAATAGATATAGACCAAATAAACATAATCTAAAGAAATTTTAAATAAATATTTTTTGGGGGGTACTTTTTGGGATGCGTTGCCTTGAGGCAACACTGTGCCATAATGGTCAGTCAAAGTCAAAGTCAGCTTTATTGTTAATCTAATATATGTACAGACATACAGAGGGCTGAAATTGCGTTTCCCTCTCATGCACGGTGCATAGCAAACAAAAACAATAAATAACAGTATAATACGACAAGATTAGACATAACTATATATACAAAAAATACTAGATAAAAGATTTTATATGTGCGGTACAATGTACAGGGGTGGAATACAATAGACAATAGTGCAATAGTGCAATAGTGGTAATTGGCTCAGTATAATAGAGTAAAGTGGCTAAAGTACGTAAATGTAAGTAATGGTCAGTAATGGCATGGAGAGTGCCCCCGAGAGGTGCCCCAAGAGAGGCACGCCTGCCCCCTGACAGGTGCGCCTGACCAGTGTCATGGTGAATCCATAGTGGCACAGTGTTGCCTCAAGGCAACATTTGCAACTTACCATAATGGTACGGTGTTGCCTCAAGGCAATATTTGCATTTTAACAAGTTTCCATTACTTAATTAGCAAATAAAGTAAATTAAACTATTAGAAGGTAAGCTTTACTCAGCTATTATTATGAATATATTTTTTTCCAGATTGAAAAAGGCCAGGAAAATATGTTTTCAGACGATGTTTGTGGAGAGAAATGGCTAAGCTGATCCTTGTGGGACAGCCTGCAAAAAAGGGATTCAGCATGGCCTACAGAGAGACATGTGATACATTCAAACACTGCCTTTGGTTCCTTATGGCCCTGCCTCTATTGCATCATAACTGGGGATGCATTGTGTGAATGTAAAAGGCCAAGAATGGGTATGTTGCCTAGAGGCAACAAGGTGCCATAGAGGGATATCAGTTGGTCTGTGTAACTGGGGTGGCAAGTAGGGTGGCAGGACCTTTTTCAAGGGTGCCGGCTGCCACCCTTTGCCACCGTGGTAGCTTCGCCACTGATCATAGGAAACATACTTGTATGGCGGCAGAGCTGTTACACATGTGTAGGTGCAATATCATCAAGTATCACACCGTGATACCGTTATACCATGTTTACAACCTATATTACAAGGGATACATCTGAGGTTACAGGCCGGCAGGGCTACTCATCACAAGAGCTGCGTGATTCCAAATCACCTAGACACAGTAGCAGTAACAGCTTTATCCAAGGACAGATAGTATGCAGCTACCTGCTTCTTCTCATCATACACCTACAGTTATCTAGGGCTGTTTTCACACGGGTTCATGGGCCCGCCACATCTTAGCTGGGGCAGAATAAGTCCGTCCTGTAAACAAGCCTTATCGACCTCTCCACTGACCGAGATCACAGCAGCTGCATTTGATGTGCTGCATTCCAAAGACACACAAAATGCGCCTCCCCCCCCCCCCCCCCCCCCCCCCCACACTGCTGAGGCATAAGCCAGGCAATAGATCACACAGGACCCGTATACAGACGAGACATCAGAACATTTCCTCTGTACCAACTCTCCTCTGTTAGGTTCTACATTCCTGGCCAAGAGTAGTCATGCCTGTTACATCGTAGTGGTGGTGAAGTTATTAAGTTACGGCTTACGCAGCAATATTCACTGTAATCACAACAGGAGGCTGTCATTATGAGATGCTTCTGAACTTGGAGGTGTTGAATGTTCGGTCTTGGCAGTGAAGTACTTTGGCTTTGGGCTATTTAGTGCATTCTTTACATAGTAGAACAGGGACTGGGGAGGAGAATCCAAACATGCTTGCTTTAGAGTTTTTTTTTTACCTAACTCAAATGCATCTGCTATACAGTTTCTGTTACAAAGAAAACAGTAATTAGCTAGAGGCTTTCCATAGAATTGGAAAAATCTTTTCCTAGTTTTCTCATACAGTATATCCCACTATAATGAACTCCAACTTGTGAGGCTTTATAAACCCCTTTATAAGGCCTGCACAGGTGGCCTCCCTCTCCTGAGATTGGGATATTTGATTGCATCTATTCTAATAGAATGTTCCATTCTATTCCACTGGATTCTGTTTGAAAAACTTAGAATAGAATAGAATCCAGTGGAATAGAATGAATGATTCCATCCTATTGTAACAACTCCTCTCCTGTGCTGTAGGAATGACCTACTGATGGTGTGCAGGCAGCTGAACATGGAGGAGTCTGTGGCTGAGATCATGGGTCAGCTGGGAGCAGACGAGCGGGGGAAGATCTCCTTTGAAGACTTCACCCGCTGCCGCATGCAGCTGGTCAACGAGATCCGCCAGGAAGAGGGCGAGCTGAGCCAGCGCTCCCAAGACTCTGACACCAGGAAGCTCCAAGAACGCATCGCCTCCTGGCCAACCAGCAGCGAGAACAGCTTGGGTGAGTGTGTGTGTGTGTGTGTGTGTGTCGGGAAGGAGAGCCATCCATCAGAATGTGGAAAAGATTTGACATCGGATTGGGCCAGGTGTTTTTCCTCACCATTTAAAGACCAGTAAAGAACTCCCTTTGCTGAAGGCTGTGACTACAACCATGGCGGGTTTTCCTGGTTCGGATCTTGTAGTACGGGAAAAACTCCTGGCCCATGACATAATCAAACCAAAGTAATCACTTACAGTGGTACACAAACAACCAAGACAATGAACTCCTTACAGTAATGATCAACACCTAACAACTAAGAGCAAACAGTCAACACCAACCACAGTCATTAACAGGCACAAACAAACAACATCAAACAGGCAAACATGGCTGAAGGTAGTGAGCTTTGCACAAGACAAGGTATACTGTTTAAGCATTTCTTAATACATACATCATCCATTAAAATTAGATGTATTTGTTGATTTTGTTGACCTTTTGGCTCTACCTGTTCAGAGATTCATATTCAAAGTCATTGAGATGTAATAGGTTCTGTTGCTAAACGTTCAGTAACCCCTGTGTTAATTGGCTGCTGTGTGCAGGCATGGCCAGCATCAGTCAGTGTCAGTGTGTGTTATTATGCTGTTGTGTAATGAAATGAGAGACCGATCTGAGGTGATGAGCAGGAATATTTCTCCCTCTCAGCCTCAGTCACGAACATGCGCCATTTACAGAGGCTAAAGCCTGGGCGTCAACCTCAGTAGCGTGTGCGCGTTTTCATTTCGGCACCCATAATGCTATATGGACTGCACATATATATATATATATATATATATATAGAATATATATGGTATAGCCTTATTCCAAAGAGCTTTTACAATGGCCTCTCATTCACCCATTCGGGAATAGAATGGAACAGCCGGGAATAAAACCGCCAAACCACCAACCTTGTGATCATTAGACAGCGGCTCTCCTGAGCCACAGCCGCCCCACCCATGTTAACGGGTTAGAGCCGCCACAGAGTGCGTGTGAGACAAGTGTGTCTCACGCTGGCTTCCGCGGCACGGCAGCGCGTGTGAAAATGATCTGTTGATAGTCATATTGACATCATACCAGCAACATACACTACAGTTTCAATGTCTACATCTGTAAATATGTCATACTTTTATTTTAAAGCGTGAGAGCCACCCACATGCGCTGCTTAGGTAGACATTGGTGAACTGTTAAAAAGCCACGTACTGTCGCAGCACAAGAGCACTTCTACTTTCCTATGGGAGTTGAGTATGTCAAACCTTGAATATGTCACAAAGCACTAGAAGCAGTGTTAACTGCTTATGACACGTGTTCCCTAGGTGCCTTGTCTGGGGCCAGGGAGAGCTGGGAGTACGATTCTGGGGCCCGCGACTTACAGAGTCCAGACATCCAACCCCAGTCCCAGTTCCAGACCCAGCAGCCACAGAACCAACCACAAGGCCTCCTCCAGAAGCTCCTTGAGCAGCCTGGGACTGTCCTAGAACAGCAAGCCGCTCTCCACAAGCTCCTGGCCCACACCAGCGCCCAGGGGGAGCCCCTGAGAGGGAACTACCTGGAGCTAGCCAACACGGTGAGTAGGCCTCTGGCTTGGGGTTGTGTGGAGGTGGGGGGGGGGAGTGTGTAGCCTCTAGAAATGGAATTGAGAGAACAGCCTGCAGAGTTCCGCTACAGTGGCTTACACACCGGCTTACACACTGATGAAGGAAGCGAGAAGCGAGATAACACAGTGGACCTTGAGACGTGTAATGTCATGATGTGAAGCTGCACTATTTGATATTATTATGACCAACCCTGCAAAAGACTGCATCTATCCAGGAAGATAACAAAGTGCTGAAGGTAGAAATCAGAGGACGGGCTCGTGGAATGGAACGAGGAATGGTATGTGGGTTTTATAGCGGTAGGTTTAGATATCATTTAAATGCTGCAGAGGGCAGTGTGGTCTAACTCCCCCCCCCCCCCCCCCCCCCCCACCCCACCCCCCCTACCGATATGATGGTAAATTGTTCACATAACAACAGTGTACGATAAAGAAAGATTCCCATCCATGTGCTCCTCCTGACTCTCCAGACCGCTCTTTCAAACGGGTCCGTCAGTCACGCTGGTTTCAGCCTCCCTTCGTAACATGCCCTTTACCGGTCTCAGTGGGATTGGATATCTTGTTTCTCACGGCTGTTCATCATGCCTGTTGTCTGAACACACATCTGGTGCTGCTGAGGAGTTTAGTCGCCGAAAGAGACGCAGGATGCAGTCATAAACCCAGCAGTAAACTGTCTTATATGAGCTGAAACGTCCGCTGCTGCTGCTGCTGCTCGGAGACACGCTATACAGAACACAGGGTAAAATAAATGGACTGACTTATATAGCGCCTTTATCCAAAGCACTTTACAACGGTCTCTCATTCACCCGTTCACACACACACATTCACACACCAATGGCGGCAAGCTACCATGCAAGGCGCTGGCCCGCTCACTGGGAGCAATTTGGGGCCCACGGACACTTTGACATGTGGCTAGCCGGGGCTCGAACCGCCGATCTGCCAACCTTGCGATCATTAGACGGCGGCTCTACCTCCTGCGCCACAGCCGCCCCATTCATTGATACATGACCAGCTTTTGATTCCTCGGTAATCTTGCTTGACCACACTTTACAAGGTAGGATAGCCATACCACCTATACATCTCTGCATTAGCACATGGTACATGGTATGTGTGAGTGCATTTAATACACGACCAAACTGTACATCCATCACGATAGCTAACTCCTCTAGACAACACGAGAACAACACTGGAAAATCAAACAAAAAAGCGTACCTTCACACTCGCACTGACATGAAAGCAACACTGCAATAAACTTCCCAGAGGACACAAAGCCTTGATAGCTACTGTGTGTCTCTGCATAGCTACATGGTCTCTGCGTCTCTGTGTGTCTCTGTGTGTCTCTGTGTCTCTGCATTGATAGCTACATGGTCTCTGTGTGTCTCTGTGTGTCTGTGTGTCTCTGTGTGCCTGTGTGTCTCTGCATTGATAGCTACATTGTCTCTGCGTGTCTCTGTGTGTCTGTTTGTCTCTGCATTGCTAGCTACATGGTATCTGTTTGTCTCTGTGTCTCTGCATTGATAGCTACATGGTGTCTGTGTGTGTCTCTGGGTTGACAGATACATGCTCTCTTTGTGTCAGCTACATGCTCTCTGTGTATATCTCAGTGTGTCAGATACCAGATGTCCTGTTATAGAGCTGTAATCGAAGCCTTCTGGCTGCATTAAACACACCAGAGCCCGCAGGGAAGGCTGTAAAGTGGGGCTCCTAATTGTGAGTGTGAGTG
>NC_137689.1:68193705-68198705 GCF_963989245.1 Nansenia antarctica | reverse complement strand
AGAGAGAGAGAGAGAGAGAGAGAGAGAGAGAGAGAGAGAGAGAGAGAGAGAGAGAGAGAGAGAGAGAGAGAGAGGGGGTCAGAAATGAGCACTCGCTGGCAAACTGGAATCCGACAGGCAGTCAGTGGAGCAGCAGAGAGACCCTGAGACACTAGGGAACGCCTCCCTCCCTCCCTCACTCCCACCGCTACAGACACACACATACACACACACACACACACACACACACACACACACACACGCTGAGCCTGGCTCCAGGGACTTCTCTCCACACACACACACACGGCCGTGGCAGCAGGCGGAGGCAGCGTGTGAGGATGACAGGGGAGACAGGGAGACAGTGGAAGTAGCGGCACCAGCCAGGAGACACACACACACACAGCTTTCCTCGAAAAATCAGAGCGGGAACGTTTTCACCTGAGGGGCAGCAGGATCGCTAATGACTTTTCTTTAATGGATTGTGGAAACCTGCGCCGGTGTGTGTGTGTGTTGCTCTGAATGAGGTGTGTGTGAGAGAGTGAGTGTGTGTGTGTGCGTGTGTGTGTGTGTGTGTGTGTGTGTGTGTGTGTGTGCGTGTTTGTGTGCGTGTGTGAGAGAGAGAGAGTTTGTGTGTGATCACTGTGTGGAATAAGGGGATTTTTCTGAATGAAAATGGCTGGTCATGGTCGCCGGGGTACACTGGAGACTACAGGCAGCTGAAGACGGAAGGGACTGAGGGACTGTGGTGTTTTTGCCTTTCGTTTTTGCCTGTCCTTCCCTTCATCCGACTCTTTTTTTTCTTCCCTCTTCTCTCCACCGCTGGGAGAGAGAGAGAGAGAGAAACAGAGAGAGAGAGAAACAGAGAGAGAGAGAGAGAGCTCCAGGAATCATAATCTTTTGGGAGAGTTTGGGGAATCATGAACTCTTCCGGAGCGGCCGTGAGAATGAGGAGTGACTCTCACAGCGAAGGGGGTGAGGTAAGATGGCTATTTCTCTGAGAGACAGGGGCCCAGAAGTGTCTTTAAAGGGTTTACCGGGGTTGGGTCAAGGTTTCTTATTTCTATATCTCTGAGGATTTGGTTAAATTAAGTGATGTTCATTCTGATAAAGTTAGCTCTCTCGCTCATTTTACAATCCAGTTTGAAAGAGTTGACTCAAAGCAAAAGCGGTCTGTTTCACTTATTTATCGAAGGTTCGTGGCGAGAGATTGAGCCCAGTTACTGTTGGCCAGATTACGTTTTCGTTTCACATCGTTTCTCTTGAGGTTTCAGTATGAAGCTGTCTGTCTTTGGATCGGACTTTGGTCCAAACTGTCTGTCTGTCTGTGTAGGTTTCTGACCTTGGTCTAAGCTGTCTGTCTGTCTGTCTGTCTGCCTGCCTGCCTGCCTGTCTGGTTCCTCTGTCCAGCCTTCTGTCTGTCTGTCTGGTCTGGTCTGTCTGGTCTGTCTGTCTGTCTGTCTGTCTGTCTCTCCCTGCATGTCTGCCTGTCTGTCTGTCCTCTAGCCTCCTGTCCTACATGTGGGTGAGACTCACGGCTCACTGAGTTGACAGAACATCTGAGTCACTCCCCCTCTCCTCCCCCCTGCCTCCCCCTCTCCTCCCTCCTGCCTGCAGCATATTAAAACCAGGTGGGGGGGAAGTTTGGTTCAAAATACCTCTGCACTGTGTGTGTGTGTGTGTGTGTGTGTGTGTGTGTGTGTGTGTGTGTGTGTGTGTGTTGTTCAGGGTAGAAGGGGGTCTTAGTTGAGTTAGAGAAATGCCTCAGGGTGTATAATGCTTCACACAGAGAAAATAAAAGACCTAAACTGGCTCTTCCATTCCAGAGCAGCCTCGTTCTCTGTCTCCCTGTGTCTCACTCTGTCTTTCTCTCCCTCCCTCTCTGACTCAGTAAAACAGCAGACAAACACGCCGCCTGGCTGGGTGGTAGTTGTATAGGCCTTTGAGAGAGATAATAGACTAAAGCTTTTGAGCTCTGACTGCTGTTGTAGGCTCCTCGACAAAACACTGTGTGTGTTTGTGTGTGTGTGTGTGTGTGTGCGTGCGTATGTGTGCATATGTGTGCATATGTGTGTGTGTGTGTGTGTGTGTGTGTGTGTGTGTGTGCGTGTGTGTGCATATGTGTGCATATGTGTGTGTGTGTGTTTCAAGGTCTTCATGGCCCCCCTCCAACCCCATGCATCCACACAGATGAGAACAGTTAAACTCCCAGAGCCACAATGGCCATCTGTTCTGAAGACACAGGAAGTGAACCTCCTTGTAGCGACGTGTTGTCGAGTGCCCCAAGACGCCCCATAGAGCCTCTCTCTCTCTCACTCACTCCCTCCCTCCGTCTCTACCTCTCTCTGACACTCCCTCCCTCCGTCTCTCCCTCTCTCTCTCTCTGTCACTCCTTCACTCTCGCTCTCTGCTCTCTCTTTTTTCTCTCTCTCTCCCTCTTTCTACCCCTCTACCTCCGCTCCATTCTCTCTCCTATCTAGCTCTCCCTCTCACTCCCTCTGTCTCTTCCTCTCTCTCTCTCTCACTCCCCCCACCCCCCCCCCTTTCTCTCTCTTTCCTGTCCTCTCCAAGTCTGCACATGTGTTCAATTTGGGATGAGGGAGTGAGGATTGTGGTCGTGGGGTGGTTGGTGGCCCAGAGGAGGGAGGGTTGTGGTCTACAGCGTCGCGTCCTGTCGTCGCGATTGAGCTGTTTAGTGTCACCGTTAACCCGTCCCCGTCCCCCCCGTCCTGAGTTATGAGCTTGTCCTTCACATGTAGCGGTCACAGCGAAGGTCACAACCTTCCTAAGCTGTGTCCTACTGAGAAGGGTTCACCTTCTAAAGCACCTCTAGAGCTGCGCTGTGCAGAGTGACCCGAGGTCTGGTGATTTAAGGTTTCACCTTCACTTTCCAACAATCAGGTAAGGGGGGGGGGCTGGTCATGGCAAAAACATAGACCTGTGAGCTGCTGCGTAGAGACTACAGAGTGACCTCAGGTGAGGTAGAGGTACTCTGTCTTGTTTCCAGGGAGAGCTGGTCCTAGTGAACCTCTATCTGTGCTGTATAGAGAGTGTCCTTAGGTGGAGGCAGAGGTACTCTGTCTTTTTTGGTTGTGTCCTGGGAAAGGGCCTGTCTGGTAAACCTAGATATGTTCTGTATGCTAAAGACTGACCTGAGGTGAGGTAGAGATACTCTGTCTTGCGTGTCCAGGGAAAGGCCTGTCTGGCGGAGACAGATGTGGAGAGGGGATGGCAGACATCCAGACCCCTCGTGGTTTGAGACTCAACAGTTGTGTTTCAATCCTATGGAGACTTAAAAAGCTTTAGATGTGCCTTGCTTCAGTGGAGAGAGAATGGGTTGGGAGATAGATAGGTGTGTGTATGTGCACGCGCGCACTCGCAAGGAGACAAGAGAGTTAGAAACCCAACAATGTGTGTTAAAGCTCTTCGGGGACAGATGGGTTTAGGGGAAAACCATGCATGAAAGTGTAGACAATTTTACTCCTTCCTTGGCAAAAGCCTGCAGCTCTGTTTAAGCAATGTTCATGGGCTCAGGAGATTACCCTCAGCAACACACATCCCCCCCAGCCACTTCAAAAACAACAACTCTGGGGTTTCTCTCCTGATCCAGAGCCAAAAACTAGAATCTTCAACAACACAACATTCCTGCATGCTTCGTCGCAGTCTTAGACCATGAACAGGGAAAAGCACGATCAGATGAGGGCCATAAAAGCCGTTCTGTCTCGTCGTTTCTTATTATTTTTTCACTCCCGTCACACGTCAACTATTTATTTTCCGTTTTTTTTTGGGCCGTAGAAAATGTTTTCTTGTCTGGGCCAGATGTTTTAGGGGCTTTTATCCTAGATTTATAGCTGGGGAAAGCAGAGTGGATCTATCTGAATGACTGAGCGGGGCCGTGGTCGTATAAACGCATCGCTCAGTCATCGTTTGTTCGGCTGATGTACTACAGCGGAGCGTAGCGAATCATAAACAACCGGGCCGCGCCGCGCCGATCGATGTGACCGGGGGAAACCGGGGGAGGGTTTCGGAAAAGACACTGCATCACTGCACACCGGCGGGGGCTCCACACGACCAAACCGGAGGTGTGCAGTAGTTCTCTGTACCCGCCACCGGTTTGGACAACGGATGATTTACGAGCCCGCTGAAGAGAGTCGTTCAACTTACTCAGCCGCGACCTGGTAGAGTGGAGCTCAGGTAGAATTTACGACCCCCCTCCTCCCAGCGCCAACAATGACCCAGTGTAGGAATGAACAACGGACCTTCTTTCTTCTGTCTTTATCCCCATAGTTATGTATTGGTCCCTTCAGACTGCTTGAAGGTCTCTTAAAACAAAATGTCACATATTTATGATGAAGTTGTTTTTATTTCTGAATTCATTATGGGAGGGGAGGGAGAATTATTGATTGAAGAAACATTGAAAGCTGTAATTCATGAGTAGCCTACTCTGATGTTTATTGATCCTTCACTGGGATACTGTGCATAGTCACTCATGGGGGGTCTTTCGCTCCCATTGCAGCAATACAGATGTCAAAAGTCTAAAGCATTCATACTGCTAGACGTCATACTGCAGTGAAGGCAGGTGGAGGTAGAAATCGGAGGACTGGCTCGTTGCAATGAATGAATGAATGAATGAATGGTCTTTATTGTCATTGCTACAGTACAGGTACCAAACAACGAAATTTAGGAGGGGTGGCTCCCCTGGTGCTAGGAAAGAAAAAAAAAACTAAAAACTAAAAAAAAACACAAGAAGGGAAGGAGCTGGTTTACATAAATAAAGGCTATGTACACTATCCACTATACTATACTGTACAGATAGACGACTAGGGTTGCCATATTGCACATAGTGTTATTGCACATTCATTTGAAGTGTCGCAGTTTGCAGGCTTGAAATGTACATATTTGTGCCTCAGCACTACACCAGTTTTTCTTTTTTGATGCATGGAAGGGAATGAGGAATGGTATTAAATTGATGCCATTCCATATCATTCCTGATTCCGTTCCATGCATGAGCCCGTCCTCCGATG
>NC_137689.1:68183705-68188705 GCF_963989245.1 Nansenia antarctica | reverse complement strand
TACACTGGGTGGTAGTCGACTTCCCACAGGAAGTCTTGAGGAAATAAGGGTGTGGTCTCCTCTCTCCGTCCAACTGGTACTTCCTGTTGGAATTCCTTTGGTGAGAAGAAGTGAAGGAAGAGGCGGAGCTAGGCTAGGCTAATCATCACCATTGTTGTTCTATCATTGCTAATAGCCTTTGATAATAGCATACTAGCATTAGGTAACACCACGTGTCATCAGACCACTTGTCTATGGCTTGCACACAGAGGAGTGTCTTTTGCTGTATAAAAAGCAGCCAAGCCGATGTTCAATGTTTAGTCTCAAGTCAAGTGTGTATCTGTGTGTGAATGAAACCTTTGGCTAAGAGCATCACTACAATCACACTGTCCTCCTAGTCTGAAGCTACAGTGAACACTCTCTCTCTCTTTCTGATTTATCTCCAGTTGTTTCCCTACAGTGAGTCAGATCTACTAGTGTTCAAGAGGGTGCCACAATTCATGCTATCCTCATTCTGTTAAAGGCTATGCAAGGCGACAGCAGCTCCTAAATGGTGTTGTTACAGATGTACAGTACTGCTAGCAGCTAAGACTACATCTTTTCCTGACTGGAAGGGGAAAGTTGGAAAGGTAAAGGAACACGGAGGTGGATGTATTAGTCCCTGGTGGTTGTGTTTTGATTTGTTTTCACGGGGAAGGAAGGAGTTAGGCAGTATTTCATTTCGGAGCGTTGATTTAGTGGGGCTGCTTATTAGGCTACATTTCCATGTGTTTACTTGGATATATAACGGTGGGGAGGATGTGAGAGGAAATGAAGGACTCCTAGTCTTTTAAATTGGGTCGTTTCCCGGATAGGGATGAAGCGAGATCCTGGACTAGGCTTTACTTTTCAACAGGGCTTCTCCATCCAGGACCAGGCTGGATCTGGGTCCGAGGAACTGCCCACCGCTGGAGGCTGGTGGAGGTAGAAATCCGGAGGACGGGCTCATTGTAATGCATGGAGTGGAATGTTGGAATGGGACCACTCCTCGATCCATTCCATGCATTACAATGAGCCCGTCCTCTGATTTCTACCTCCACCAGCCTCCCCTGCTGCCCACATTTCGTAAGTTACCTGGATGGAAGGGATGGGATGTTAGTCATAGGGGTAGAGAGAGAGGATGTGGAAGGGCCCTCTTGAGGTATTTGTTGTTTCCTTGTGTGAGGAATGAACCATGTAGCCTAGACCCCCTTGTTTATGTACGTTGGTGAAGTGAAATAGTAGGGTAGTTGTAGTTTTTAGGCCATATTGTGTCGTTTTCCTCAGGACTCCTCTGTGGCCAGACTGAGTGTCTGCGTGTCCAGCATGGGGTCCAGGTCATGGTATTGAACTACTAGCCCCTTCCACTTGCTCGCACACACACACACACACACACACACACACACACACTTATGCCCTCCCGCCAGCTCTGATTCCGCATTCCTGTCGCCATGCTGGGCTTGAGTCAGGTCTCAAGTGTGTGTTGTCTTTTCCTGTGTGTGAGGGGGGGTTGTGTGTGTGTGTGTGTGTATGTAAGGGGGTGGGGGGGGGGGTGTAGTGTGTCCAGGGAACATTCTCTCATTCTCTAGCCTATCCATAGCAGCCAGCTAAACTGACAAATCGGTCCCAAGCTGGCTGGCCGGCCCCCCTCTCCCAGCCCTGCGAACAACATCACATCCCACAGCCCCCCCCCCCCCCACCACACGGACAGGAAGGAAAGGGCGATGCTCACAACAAGAGGAAAAGAAATACAGAGAGAGAGAGAGAGAGAGAGAGAGAGTTGGAGTGGGACTTGGTTGGAGTGGGATTCACACACAATCGAGCCCCCGCAGCGAACGGAGGCTCATTAAACAGAGAGATCATTCTATGGTGTTGTAGTTTTTTAGCTTAAAAAAAAAAAAAAGACTAAACCTGAAGGCTATTGTCTCCCTCTGGACGGCCCAGCGGTCGTCTCTGTCAGGAGAGGCAGGATGGCCTGCTGGGAGGACCAGCTGTTATCTCTGAGAGAGAGATAGATGGACCGACCATACAGCCTGGAGGAGGAACACACACACACACAGACACAGGCCTGAGAGAGGAGAGGAGAGGGGGAGCGCAGGTAAGAACAGGAGGAGGATGAGGAGGAGAGGAGAGGTCAATACAGATAGAGGATGAGAATGAGATTGAAGGAGCGGAGAGGCTGAAGAATGTCTGAGGAGGATGGAGGAGAGGAGAGGATGGAAGAGAGGACGGAGGATAGAGAAGAGGAGAGGAGAGAGGATAGAGGAGAGGAGCAGGGAGGAGAGAGAAGAGCCAGGAGGTAAGGAGAGGCCGTGATGGGGGGAAAGATAGACGGAGTGGAGGAGAGGAGAGGAGAGGAGGGACGGAGGAGGCTTCTCCACAGCTGTGTGTGTGTGTGTGTGTGTGTGTGTGTGTGTGTGTGTGTGTGTTGATGAAAGGGGAGTTTATTCATGCCTGGCAGCCAACCATGTGGGTAATCAGGGCTGAGGAGGCTGTAGAAGTATGCAGGAGTGTGTGAGTGTGTGAGTGTGTGAGTGTATGCGTGTGTGTGTGTGAGTGTGAGTGTGTGTGTGTGTGTGTGAGTGTGTGAGTGTGTGTGTGTGTGTGTGTGTTGATGAAACGGGAGTTTATTCATGCCTGGCAGCCGACCGTGTGGTGACGATTGGTCGTGGGAGGAGGGAGTGTTGTCATAGGTGCATTATCATTGACATTCACCACCTGAATTGAGAAGCACCTCTCGTTTTTATGAATCTCAACCCAGTGGAAGTGCATTTCAATCAGTACACACATCTGCAACCGCGAGATATATGCAACGTTTATAGGTATATGTCCAGTTGATAGATAGGGCCTTACCGGAAACACGTTTATTTTATTTTCGTTCTTTAGCTTAGCATTATATTCAATCCACGCTGTGTTTTATCGCCGCAGTTTGTCGGACAAATGTTTCTCTTTCACATTTTTAATGGGAGTGCTTTTTCACAGTGCTCAGCACTCTAATCACCACGGCGACCATCATTCTGTTTTTTTTTACAACGCCGCTGCGGAGAGAGGAGCAGCAGTTGTTCCCTATCAGCGCCGTTAGATTAGAGGGGCTCAGCGTGAATGGTAATGAAGCTGATTACACATCCTATCCCTGGCGCTGTCCCCCCACGCCTCCGGGCTGGTTTGTCCTGTGGCAACCCCCTGAACTGCTCTTTTTTCGCCATTGTCTTTGAAATTATTTTGAGCTTATCTATTGTTGTTGTTTTTTTATGTCCTATGCACCCGACATCACCAAGTCAATTTCCTGTATGTGCTCAAATATACTGGGCAATAAAAAGATTTCTGACTCTGATTCTGACGCTGCTACCCTCCCAGCAGCCACGCCTGATCCGTAGGATGTCCCATAATCCCTCATGCCCTGGCTGTACAACAGCCATACTGTATATAGGCTAGGCCCACTGAGAGGAGAGTGTTTGACTAGCTATAGGCTATTTGTATCCATAAAAAGTATGGAGTTTTTTTTAATAATGGCTAGTCAATAAGCTCCTGGCTTCTAGAATAATGCTTTAGCTAACTTGCCATTTTAATTAAAAGAATCATTCTTTCTTCTAGCTCAATGAAATGCCCCACACAGTATCTGTAAGGTTGCATGTAATGATATTTATTGATGCAAATATTCTAGTTCTTTACCGGCTTTACCTTTTTATGGTGGTTCCACAGCAAGGTCAAGGCCAGTGGTTTCCCGCCTCAGTCACAGCTGTGGTCCAGTCCCTTCAGACTGTATCTGTGGTCTAGTCTAGTGGGTTCAGACTGTAGCTGTGGTCTAGTCTAGTGGGTCCAGACTGTAGCTGTGGTCTAGTCTAGTGGGTCCAGACTGTAGCTGTGGTCTAGTCTAGTGGGTTCAGACTGTAGCTGTGGTCTAGTCGAGTGGGTTCAGACTGTATCTGTGGTCTAGTCGAGTGGGTTCAGACTGTAGCAGTGGTCTAGTCTAGTGGGTCCAGACTGTAGCTGTGGTCTAGTCCAGTGGGTTCAGACTGTAGCAGTGGTCTAGTCTAGTGGGTCCAGACTGTAACTGTGGTCTAGTCTAGTGGGTCCAGACTGTAGCTGGTCTTTATGCCTCTGGCACTCCTTTGGTTCCACTTGAGTAGCCTTATTAGCCGTTAGCATCTTCATGGCCGAGAGAGTCTGTCAATGTGTGTGTGCGTGTGTGTGTGTGTGTGTGTGTGTGTGTGTGTCTGTGTGTGTGTCTGTGTCTGTGAGTCTGTGTGTGTGTGTCTGTGTGTCTGTGTGGGTGTGTGTCTGTGAGTCTGTGTGTGTGTGGGTGCGTGGGTGTCTGCGTGGGTGCATGTGTGTGTGTGTGTGTGTGTGTGTGTGTGTGTGTGTGTGTGTGTGCGTGTGTGTGCGTGTGTGTATGTGTACGTGTGGGTGGTTGGGTGTCTGCGTGGGTGGGTGCGTGTGAGCGGGTGTGTGTGTGTGTGTGTGTGTGTGTGTGTGTGTGTTTGTCTGTGTGCATGTGTGTGTGTGTGTGTGGGGGGGGGGGGGATAGACCCTGTCCTCCTAGGTGCTGTAGGCAGTTCTCCTGCTGTGCTGAGTGGAGGGTTTAGAAGCCAAAGTGCTGCAGTGTGCTGTGAGACCTTGTGTCAGCATGGAGGCCTCTGAGTGTGTGTGCGTGCGTGGGTGTGCGTGCGTGCGTGTGTGCGCGTGCGTGCGTGTGTGCGCGTGTGTGTGCGTGTGTGTACGTGTGTGTGTTACACAGGCAGGGGTCTCTCCGGACATTCCAAAGCTTTTAAGGTAATTATAATCCCAGTGAGGTGACGGTGACATATGATAGGAATGTCGGTAGGGAGGGACGGACACTTCCCATGAACCACCGGGACATTTCATCACAGGAAACACAAGGGTACGTGTGTGTGTGTGTGTGTGTGTGTATATGTTTGAATATAGGCTGTCAGACTCACACCACATCCACACACACACACACACACACACACGCACACACACACACACACACACACACACAC
>NC_137689.1:68176205-68178705 GCF_963989245.1 Nansenia antarctica | reverse complement strand
CTTCTAGCTAAGCCCTGACCCTCACCCTCTTCTGCACCTGTGACTGTGACTTATCTCTGGAACCGCTCTCAATTTCAGGGTCTAAACCGGGTCAGAGAGGGACGGTGTACTAGTATGTCTCTGGGACCAAACAGGGTCAAATAGCGAGTGTGTACTGTATGTTTATGGGGCTGAGAAAAGAGAATCCTGGGGGTGAGGGGGGTGGTGGGCTTCGGCGCTAAACAGCCTGATGTCAGTCAGACAAAGTTGCATGGCTCATCTAATTCACTGGCACCCCCCTCCCCTTAACCCCCGCCCCCCATGCCCATATGTTCTAATCAGAGAGTAATTATGAGTGATTATAGGAAGAGCTATAGAACGCTGATGACATCATCAGAAGCAGACGGTCTCCTGTGATCGCGGAGGCGGTCGGTTGTCGTCACTACATCTGGCCTTGCTTGAGGCGACGGAAAAGTGCTGATGCCATCTAATCACACATGCGATTAGGCTAACTCTAATGTTACTACTCTACTTACTCTAATGTGTCTCCCACTAACAGATCATGTAGTGACTCATCCGTTCTGATGTCTCATGTCGACGTGTACATTCTCGGCCACACACACGCACACATATACACACACGCACGCACACACACACACAGACCAAGCCTATTCATTTTGTAACCATAGTGTCATTGAGCATCATTTTTCCTGTAAGACCTGAAAGACGATGATGCTTATTATTGTATAAAAGTATCAAACCGTCTGTATACGTGTGGTAACCGTGTCCCTGTGTTTGTGTTGGTGGTGATATCATCGTCCTGGAGACCAGCAGGCTCAATGACCTTGGTTGTCATTTAGAGGAGAGCGTTTGATTCCAGCAATGACTTTCAGATCCCTGGTCTCACAGGATCTGTGTGTGTGTGTGTGTGTGTGTGTGTGTGTGTGTGTGTGTGTGTGTGTGTGTGTGTGTACGTGCGCATGTGTGCATGTGTGTATGCGTGCGCTTCTGTCGAGGCTGTGTGTGTTAAATAAAGAGGAAATTGATTTGGGGATTATTTTGGCATGAAGCAACGTGGCCCATATGTCACTGGATCCAGGAACTGTCAGTAACCATGCCAACTGCTCTGCTTGGAATTCTGCTTTGTAGTTTCTCACTGATTGGCACTGGCTCTCAGATAATTTGGGCTTGTGATGTGTGTGTGTGTGTGTGTGTGTGTGTGTGTGTGTGTGTGTGTGTGTGTGCGTGCGTGTTCGTGGCCGTGTGTGTGTGTGTGTGTGCGCGTGTTCGTGGCCGTGTGTGTGTGTGTGTTTAGTACCTGTTCAGTAAACGCAGCAGTCTGGCAGGGAATTCTCTTTGGAGTGTAAAAGCTGTTTATTCCAACATGTTCTTCCAAACCCTCTCCCCTAGGCCCTAGCCTGTGTGTGCGCATACACACACACACACACACACACACTCAGAGCTCTGTTTCAAACCTGTGTAATTCCTCTGCTGTACTCACACGGGGCCTGAAGCTTGAAGCCAATTCACAGGCTGGGGTATTTCTCTAGCGGTAGGCAACAATACCTGCTGCAGTACAATTATCAAGTCTGGCGGCTCCGAGCGATTTGTTTTTCTCTCTGTGTGGACTGATGGGACAGAAGTAGACGGATGGAACACAGGGTGTCCAGGTCAGGTAAGCTAGGCGTGGCCTCAGGGCTCCCACTACAAATCTGCTATGTTAGTCTCCCAGACAGCTTGGTTGTCATGGTATTATTGGTATTAGCTGTCTGAGGACAGACTGAGCATGTTTGTATTGGGAGCTCCATAAAAGACTTGTAAATAAAGCTATTTTTAGATATTTTCTAAGGTGATGATAACATATTTGTGTTTGATAGGCGATACCTGTGTAGTGGTGGTACAAGCAGCGTGTCTAATGTGACCAGTCTAAAGTGGCCAACTGTCCCGTGTTAGCCAGGATGACCCGTATTTTGGGCTGGATGAATATACAGGACCTCACTTGTCCCGTATATATTCATCCAATCACAGGCCCCCTCATGCGTATATTCATCCAATCACAGGCCCCCTCATGCGTACGTATAGCATGCATTTTGTCCCGTGTTTGGTAGAGAGAAAGGTGGCAACCTTAGACCGGTCACTATTGTAGCTGAACACAAATCTTCTAACCCTGCAGTTTTTCCACACTCTCCGTTTCTGGAATGATGGAATGGAAGTGAAAAGAAAATGAAAATAGTTGATTTTTGAGTTGAAGTTTGACAGACAAATATCTGCATTAGGATGTCAGTGTTACAGCACTGCGCACTTGTTTGTGTGTCTCCAGTGACGTCCCACTTCACCAGCGTATGACATTCACATTCATATTTGGCGTTTAGCAGACGCCTTTATCCAAAGCGACTTACAACAAACACATTCGTCTAAGTAGGTGAACCATCTATCCATTAGTCATAGCAAGAGAAAGTATTCTATGCTAGTGCCAGGGGCAGTCATAATGCTAGAAGAAGGAAGAATGTTTTAATGTATT
>NC_137689.1:68168705-68171205 GCF_963989245.1 Nansenia antarctica | reverse complement strand
GCACCATCTCTGCAGCCCCTCGATCTCACCCCTGTAGGCAGATTCGTCCCCCCCGGAGATGAGGCCCACCAGGGTGGTGTCGTCTGCAAACTTCAGGAGCTTGACCGAGGGGTGGCGGGAGACACAGCTGTTGGTGTAGAGGGAGAATAGTGCTGGAGACAGGACGCAGCCCTGCGGGGAGCCCGTGCTGGTGGTCCTGGAGCTGGAAATGCTCTTCCCCAGCTTCACCCGCTGAGACCTGTCAGTCAGGAAGTCCGTGATCCACCTGCAGGTGGAGACCGGCACCTGCAGCAGGGATAGCTGGTGCTCCAGGATGTGTGGGAGGATCGTGTTGAAGGCCGAGCTGAAGTCCACGAACAGGATCCTGGCGTAGTTGCCTGCAGTGTCTAGGTGTTCTAGTACGTAGTGCAGAGCCATGTTCACGGCGTCCTCCGTGGATCTATTGGCTCTGTACGCGAACTGCAGGGGGTCCAGCACAGGATCCGTGATGAGCTTCAGGTAGGCCAGGACAAGGCGCTCCAGGACCTTCATGACGACGGAGGTCAGAGCGACGGGTCTGTAGTCGTTGAGGCCTGTGACCTTGGCCTTCTTGGGGACGGGGATGATGGTTGATGCCTTGAAGCACGCTGGGACGTGACACAGCTCCAGCGAGGCGTTGAAGATGTTGGTGAACACCGGGGCCAGCTGGTCGGCGCAGTGCTTCAAGACAGAGGGAGAGACGGAATCCGGACCAGCTGCCTTCCGGGGATTCTGCCTCTTAAACAGTCTGTTTACCTCTCGCACTGTGACAGAGAGAGGGGGTGGGGAAGGGGGGGTGGGGGTGGGCGGGGCGGGTGAGGAGGGGGGAGGGAGGGGGGGGGGAGGGGGGAGGGTGGGGGTAGCAGGAGGGACATTGGCCCCCCTGGGGGACGGGGGTGGTGGTTGTAGCCGGGGGGTGTGGAGGGAGAGGGCGGGGGTGGGCGGGAACCTCTCTTTCTCAAACCTACAATAGAACTCGTTCAGCTCGTTAGCGAGGGGGAGGTTGTCGGACATCAGCGGGGACCTGGGTTTGTAGTTGGTGATGGTCTTTAGGCCTTTCCAGACGGAGGCGGAATCCCCCTCAGAGAGCTGTTTCTGCAGCTTCTCCGAAAAGCGATGCTTCGCCTCCTTCACCGCTTTGGCGAACCTGTACTTGGCCTGCTTGACCCGGTCCACGTCCCCACTGCGCCTAGCCACCTCCTTCTCTGACCTCAGACGCCTGAGTTGGGATGAAAACCAGGGCTTGTCGTTGTTGAAGGACTTCCTGGAGCGGAGGGGGACACACACCTCCTCGCCAAGGCTGATAAATGATGTAACAGTGTCTGTGTATACATCCAGATTGTTACCAGCCTCTGGCCCCGCCCACTCCACCAAGTCCTCAATATCCTCCCATACTCCAGTGGGGCCTCCTTTGTCTTGTTTCTGGTCCACTCTTCTGGTCCACTCTTCTGTCCACTCTTCTGTCCACTCTTCTGTCCACTCTTCTGTCCACTCTTCTGTCCACTCTTCTGTCCACTCTTCTGTCCACTCTTCTGTCCACTCTTCTGTCCACTCTTCTATGCCATTTCTGTTGTTTACGTCGGTGCTTGTTTATTTCAACCAGAGTAGCGGAGTGTTTGTGACAGAGCAGTGTCTTTTTGTGTCTTTAAAGTGTCTTTAAGTTTAAGTTTAAGTGTCTTTTTGACCCAGCTGAAGTGTCCTGTCTCCTGGCCTCTCCAGGGGAGCCTGCCAGCGGTCCACTGGGCCCAGCCTGGTGCAGTTCTCCTGGCTAACTAGGAGAACTGGGCTGGAGAGCCTCGCCTTAAATCAACAACTCATTAGAAACAAATCAGGCACAGCTGCCCAAAACAACGTCCCCCCCTCCAAAACACCCACTCCCTGTCTCACACCCCCCTCCCTGTCTCACACCCCCCTCCCTGCCCCACCCCCCCCTGCCCCACCGCCCCCTGCCCCACGCCCCCCTGCCTCACACCCCACGCCAAAAATGTGAACTGGGTTTTAATGAGCTTCATTATACACTGTAGGCTTATGAATTTTTCAAATCCGAAGTCTGTTTATGCCTACGTGCTCTGTGTTTGTGTGCGTGCGTGTGTGCGTGCGTGTGTGCGTGCGCGTGTGTGCGCGTGTGTGCGCGCGTGTGTGAACATAGTCGACGTTCGTCACACCATGTTGTCACAACAGCAACACAGGGATACAAATCCGTATTTTCGAGGGTGTCCTGGTGACAACTCTCACATTTCTTGTTAATTTACTGCCCTGCCAACTCACTTCACTGCACCGCCATCCAGATTGTATCAGACCGGTGCCATGTTTGTGAATGACCCCTATAACTCACTGGTGCCGTCAACAGCCCCACAGAGCAAGGATCACTAGCAACCGAGAGGTTGCTTAGTGCAGTAACATCTCACCCATATAGCCTTCTGAATTCCAGTGTTACGTAACACACATTTATTTAGTTTTTTGGACTGTACTTAGGATTGAG
>NC_137689.1:68146205-68151205 GCF_963989245.1 Nansenia antarctica | reverse complement strand
GGTGTGTGTTTACCTCTGTACAGGTGTGTGTTGACCTGTGTACAGGTGTGTGTTTACCTGTGTACAGGTGTGTGTTGACCTGTGTACAGGCGTTTGTTTACCTGTGTGTGTATTCCAGGTGTCCAGTCACGTGGCAGAGCACCTGGCCCACTCGCTGCAGGACTGTTCCAACATCCAGGAGATCTTCCAGACCCTCTACTCCCATGGCTCGGCCATCTCCGAGAACAAGATACGGGAGTTCGAGGTGGAGACAGAGAGACTCAACAGGTCAGCTTCATTATTTTGTTCATTGGCTGTAAATACCATTCGGAGTGAGAGGTTTTCCACTCCAAAGTGTCAAACTCACACAGTCAAAATGTGTCTGAGCCTGATATACCGTCCCACCATCGGTGCCAAATATTTGTCTGAAAAGCCACGAGGGTAACCCGAGTTCCCCTGAGTAACATGACGGCATTACTTGTGGATTTATTTACGACAGAGAGGGACATGTTTGTAATGTTAGCTCAGGTATTAAACTTCCCCCCCCCTGGTTGTACACTGTGGATTTATTAAAGACAGAGAGAGACATGTTTGTAATGTAAGCTCAGGTATTAACCCCCCCCCCCCCCCGATCGTACAGTGTGGTTTGGAGGTTCTGCCTCAAGCTGGGTCTTAATGAATGGTCCTTACAGAGAGACAGAGTCTCAGAGCAGGGTTATGAATGCCCTGATTCACACATTCACACTCACTGTTTGTGTTGGGACACGCAGGTGAATTCATATAAATCCTGCCCGCCCCCCCCCCCCCCTTTTCCTTGAAAATCTCCCCGTAAGTTCTTCAGTAGTACGATCCAAGTGTAGAAAGCGACTCTTCAAAGGGTGTACTTTAAGATCAGAGCGGGGGGGATTTTAGACTTAGCGAACGATGTTATGATGTTTTCTCTGAAGCCCGGTTAGTCGAAAAGGAGATGTAGAGATGTGAGTCTCGTCAACATGCAGGGGTTTAATGTTAATCCTCTGTAATTACAGAGCGTTTTATCATTCGCTCCAGTGAAAGCTCCACCGTGAGTTGGCTACAGATTGGAAGCGGTCAGACGAAGCTGAGAAGAACTGTACTGGAGGTGTTCTAGGTTTAGCTTGGCCAGAATCTCATTTTATTGAGTTTTTTTTTTTTTTACTTGATTAGTTCTGTCAGTGTCCACTTCACCAAAGTACAGCATGTGTCTCCATTTTAGTGCGTTTCTACTGGAATGAGTTTGTCATCCTTGTTGCCAGTCTCAACAGAAGCCAAATGAAGTCAAACTCCCAGTCCCCTAGCATTAGCTGGTCCTCATCTGAATGAATGAATGAATGAATGAATGAATGAATGAATGAATGAATGAATGAATGAATGAATGAATGAATGAATGAATGAATGGTCTTTATTGTCATTGCTATAGTACAGGTACCAAACAACGAAATTTAGGAGGGGGGGCTCCCCTGGTGTTAGGAAAGAAAAAAAAAACTAAAAAAACAAGAAGGGAAAGGAGCTGGTTTACATAAATAAAGGCTATGTACACTATCCACTATACTATACTGTACAGATAGACGACTAGGGTTGTCATATTGCACATAGTGTTATTGCACATTCATTTAAAGTGTCGCAGTTTGCAGGCTTGAAATGTACATATTTGTGCCTCAGCACTACACCTGATTTTTTCAATCCAGCAGCTGCCATCAATCTGCGCCATTCACTTGGAATTGAGATTTCAGATGTCTGTGAAACAGTGGAGGCTGGTGGAGGTAGACATCTGTGAAAGCAACCAGTGCTGATATCAGGCGAGGCTGGTGGAGGGACTGTTGCAGGACTGTCTAATTGTAACACATGGAATGGATTGAGGAATGGTAACAAACATGTGTACCATTCCATGCATTACAATGAGCCAGTCCTCCCATGTCCACCTCCACCAGCCTCCCCTGCTGGATATACATAACAAGTGGTAGTGGAGCATGGCATCTCATCTCTAGACTACTTCTAAGATTTTTAAAAAAAAGAAAAAAAAACATCTGACAAAGTCTTTTTTTAAGGTGACCTATCCCTTTAATCCCATTAAGGCTGTAATTTGGTCAATGTATTTTACGGGCTGGCCCCATACGTTCACCCCTAACCACTCTCCCGCTGACTCTCCCTCTTCTCTCTTCATTAAGCCCAGCGGTTTATTGACGTTCTTGATTAGGTGGAGAGTTACGTGTCATTAGCTGCCTGTCTGTTCATCTGGCCATAAAACCCCAAGGCTACATGAGTCAGGGAGAGAGAGGAGGGCGTGTCTGCGGTTTCACCATCTCCGTTGTCCCCTGACATTCTCCTTCACTGTAATATTATGTGCTGATGTGTGGTGAGCAATCTGACACAAAATGGCTGCCATGTTTCATCCAGGTGAAGGGGAAACAGCCCTGGGGTTGTATGTTTTTAGACCCACTCTGAAAGGCAGTCAAGCAGTTATGATGATAATGGTGATGATGGTGGTCATAAAAATGCATCTGATGGCAATAAAGGTGATAAGAATGATGATGATGATGTCGATGACATTTTATGGAGGGAGTAAGATTATATAATACGATGTCTTGTGTGTTTGTGTGTGTGTGTGTGTGTGTGTGTGTGTGTGTGTGTGTGTGTGTGTGTCGTAGCCGTATCGAGCACCTGAAGTCCCAGAACGACCTGCTGACGATCACGCTGGAGGAGTGTAAGGCCAACGCAGAGAGGATGAGCATGCTGGTGGGGAAGTACGAGTCCAACGCCACGGCCCTCAGACTGGCTCTGCAGTACAGGTACACACACACACACACACACACACACACACACACTGCATTACAGGCACACACCCACACACACACACACTGCATTACAGGCACACACACACACACACACACACACACTGCATTACAGGCACACACACACACACACACACACACACACATACATATTCATCCACTCCTATGATAGGCATACACATCCATAATTTGCTTCACCAACAAACACGTTCTGAACTGCCACACATCAGAGCCAAGGCCGACGGTCCCTCGTTAGAACACTGAGGTAATTAGAATCAGCCGGTTCCCTCTGAGGTCACGGCTACTCCGCTTTGTTGCATACCGTAGCGCTCATTTGCATTGTCATTAGCATTCCCGCTCCCCTGGGCCAATGAGAGTGTTTGTTGTGAGGGCCTTGGCCCCCCTGTGATAAGGTACCCTGAACGTGCCTTCCTAGCGCAGCCTGCTAATGAGATAAGAGAGGAAAACAGATCTAATCTAAGTGGTATTTATAATTACCATCATGCTAATCATGCTTATCCTGTAGTATGAGGTGTCTGTCTGTCTGTCTGTGTGTGTGTGTGTGTGTGTGTGTGTGTGTGTGTGTGTGTGTGTGTGTGTGTCTTAGTGTGTGTGTGTGTGTGTCTGTGTGTGTGTGTGTGTGTGGCTGTGTGTGTGTGTGTCTGTGGCGCCAAGCTAGTAAACGCTGGTATTAATCAGTCGTCTGGAAAGCGGAGTAATGTGATAAAGAATCAAGAGTGGAGCTTTACTCGCCTGGAGGGGGTTGGAGCTGGACCAAGTGTGTGTGTCTGTGTGTGTGTGTGTGTGTGTGTGTGTGTGAGTGCGCGCGCGTGCGCCTGTGCATTTGATATGATTTACACTTGTCATAAGACTCAAATTCAGGGGGTTTTGCGCACAGAGGAATACAATGTTTTTATCCTGAGAATGATTCTTTCATTCTGTTTTTAGGGGGTTTTCAGGAGGGTCGGTCAGGGCTGTGTCTGTGTGTCTGTGTGTGAGTATGCATGCGTGTGTGCGTGTGTGAGTATGTGATGACGCTCGCAGGGCAAACCTGAGTTACAGACACATGTTTCCCATTTCCACATCCCTCCTGCTAGCTCGATGGCTCCAAAACAACTCCTCCTGATACTCTAACAGCACACTCAGATACTCTCCCACACCCTATGTATGTCTTTATGCTTATGTTCTATTGTGTATTGCCTTTATTGTGATTTTTAATCCACGTGCAGCACTTTGGTCAGCGCGAGTTGTCGTAAATGTGCTTTGTAAATAAATATGACTTGACTTAAGTCGACTTGACCTAACAGCACACCCACTGACACCGTCGCTTAGGCTCTTTAACGAGAGCGCCCTCGAGCTTCTTCCTGCCAATAATACCAGACCTGTAAACGAGACCTGTCAATTTGTTTACCCTCTCTCTTGTCTACCCAGAGTACACCCAAACAAACAGGACAGGAAACAGACATGATTTTAAATGACGATGACGATTGGATGATGCTAGACTCCGAAGACGGCCTCTTCGGAAAATGATGTGTTTCCTTTCCTAGCGTTAATATTGGGTTAATGACCCTAACTACTCTCTCTGTGTTTGTTTGGGTTCGAGGTGGCTAACTTCCTGATGTGTAATCATGGGTTGATGAAACGATCGAGCCTTGGCTAAAAGACTTCCACAGGGCTGTTATTGTTCCATTTCTGGGGCCCCAGACACACACACACATACACACACACACACACACACACATAAACACTCTGGCGGCAGTTAAATAGACATCAGCACCGCTCAGCCACGATCCTTTTGAACACTTGATGAAAGTTCAGCACAGAGGAAGGATAAGTGGCTGAGAGGCCTCTGCATTCCATTACTGTGACTGTGACTGTGTGTGTGTGTGTGTGTGTGTGTACGTGTGTGTGTACGTGTGTGTGTGTGTGTGTGTGTGTGTGTGTGTGTGTGTGTGTGTGCGTGCGTGTGTGTGTGTGCGTGCGTGGTAACTAATAGTACGTGTGTGTGTGTGTGTGTGTGTGGTAACTAATAGTACGTGTGAGTGTGTGTGTGTGAGCGTGTGTGTGTGTGTGGTAACTCATAGTATGTGTGTGTGTGTGTGTGTGTGTGTGTGTGTGTGCACGTGCGTGTGTGTGTGGTAACTCATAGTATGTGTGTGTGTGTGTGTGTGTGGTAACTAATAGTACGTGTGAGTGTGACAGTGTGTATGT
>NC_137689.1:68136205-68141205 GCF_963989245.1 Nansenia antarctica | reverse complement strand
TGGAACTCCCAACAGGTGTGGATGTCCCCTTTGCATTTGCTTCCTCCTCAATGGCGCATTTCGGGTCCAGCCCCTTCCTCGCCTGAGCGCGTGTTACAGTTGCAGTGAACGCTTTCCGTTGCAGCATGCTCACGCTGTCTCGAGCACTTACAGCCACTCCCCTGGATGTTTCCTCGCTCAGCTGATCAGCCAGCACCAACACCTCTGACTCTGGCTCCACATTGGCCCTCGTTTCTGCAGGCTGGCCCTCTTTGCTCCTCCCACTTTGACCCGACTGGATCCGTGGTTCCGGAGCGAAACCTCCAGCGTTGAGCGTCCTCTCGATTCCCTCCGTGATGCTCCTCAGCTCTCTCCTGTCGCCATGAGACGCTAGAATGTCGTCTACATAGGTGTCCTCCTCAAGTGCTCTCCGCTCTTCTTTTAGGTGGGCGACCTCTGGCAGCCTTGCCGTCTTCCTCATGGCCAGCTGGGCGATGCATCCGGCTGGCTTGTCCCCGATGTTGACGCGGGTAATTGCGTAGGTTTTGATCTTCTTTTCCTCTGCGAGAGTCATCTCTTTCCCGCCCGGCTGACAATTTCCGCAGCGACACCCTCCACACTTTGGCTCGCACGCGGCGCTGATGCTATCCCAGCTCCACCACTCGAGGACCTCTTTGCTGCTTGCAGCTGTTCTCCCGGTCTTTCCATGACCTTGCGGCTTCTGGTCTCCATCCTCTTCTTTTGCGCTGGGCGTCTTGCAGGGGATCTCCTCAAATCTTACTGCCTCCGTTCTCAGGGAACGCGCAAAGTGCGTCTGGGAGTTGTGTGCGGATCTTTCCCAACTTTCAAACAGGTCTGGGTGCGTTCCTCCCACGGTCTTCCCCAGAGGCCCGTCCCACAGCACCAAGTCTCCCGTCCCTCTTCTCCACCGTGGAGCGAGTCGTCCCTCTCGGTGGCTGATCAAGAGCTCGATTTCCTTAGGTCGGACCAGCTCTTCCTTCTCGACCCCAGGGAAGAACTTACAGAGTCGCTCTGGACTGATGACCTTGTCTGCACGAGCGATTGTGTCGAGCCCGTAGCATACCATCTCGTGGGGACTCCATCTGTTGTTGCTCCACGCCCTGACCTTTAGCAGGTATTTGTTAGTCTTGACCCTGACCTTCATTCCACCGACCCCTTGCACGGTCAGTGTTACTTGCCTCCGCTCCAGTTGGAGACGATCGGCGGCCCGGTTGGTGATATAATTTGTGTCGGAGGCGAGGTCTATGAGGGTTCCCAGGGCATTTCCTGCTTCTGTTTTGACTATCAATGTCATCATTAGTACTGGATGTTCCTCTGGCCCATTCTCCGCGAAGAGACCCCCGCCTTCTGCGCCCGTGCTCAGCGTCATCGAAGCCTTACTGGTGAATGCGTTCGCCCTCCTTTCCTGTTCAGGGTTGAGTCCCAAAGAATCCAGGAATTCTCGTTGCTTGTCAGCGAACCCTGGCCCTGTCTTCTTTCCCTCACTCCACTCGGGACACAGAAGGTAGTGATGACTTGCCCTTCCTTCATCCCGCTTGCACACTCTGCACAGGTACCGGTTACTACACTCCCCGTCGGCGCCGTGCATGCCCAAACATTTCTGACAGGCTTTGCTTTGCCTTACTATGGCTCGTTTCTCTGCCAGACTGACACTCTTGAACTTTTGGCAGAAGAATATTTTGCCACCGTGCTGATCGCTTCCACAGATGTCACACTCTTCTCTTCTTTCCGAGTTCCTGCCCGTGACTCTGGTTTCACCTCGATGTTCCTCCTCTTCTTCATCTACCGGTGAGTCTCTCTCCGTGGCCCTCGTGAATGCCTTCTTCTCCCATCTGACTGGCCTCTCCGGTGTTCCCCCAGAGGTCTCCGTGGAGCCTCGGATTCGAGCCATCCCCTCGAGGATTTTTTCCTGCCTTTTCAGAAACAGAAGAAGAGCATCGAACCGCTTGTCTGGGGCGACTTGGTTTTTGGGTTTGGTTACAAAAGCAAACCAGCCTTCCTGCACACGATCTGGCAGTTTGCTCTCGATGGCCTTAATTACAAGTGGGTTCTTCATAGCGCCCACTTCTCCTAAGTCTGTCAGGTCCATGAGGGCTCTTTCCACTGCCTGAATAAGGTCGATCGCTTTCCTCGGCTGGTTTCCTTTTACCGCTGGTATTCTTTCCAATTCCTCGATAATTTGCAGCGCGATGGTTGCCTTGTCTCCAAACCGATTCTCCAAAGCTGTGAATACGTCTTCCGCTGAGCGGTAGCTCGAGAGTTTGAGCTCCTCGAAAACCTTTCGGTCTATGCTCTCGAGGAGGTGGAGTTTCTTCACCTCTGGCGACCCCGATGGGTCTCCCTGCTGCTGCAGGCTCTCCCAATCTTTACGCCAGCGATGAAAATCTCTCATACACCCGCTGAACACGGGCAGCCTCGTTGGAGGGAGTTTGATCTTGGGGATGGCTCCAGTGCGGTTGCCTCCATACGTGGCGCTCTCCAGCCCTGCCTCCCGGGCTTGTTCCCATGCTTCCCGCTGAGCCTCCAGTAGTTTGGCGCGCTCTTGAGCGGCTATTTCTGCTGCCTTCAACTCAATCACGGCCGCCTTCTGCCTTGCCTCAGCGATCTCTTCTTCGGCCCCCAATTTCACCTTCGCTGTCTCCTTCTCAAACTCGGCCACGCTATCAGCTGACTTCAGTCTTGCCTCAGCGGCTTTCCTTTCCAGCTTGGCAATGGCTTCTTTATTTTCTCTATTTGTCGCTCGATCTTTGGCCTCTTCTTCGGCGAGAACGTCGGCCCTTTTCCTCTCATCTTCGGCGAGAGCGTCGGCCCTTTTCCTCTCATCTTCGGCGAGAGCGTCGGCCCTTTCTCTATTCGTCGCTCGATCTTTGGCCTCTTCTTCGGCGAGAACGTCGGCCCTTTTCCTCTCATCTTCGGCGAGAACGTCGGCCCTTTTCCTCTCATCTTCGGCGAGAGCGTCGGCCCTTTCTCTATTCGTCGCTCGATCTTTGGCCTCTTCTTCGGCGAGAACGTCGGCCCTTTTCCTCTCATCTTCGGCGAGAGCGTCGGCCTTTTTCCTCTCATCTTCGGCGAGAACGTCGGCCCTTTTCCTCTCATCTTCGGCGAGAGCGTCGGTGGCCATTTGCTTTGCTGCGGCGGCCTTGTCGGCCATTTTGTCAGTATTCTCCTTCTCAACTCTTCCAAATTCAGTCACAAACGTTTCCCAAAGTTCATCCCTTTTGTCCTCCAGCTCCTCTAGTGACTTTCTCGTGTTGCACGCCTCAACTACAGGGATCCACTCCCCCCAGCTTGATAGCAGACTTCGCGCTTTGATGATGAGGTTATCTGTGAGTGTGCTTCGTTCTTTACAAACGTCGTGGGTTGCCTCCTCTAGACTGATCCTCTTCGCGCCTTCGTGACTCCTTTCTGCTCGTCTAATTGTGGATGAAAGTTCGACTCCCGCGAACCTTGTCCACATGTTGGCCTTTAAGACGTGACCGACCTGTTCAACCTTCTGAGCTCTCTCCTCAGCGGCATTGGTGATGTCTTGAAGAAGCTGACTGTTGCCTGTCTCAGGTTCCTGACTTGCTTTGGCCTTCAAACCTTCCTCATAATTGTCGTCTGCAGAGTTTAGGTCTTTCGCATTTGACAGGAGCGCTATCCACTCGCGTTTCATGTCATCTTCGCCCATCAATGCCACTGACCTGATGATGTGGCGATATCCTCTCTCAAAAGTGACTGCCAACTTTTCCCTTTCGGTCTTTAGTGCCTCCATTCTGTCTGTGACTCAGAAATAACTTGTGTGTACCTGTTTCGTCTTTCTATCTTATGTCTTCAGCCCTCTCTGACTCCCTGAGCTGATTTGCGCTGGTCCCTGCACTTCCTTAACTAGTCTTCGGCAGCGGAACCAGGTTCACCGTGGGGTCATCCCAGGGATACTGCTAAAAATAAAATAATAAAGTGGGAGAGGATTTTCCTCCCCCCGACGACTTAATACCCAGGTACACACAATCCTATTTTAATGCAAACAGTCAATAGAGTCACAGAGAAGAGTGCTGGGTGTGGGTAGCTCTCTGGGTAGCTGCTATTAGCTCGCAATTCCTTTCTTGGTGGGTCTTGTAGGTTAGCCTAGCTGGCTGTGGATTCTTGCAGTTGGGTTAACCAGTTGAAGCTAGCCGTGGATTGTTTCACTCCTTGCCTGCCTAGCTAGCTGTAGCTTTGAATGCTATAAGCTCTACCGCGTGCCTGTGCGCTATTGCGACAACAGGGCTAACGCTAGCTTAGTTTGCTAATGCTACGCTGGCTAGCAAGTGGCTAATTAGCTACAGTCGCGGGCGCCACGGCTCCGTTTCCGGCCTAGTTAGCTGTAGCCTTGAGTGCTATAAGCTCTACCGCGTGTCTGCTGCGCTATTGCAACAACAGGGCTAACGCTAGCTTAGTTGGCTACTCTACGCTAGCTAGCAAGTGGCTAGTTAGCTACAGTTGCGGGCGCCGCGGCTCCATTGCCGGCGGGCGGCTGCGTCACTAACCTGACCAGGCTTTAGCTTGATCTTATCTCCGGTGAATGGATCCTTGTACTCCCGGAGCTTCTGTTGCGTCCAACCGTGCTTGTATTTCCTTAGCTAACTGACGGTCCGTCCTCCTGCGGTCGTCAGCGGGTGTTTTACAATTGTTCAGCTCTCCCCCTAGTTAGCTGAATGGTGAATCTTCTGCTTGCTCCGGCAGTACGGGTGAAATGATGAGACTGACACAATTCGGTTTGATTTCCTTCTTCCTCTAATAAACAGATTGTAAAACTGAACACAATACATTGACATTAGTACATGTAAATAAAACAGTGAACAAACTAACAGAAAAGATTTAACAAACTACACAATCATACAGAACTCAACTTACCAACTCCCATCTCTCTATACAACTGATCTCCCTTCTCCCCTGTCTCTCAGATCACACTCATTAAGCCCGCCCCCAATTCTATCTAACCAATCACTCCACTCATGCATACCTTTAACCAATCACAA
>NC_137689.1:68043705-68133705 GCF_963989245.1 Nansenia antarctica | reverse complement strand
ACCATGCACCATGCATCACACACACACACACACACACACACCAATGACTTGCGGTGAGGTCAATGGTTGGGGAGGCACTGGCTATCAGAGCCAGATTTACACACATATGAACCCGATAGAGGTAGCTTAAATTCACCATTCAATTGGCAGGTTGTACAACACTATAGGCTACCATATGTTTCATATTTCATATCAGCATTCTTTGCACACGCATACAGGTGACACACAAATAGAGGTTACTTACGTAACCTTTTATAGGCAAACGCAACTGCACTATTCATACTCATTCAACACAAATGAATAGTATATACAGTATATACATATATATTGCATGGTCTTACCTTTACTTACCTGTACTATGGCTAGCTGTGCATTGACAGTCAGGACGAGTTGCAGTACCACTCCATTTGAAACAAGTGTTATTTCCTGTCTCTTTGTAAGTAGGTCCTTAAGCTCAGGCATTGGTCTTCCATTGTTTATCCCTCCCTGTTTTGATTGAAAGTCCCATTTTGAGACATTTTTAAGGTTAGATATAACGCTTTTCATTTTTGCAGCGCAAGTGCAGTTTTTTGCTAGAGCTAGCTAATGTGGAGGGACGTCAATTATGTGGGCTCAATACACACCCCTCAGTCAAGCAGACGTGATAGCTGCCGTCCCTGGTGCTTTTTCATTGCAGTTTGTAACAGACGCACGCTTATTGCCTGCACTGCGTCCAGTTTCTGAGAGGTTTCTCAGGTGATGCTGGGCTTGTCGCTGCCGCGTCTCTCGTTTCTCCCTGTATTTGCAGCCGAGCTCCGCAAATTTAGCGATTTTGACTATAAGAAATGATTGAAATCATACAGAAAATACAGGGCAAATGTTTATTTATTTATTATATTATTATATTATATTATAAATGATATATATTTATTATTCTATTTCTTTCACTTTTCGTAACAGCTATTTTCATTGGAGTATAACTGGTGAGACTGCCTCCCCTGCTTCTCCTGACCGCACGTCCCTGAGACACACACACACACACACACACATCTTCCACTCTCTTTGTGTGTGTGTGTGTGTGTGTGTGTGTGTGTGTGTGTGTGTGTGTGACACAGCCTCAAACCTCTAGCCCTATCGCGCCACCCCTTCCTCCCACCCACCTCCCTCCCTCCATCTCCCTCCATCCCCCTCTCCTTCCCTATCAGCACTTCTACTTTGGTTCAATAGGGCTCAATCCTGGGTTGCTAGGAGCAAGCCGTGTGTGTGTGTGTGTGTGTGTGTGTGTGTGTGTGTGTGTGTGTGTGTGTGTGTGCGTTACCCACTAACAGTCTGCAGTATGAAGGGCTGAATCGCTACCTTTTATCCCCTTTCTTTCTCTCTCTCCATCATGGCTTTCTTTCCCTCCCTCCCCTCCTTTCCATCCTCCTACCTTTTATATCTGCAGGAGGACCCCTTTTGTCAGGGCACCCAAATGGCTTGTTAGATTCAATCTAACAGTGGCCACCATTCTAACACCTCCTGCTGTGTGTGGCAGTGGACGCACACACATAGGCGCGCACACACACTGCTGCATAGACACACACACACACACACACACACTGATGCACAGACACACACTAACACACACCGTGTTAGATCATTCCCCTCTGCCAGAGCCCATGATCAGAGCCATTCATCACTAGGAGTGGCGGATGTTTGTGACATGCATCAACAGACACACACACACACACACACACACACACACACACAAACGCACACACACACATAAGCCTAATCACGCAAAGTGCACACTTTACATTATCCGAACGACACACACACCCTATATTTACCCATCACATCAATAACCATGTTTCCCATAAGGGCGCATCAGTAAGGCTCCCTCCCTCCATCCCATCCATCCCTCCCCCCATCTATTCACCTCTACTCTCCCTCCATCCATCCCTCCCTCCATATCTGTCCCCCTCCCTCCCCTCCATCCCACCTTTCATCTATCCCTCTCTCTCTCTCCTCCATACATCCCTCCCTCCATCCCTCTCTCCCTCCCTCCGCTCCTCCTATATCCATTTCCCCACTCCCATAATGGAAGCCATGTCTCTATCTCCCATCAACAGGCCTCTAATCTAATCAGGATAGCAGCGTAGCAGGCCCTGAATGCATGACAACATACCTGTAACTCGATAAGGCATGTAGCATCCTAAATTAATGCTCTCACAGATCTTGTCCAGTGTGAATGTTGCTGTATTGCTGAATAGTCCAGATCCAAAGTAGCAATACTTAGGGGAGAAGTGATGGTTTTAAATGACAGTACCGCCCTCTAATGGCTGAGGGATTTTACTACAGTTGTAATGTTTTTTGTCGGATGTGTTCCTCCCAGCAGCTTGAGGTAGAAGTTGTTCCATGACCTGATCTGGGATCAGTTGACAGAGACTTTGATCATGTTGTGTGGCTCTTGTGTAGAGTATGATGTCATGACTGGGTTGTGTTGTGTGTTGACCTTCAGGACAGTGGTGACTCTCCAGCCATCAGTCTGTCTGACCTGAGGACGCTGAACGACAGTGACCTGGCTGCAGAACTCACTAACGCACTGAGACGGTAGGACACAGTTTGTGCTTGTGTGATACTTATCTGTGTGTGTGTGTGTGTGTGTGTGTGTGTGTGTGTGTGTGTGTACAGATGTGGACACATTTGTTGGTACCCTTCAACGAAAAAAAGAAGAACCCACAATTTTCTCAACTAGAAATCAGATTTTGCTTTAGATTTTTGATTCAACAGAATATGTTAAATAATAAAACAAATAAAAATGGCATGGACAAAAATGATGGGACCCGTAACCTAATATTTTGTTGCACAACCTTTAGAGGCAATCACTGCAATCAATCTCAATGAGACTCTTCTGAACCTGTCAACAGGTAGTTTGGCCCACTCTTCCTGAGCAAAGCTCCAGTTTTGACCCATCCGTCCCAAGGACATTCTCCCAGAAGCATTGTGGCTTGTCAATATGCATTTTACAGGGATCCCACACCTTCTGAAACATCACATTCAAGCACTTTTCAAGGCCTTTCAAGACTCAATTCCTTCAAATACACGACATAGATCTTGAGACAGATCTAGATTTCGATTAGATTATATTTAGATTAGATTAGATTATATTTAGATTAGATTATATAATAGGAACTATCTGCTCACAGACAACAATTAAAAAGAGAGGCTTTTGCCTTCTCTACCACAGCACAGCAAAACAATATACGGTATTGTGAAATATGTGTTAAGTTAAGCAATACAGAGACTTATTTACTAGTTGACGAGCTAAGTAAAACATTTTTGAATATATATATGTTACGGTACATGTGGGAATACGGTAAAAATAGGGTTAGGGTTAGGTGCTACGTCGACTTGGTACATGCTGGCATGTCTAACCCTAACCCTAGCACCCTAGCACCTAACCCTAACCCTAGCTTTCCCACATGTACCGTATTCCCACATGTACCATAACATTTATTTTTATTTATTTTTTAGAGAGAGAGAGAGGAATTCAAGCACTTTCAATGACCCATGTCTATTTTCAAAAACTTTTAAGGCCTTGATATTTTTTTCTGAAATTCACTAACTTTCAAGGATTTCAAGGACCCGTGGGAGCCCTGACTTTTTTATGCTTTTCTTTCCTCCTCCTCGTCTTCTTCCATGGAGCCCGCTGTCACTCAAAAAGTGACGGATGGTGCGATCAGACACTGATGTACCTTGACCTTGGAGTTCAGCTTGTACCTCTTTGGAAGTTGTCCGTGGCTCTTTTTCTACATTTGCACTATCCTTTCTGTTCAATCTGGGGTCGGTTTTCCTCTTGCAGTCGCGTCCAGGGAGATTGGCTACAGTCCCATAGACCTTAAACTTCATTATAATATTTGCAACTGTAGTCACAGGAACATCAAGCTGCTTGGAGATGGTCTATTAGCCTTTACCTTTAACATGCTTATCTATCTTTTTTTTTTTTTTTTATCACTTGCTCATCTCCTCAGACAACTCTCTCTGCTTTCTCTGGTCCATGTTCAAATTAATTAATTTAATTTTGCCATTTAGCAGACGCTTTTATCCAAAGCGACTTACAATTACGAATTACAGGGACATTCCCCCTGGAGTAATTGAAGGCTAAGTGCCTTACCCAAGGGCACACTAGTAGTGGTGTGGTTTCAGGCGGGATTTGAACTCACAACCTTCCGATCACAAGTCCAACTCACTATCCACTAGACCACCACTAGACCACCACTAGACCACCACTACCCCTCATGTTCAGTGGTGTGCACAATGATACCAAACAGCAGAGTGACTACTTTTCTCCATTTAAATAGGCTGAATGACTGATTCTACGATTGAAGACGTGTGATACCAATTAAAGAAAACAGTTAGTTTGAAATATCGCTATAATCCAATTATTTATTATCTTTTCTAAGGGGTACCAACAAATCTGTCCAGGCCATTTTAGAATATAATTGATCTATTTAGCAATCATTTATCTCTTTTCACAGTTTCTTTGCTTTACTCTATGACATACCAAAGGCATGCAGGTAGACATGAGAAAATAGCTTTTAATGTCATCACTTTTCAGGAGGAATGAAGCATTGTTTCAATGAGCTGTAAGGGTACCAACAAATTTGTCCATGTCTGTGTGTGCGTGTGATGCTTATCTGCGTGTGTGTGTGTGTGTGTGTGTGTGTGTGTGTGTGTGTGTGTGATACTTATCTCTGTATGTGTGTGTGTGTGTGTGTGTGTGTGTGTGTGTGTGTGTGTGTGTGTGTGTGTGTGTGTTGCTCTCAGGGAGAAGAAGCTGAAGGGGCGTGTTCAGGAGCTGGTGGCAGCGTTGGAGAGACTGACCAAGAGTAGTGAGGTTCGACACCAGCAGAGCGCCGAGTTCGTCAACGACCTCAAACGGGCCAACAGGTAACCATGGCAACACTCACAGGAGGAAGAGGGTGGCGGGGGGGGGATGTTGTGTTGTGTGACTGGGAGGGAGGGAGGCTGGGGGAGGTAGAAATCTGAGGACAGGCTCATTGTAACGCATGGAATGGAATGATGGATGGTATTAAACATCCATTCCTTATTCCATTTCATGCATTACAATGAGCTGGTCCGCTGATTCTACTGATTCTTCTACTTCCTCCACTGGTTTGTGACATTTCACACAATTGATTAAATCCTTCCAAGCAACTAATGGACATTTGAATTGGAGACAAGTAATTATTTATTTGAGTTGCTTCTAAGAGAGTTAAGGACTACCAGCTGGATTTCATGGTAATACTGCCCTCTAGTGATGAAAAGAGAGAACTGCACCTCTCTCCTCTCATTCAGTGTGATTTCGGTGATCTGCGGTCAGTTTCCCAGTTCAGCTTCCTAGCTAATGTGTGTATCTAAGCCCACTCCTCTCCTAGACCAAAGTTCTCCTTTTAACAAGTTCTGTTCTTTCACACAGACGATTGACAGTCAAAAAGTCAATGTTAGAATTGTAACTATTGCATGGCTTTGTGGCTGACTCTCTCTCTCCCCCCCCCCCCCCCCTGCAGTAACCTGGTGGCAGCCTATGAGAAGGCTAAGAAGAAGCACCAGAACAAGCTGAAGAAGCTGGAGGCTCAGATGATGGCCATGGTGGAACGCCACGAGACGCAGGTCCGCATGCTCAAACAACGAATCGCCCTATTGGAGGAGGAGAACTCACGGCCACACACCAACGAGACCTCGCTATGAGAACTCGACCCCTCCGTGAGAACTCACAGGGACGCGCTGTGAGAGAACTAAGAACTCACCTGAATTCTCTGTGAGATGAAGCTCTTACAATGCAGCTTATCCTACCAACCTAGAGACACCCCTGCAGTACTATTGGGCACATACTCGTATATGGCAGGCACTTTGCTGTGATAGCTGCAAGCTCATTGGCTGCCTGACAGGATGTGTGGCCAAGAGGATGTCATGACTCATGACGGACGACAGCTGTCAATCATTGCTGGAGAATGACATCGAAACATCGAAATGACTGACAATTAAGAATTCTTCCACTGAAAGATGCTGGGTGGAGAAAATGTGTACTTTTATATTTTTTGAGAGCACTATAAGATAAACTGACTATCCTAACAGGCCATTTATTTACTAGAATGTCTCCCACTTAGTTTCATTACTTGATATGTTAGCTTTAAAAACATGTTTTAGCCTGTTTGTTATCTAAAGGTTTGACTGCAAATTATTTTAAGTGTTATTATTTTATACCAGAAATGTCTCGTCGCCATTTAGAACCATTGTAGGTGATTCCTCTTCTTTGAGGATGTCATTCTCTCAGCTCTCCTTCATAACGTTACAAACCAGAGGTTAACACAGGTCCTCAATGTACACCCGGCCATAGAGAACACTCCTACAGTATTATACCTAAGGGCAATATTCAATCAAACCTGGTCTCCGGCTTTCAGTGATTATTAAAAGACATCATTCTTTAAAAGATGTGTATAGTACTGTATGTGTATTTGACAAAACAATGTGAATGTGAAACAGAAAGACACCAAACTGCATATTTGATGATTTGACTTTATATTGAGAGAATGCTTTCCTCCATTTACCCGCCTCTGCTGGTGGAATGATGTCTGACGTATCCGGGGAAATCGGTTTGGATTGAATCGTTTCCTAAACCAAAACCAATACCTCACAGTGTGCAGATGTCTTCACCTGCAGCCTAACATGTATCTCAGTGACAGTGATTCTCTTGTTGCGACACAGGCCTTCAACTACACAGCTCACAGACAGTAGACACTGTTCTAGGTCAAGTTTAAGTTTGTTGTCATAAATTCACCCATGACTCAGTAGACACTGTGGTAGATGTGTGAACAATGGGGATCTCCACAACAGTTATCATTTACATGAATCATACTGTACTGCCAAAAAAACAACAGACACACACATACACACACACACACACACACACTGTACACTCTGCTGTTGCACTGCACAGGCAAGCATGTCAATGAGTACGGCCTTAGTATGCAGAGTATATTCCTGCACAATTTCTGTTGTACTACTGTACAAAACCTAGCAACCAACTTTTTGCCTCTCTGTGCAGATGTTTTTCTCTATTTCTCTCTCCTCGCTTTTGTTTCTCTCTTGTCTGTCTCTCTCTCTTTTCTCCGTAGCACTTTCCACACCTGACTGGACAACAATATCACCACATTGCCTTTTGAAAAAGTATTTTTCTTTGGACTTTACTCAGACCTCAACCTTCTGAACCAATGGCCGCTCCACTTCCTCTCACTGTGAGGGACTTCCTGTCTGACCAGCTCCGGGGTAAAGTTTCCCCTAGGCACAGATCTAGGGTCAGCTTATGATTCCCAAATCCTAACATTCTCCATACATGGGGAAAGAAGCAAAACTGACCCCAGACCTGTGGCTTCTGGCAACTTCACTTCTTCATGCTGTGGCTATAGCAATCTGAGATGTTGCACTCTCTCACTGTTCTGAGTCTGACTGACTGTGTGGCGTTCAACAACGCTATCTAATGTTAGCTAGCAATCTGAGATGCTGCACCCTTTCACCCTCTCTCACTGTCCTCTATCTGACTGACTGTATAATGTTCAATAGCGCTAGTTAATATTAGCTACTACTGTACTAAAACAGAAACAGACTGACCGTGGCTTGGTTCATAGAAACAGTGGGCTGAAATGTTCTATTTGGTTGCAGTTCGAACTGAAATGAAACATTGTTTGTTAGTGAACACACCCTACAGTATGTACTTTGAATGCAGTGAGGTATGGTTAGTTAACATCTTGTTTCAATGCTTCCCCCAAAGGCTTGATACAGTAAAAGTGTGTTAATGCAGGGTGTGAATATACTGTACTTCACTCATGTCTGTTACAGCTGGAAAAGAAAGAAAGAAATATTGTAAAATTATAGGACAAATCCAGAACAAAACAGACAGTTTTCACAATCATAATAGAGAAGGTTGGCAGAGGGGTGGGTTGGGGTTGGCAAAACTAATGAATTTATTTGCACAGATCTGTTATGAAATCAAATCTTTGCAATCATCTTTTGTTGATTTTAATACAGATTGTATTTGTTTATATGATAAAGTAATAAAACAAATGTAAAGTACATGGAAAATACCATATGTGCTTGCCTTTTTGCATTACTCTAAACAGAAGATATGGCGGGTGCTGCTAACTGGGTTGTTTGCACAATCATGCACACACACTGACACTCACCCTCACACACTCTCCCTTACACACACTGACACTCACCCTCACACACTCTCCCTTACACACACTGACACTCACCCTCACACACTCTCCCTTACACACACTGACACTCACCCTCACACACTCCCTCACACACACTGACACTCACTCTCACACACTCTCCCTTACACACACTGACACTCACTCTCACACACTCTCCCTTACACACACTGACACTCACCCTCACACACTCTCCCTTACACACACTGACACTCACCCTCACACACTCTCCCTTACACACACTGACACTCACCCTCACACACTCTCCCTTAAACACACTGACACTCACCCTCACACACTCTCCCTTACACGCACTGACACTCACCCTCACACACTCTCCCTTACACACACTGACACTCCCCCTCACACACTCTCCCTTAACACACACTGACACTCACTCTCACACACTCTCCCTTACACACACTGACACTCACTCTCACACACTCTCCCTTAAACACACTGACACTCACCCTCACACACTCTCCCTTACACACACTGACACTCACCCTCACACACTCTCCCTTACACACACTGACACTCACCCTCACACACTCTCCCTTACACACACTGACACTCACCCTCACACACTCTCCCTTACACACACTGACACTCACCCTCACACACTCTCCCTTACACACACTGACACTCACCCTCACACACTCTCCCTTACACGCACTGACACTCACCCTCACACACTCTCCCTTACACACACTGACACTCACCCTCACACACTCTCCCTTACACGCACTGACACTCACCCTCACACACTCTCCCTTACACACACTGACACTCACCCTCACACACTCTCCCTTACACGCACTGACACTCACCCTCACACACTCTCCCTTACACACACTGACACTCACCCTTACACACTCTCCCTTACACACTAACTCTGGGGTATCCCTGGTCATTCTTTAGCAAGTCAGACACAATGTATTCCCATCATGCAACAGTTATTGAAAGGCACTGATGAGCAACTGCTCAAAACCGATGTTCTGGAACATTCTCATTGTGAGACTACCTGATGGACACCATCCTCCTGGACTCTGGACTCCCCCTCCCCCGACCTTGGACACCATCCTCCTGGACTGCCCCTCCCCCGACCTTGGACACCATCCTCCTGGACTGCCCCTCCCCCGACCTTGGACACCATCCTCCTGGACTGCCCCTCCCCCGACCTTGGACACCATCCTCCTGGACTGCCCCTCCCCCGACCTTGGACACCATCCTCCTGGACTGCCCCTCCCCCGACCTTGGACACCATCCTCCTGGACTGCCCCTCCCCCGACCTTGGACACCATCCTCCTGGACTGCCCCTCCCCCGACCTTGGACACCATCCTCCTGGACTGCCCCTCCCCCGACCTTGGACACCATCCTCCTGGACTGCCCCTCCCCCGACCTAGGACACCATCCTCCTGGACTGCCCCTCCCCCGACCTTGCCATCATTAGAAGCCGGTTCTACCTCCTGAGCCACAGCCACCCCTCTAAACTGGGACACCTGTGTAGCAAACATTTCACTCAGTCGTCAGTCAACCGGCAAATGTAAATATGTGCAGGAACACACTGTCTTTGCTGCAGATGTAGAAATTAGATGCTAATGGCATTTGTTCTCTTTTGTGACGGCTGTCATTAGGATGGCATTGTCTGTGTGTGTGTCTCTTTGTTTTCTGTATTTTTTTCAAACCAGGAGAGAGATCTTCCTAGTCTGGGGAATCCACCCACCACCAACCAGCAGGGGTCACCTGGACTAGTGACAGCCAATCCCCAGAGACAGAATGCCTAAAAGACACTGAGTGCTCATCATCAACAGCTGTTGTGATTATCACAATAGTTCCCACCATTTTGTTTTATGAGCCATGCTTTTTGTGCTGTAATAGTCACCTTTATACTGTAAGATTTTGATATGGTGACTTTAATTTGATTAGAATACCATCCTTGGTGGATGTGTTCTTTGTTGACTTTTTGTTGATTTTGTATGAGGCATTTGTTTGTTATTTCTTCATTGCTGAAAAAGACACTATTGTCATGGCCAATTAATTTTAATTTTAATGTTACCTTATACAACTGGGTAATTTGTTACTACTTTTTGTCCCTAGCGACACTTTAAACAAACGTAGCTAGCACTAGCTTGTTATAACATGTGCATGTCATATTGCAATATTAAAGTGCAAAGAGATTAGCTCGTTATAACATGCATTAGAGGTCTGCAAGCCCGGTGGCATGTTTTCAAGAAATGTTCCCAGCGACTCTATCTTCTGAGAAGACTCCAGGGCTTCGGTGTCAGTCAGCAGACTTTAGAGCTGGTGTGCAACATTCTTATTGAGAGTGTTTTAACGTTTCATTTTCCTGTTTGGTTCGGTCACCTGAACTGTAAACTTAAGAATAAACTCTCTCGCATTGTGTCAATGGCCAGCAAGGTAGTGGGCAAACCCCAAAAGCCCTTGACTGTACTCCTCACAGAAAGGACAAGGGAGAAGGCCAGGAGTCTCTTGGCAGACAGCTCCCATCCTTTATTCAGCCAGTTTGAGCTCTTGAGCTCTGGGAGGCGCTATAGAGTTCCCCTGTATTCAAGTCCTTCATTCCAAGTGCCATTAGCATCCTTAATTCTGCAAAGTGACCAACAAGACGGAAGCCACAGACATGAACTGTTTTGATGTGTTTCTAATGTGCAACCCTGTCTATGCCTGTTTGTGTTTTATGGCGTGCTGGTTGCCTTCTGGTTTCTTGTGTTGATTTTTCAATTTGGTGAACCGAAGACAATGTTCCACCTTGTTGGACAATTAAGTTATATTCAATTCAATTCAATTACCAAGACATGTCCATGAGGACCATGTAAGAACATAACACTGGTGAGAGTCAAGCTACCACACAGGGATCGCACAAAAAACTATTTAAATAGAAAGGTCATAATTAAACAATAAGATTCACCTGTTTTCTTGTGTATTTTACTGTGTTGAATTTGTTGTTATTGTTTATAATGTGCTTGTCTTGTGTCGAGATGTGAAGAATTAAAATAAATATATTTAAAAATGGCCTAAAATCTAAATGGAAAAAAAAGATTCGCCTGTTAGTTCATGAGGCGGTCTCTGCCGCCCCCAAGTGTCCTTATGGAACCATGGCAACCAAGCCATGACCTTATACATGTATACTTAAGTACCTCTGATATGTTTTAAATAATCAATATACTTGTGTTAATTTACTAAATAACATATGACAACGTTTCTGGTTCGCCCACTGTTTTTCTGTTTTGCACATGAATATGTCGTGATTTTTTATTTTCTTAATTTTTTTAGCAGTGGCGGTATCAGTGACAGTGGTTGCTGCTATGTTACATGGTAAGGAAGGTGCAGCGATGTACCCTAACAAAGTCATAGGCCTCAGCAGTGGCGGCTGGTGGTGATACTGAGTGGGGGGGGGGGGGCTAATAAATCCATTAGGCCTAGGGTCTATACCAGGGGTGGGCAATTAATTTTCACAATGGGCCACATGAGAAACCGGGACTATTGTGGAGGGCCGGACCAGTAGGCTGAACTTAATTCTGCTCAATATCACTTTTATCGCTTTATAAAAAGCAGTAAATGATATGGTTTTGACCAGCTGCTACTGGTAAGAATACATGTTACGATAACGCTATGAAAATGTGGAGTAGGTCAAATAGAAGAGCAAGAGGACTCATTTAAACACAGGGAAGTAAATGCAGCTATAGTTTTGACCTTTTGCAACATCAGTTTGTGCCTATTATTTATTAACATTACATACATACAACATTACGAGTCACAGTGTAGTATTTCTACCTTCTGAAATGATGGCTATGACTGGTGATATCAAGCAAAAGGTTCTTTATATACAAATCTGCTGACATACACTTGTGATCACTTTCTTTTTCAATAAAACGAGCTATTAGATATTCAATTCAATGTACAATTCACATTTCTCAAAAACAACAAACTGTCAACTTATATGACATCTTTCTACAAGACATTCTGGAACCTGCAGTTCTTCTTCATAGCTAATACAACAGAAATGTACTTCTGTCAATCAATCATGTAACATATTAATCAATCTATTTGAACTGTGAATCAATCATGTAACACATTAATCAATCTATTTTAACTGTGAATCAATCATGTAACATATTAATCAATCTATTTTAACTATCTAACTAACTATAAAGTTACAACACACACTTAAATAAAAGTCAGACTTTTATTCTGAAACTTTCTTTCCGGACTTTTATTCAGAAACTTTTTTTTCAGACTTTTATTCAGAAACCTTTTTTTTCAGACTTTTATTCTGAAACTTTTTTTCCGGACTTTTATTCAGAAACTTTTTTTCTGACTTTTATTCTGAAACTTTTTTTTTCTGACTTTTATTCTGAAATCTTTTTACCAGTACGGTACGGTTCGGTACGGTTCGGTACGGCACGCATTGTATCCTACCCGTACCATATTTTCAGAAACAGTTACAGACAGTTACAATTTGAATTTGAATTTTAAAAAGCTGTTTACAGTAGTGTGTCTTCATGTTTGTGTGCAAGTCATAAAGATGGACAGTAACATGTACAACTACTATTTTCTTCCTCACATATTGATTGATTGATTGAAAACTTTATTAGAAGATTTGCAGAAGTAGGTACATGCATGGGCGTCACCACCATATATTTGGGGGGGGACGTGTCCCCCCCACCTTTGAAACAAGGTCGTTTGGACCCCCCCACATTTGCCATCAAAAATATGTTGCATGACTGGTCAGCGTTATTTTCATTGCTTCACAATCAAATCCGTTCCACTTTATGAGTAGGGGATTGCCCATATCCAGAAGTCCACTCCGCGTTTTACTTCTGTTTTTAACACGGCAGCAGCAGAATCAGACACGCACGCAGATTCAAAACATTCAGACTGAGGCAAGACTATATTTAGATCATCCACCAAGATGGATATAAGGGAAAAAAATTCTAAGAAGAGAAAAGTAAGTCAAAGTCATCCAAGTTTTCCCGTGAGTGGCCAAACAGCAACATTGCGTTCTCCCAAGGTCAAACACAGCCAGCTTTTCTGATAAGAATGTTAGCACCTTATGAGACATTCTCTGTATTAGCAATAGAATTAGCATAGCCTACTAGCAACCAAATACGAGCTAGATCAGCTATATGGCACTAGCAGTTTTGTTAGGCATTACTAGTGCGGTTAGACATGTTTAAATGCAGAACAGACACAGGCGAAATGTCATCAAAAGCACAGAATGGCGACAAACACCTCACAGTGCTTACCTGTCCTGTCATTATTGCATCTCCTGCCCGTGTTCATTGCCCTGAGCATTTGCACAATTTAATTTGACCATTGCACCCACCCAAAGAATCAATTTGGCATCTGATTGCTTGAGCTAGGGTTAAAAAAAATAAGAAGAAAACACCTGTTCCATTTATTTTTCTATTTCTAAAATGCTTGTGATTGTATTTTTTGTATTGATGATTGTATTTCTATGTCAAATGTTCTATTAGAGAAAAACAATATGAACAAGTGCTCAATGCATCCCCATTTCTCCTGATATAGGTGGTTGAGAATGAGAGTGAGTCAGAGGCAGGGGCAGCAGGCAGGGGCAGTGGAGACAGCTCTAATTCACTCTTTGATTTTTTTTGTTTGTTATAGTTGTATGTTCTGCAATGCACTGAAGAGGGCTAAGTTTGATTGTAATAGGCTCTGAGTAGCCTAGGTACATATTTTATGTTTCCTCATAACTTTTTATTCAATTTGTTGACTCAAAGTTACCTCATTCTTTTCTAATTCACTCTTTGATTCTTTTTGAATCTTCATATTTAATAAAGTACCTAAAAAGTGCCACGTGTCAGTGTCAGGCCTCTGTGAGTTAAACCAAAACATAATAGTAGTCAGTAATTGCAGACCATGCCAGCTCCAAGGAAAAACAAAGAAAGAGGGAGATTATTTTGGGTGTAAAACGCACCAGAATGCAGGAAATTGAATCTACTATTTAAAAAATTTCGGGGGGGGGACCCCCAGACCCCCCGAAAAATAAGTGTCCTTGATTCTCAATTCATCGTTACATGTAAGACAGACAAAAGGGTTTGGCTGCGTCCAAAGTAAAAATTCGGCAAAGTTTGATTTCTGATGGCGAACGTGAACATATATTTACAATTGTACATTGGTTGTTGGTTATAATTGTATATTGGTTGTTTTCTGGTGTTGTTTTCTTGTTTTGCTCTGTTTGTAGTCTTCTTGATGTCTTTTTATCATCTGTTAAATCACCACAGCGGTTAATCCACTAATAGAGAAGATACCAGATTGAAAATGCTTGTAGCCAACTACTCTATAGCTCGTGCCTGGTCGCAGCTATTGCGAATTGTGAATCACCACAGGTGCTTGAAGCTTGTTGCAGAAATGGATGACGAACGGCTGATACTTGAGGTGGAAAAATAGATATTTTTATATGCGACAAATGACGGTGGAGCAGGTAGAACGTCATAGTTAATGCAACGCCGAAGGCGAGGTGACGCAACGCTGGTAGTGGAGCCAGCCTGTAATATTCTACAGTAGCTAGCTATCAAGATAACAATGACTGATGCCTTTTTCTGTTTACACGAACACAGCCCATTGTCATATATGCATTCTTATCATTTCAATTGATAGGAGACATGAAAATAAGGTATTGTCTTGTTTTACTTTTGTCTACAACTACTATTTCCTGCAACGACAACATGTAGGCTACAATTTCCTCAATCTCACGGAAGTCATGTATTATGTCATCACCAGTGGAGGCTCCTCCATAGAGGTGGAGGAGGCCTGGCCTCTCCAATAATTTGAGAGAAGAGAGAGAGATTTAAAAAAGCAATAATTATATATTTTATTTTTATTTTTATTTAACAAAAAACATATTTTAATTTGTTTTATATTAATATTATTTATTAATATTATTTCCGTTTTGTTCATAAATCTTTTCCATGGCTAAAACCCAATATTGCAATTGTAAAGCACCTACAGGCCAGAATCCCTATCCGTTTCTATTGAGGCCAGGCCTCCCCTACAGCACTCATACACGCGTGTGGCGGAAAATGGTACTACACGGAGGCCAGGCCTCCCCTAGGAAAGTGGTTTCTCATAGAAGTCAATGTAATGCAATTTTTTTCATGGCAATATGTGATTGGCCAAATCACTGAAAATGGGTGGGCAGAGGAGGCCTGGCCTCCGTGTAGTACCCTTTTCCGCCACACGCATGTATGAGTGCTGTTCTGCAGGATAAATATTAGAAATGGATGAAGTATTGTTCTGAATTGTATGTTGTGTGTCTGATTGACATTATAGTGTAGCAGGAAGGGCCCTCAGATTTTGAGATACCCCTACCCGAGGTAGAACAAATGACAACAATTATTTTTGTTATCTTTAGGGTCTCCCATTAATGAAATTGATTGTTGTCAAATTTTATTTTGGGGGAAAATATGTTTTTTTGGTTGTTCTTTAGAGCTACCCCAATCCCTGAAAAAGAGCCAAATTAGACCAGGCCGATTATGGGGAAGGTGACAAAAAAGCCCATAACTTGAGAATGATCACTCTTTTCCTCTGCTGAGGTATGAACCAGGTGGTTGTCCTACATCACCAAATAGTCAGACAACTATTTACCTAAATAAATACTGAATTATAGTCCTGTAAACATAGCTTTAGTTTAGACGTTTAGAGGCTTGCAATTTAGAACTAATACACTTTATTTTATTGGGTTACTCTTATTCTGACTATTTGGTGATGTAGTTCAGCCACCTGGTATTTCCCTCTCCAAATATGATGACCATTAGAGTGAGCATTCTTAACTTACAGGCTATTATGCCACTTATCCCCCATTCGGAATTTGACTATCAGAGAAGAGGTAGGCCTATGTCTAAAGAAATCTCATTTGCAATAGAACTGTATGAGATATTTCCATACAACTACTGGTTAGTGTTCAATAGCACCCTAGACAATTCAGACAATATATTTTTCAGGGATTTCTGTTTTTCTGATAAATGAGAGAAAAGTGATGGAGTCCTATGTTCCTGTCACCAAAAAGTAAAATTTCCGTCTAAACTAAAGCTAGGTTTACAGGACTATAATTCAGTATTTATTTAGGTAAATAGTTGTCTGACTATTTGGTGATGTAGGACAACCACCTGGTTCATACCTCAGCAAATCTGAAGAGGAAAAGAGTGATCCTTCTCAAGTTATGGGCTTTTTTGTCACCTTCCCCATAATCGGCCTGGTCTAATTTGGCTCTTTTTCAGGGATTGGGGTAGCTCTAAAGAACAACCCAAAAAACATATTTTCCCCACATTTATTTTTTGACAACAATCAATTTCATTAATGGGAGACCCTAAAGATAAGAAAAATCATTGTTGTCATTTGTTCTACCTCGGGTAGGGGTATCTCAAAATCTGAGGGCCCTTCCTGCTAGACTAGAGGCTGTTAACAACTTTTGACTTCAGTTCATGCAACAAATGTCCCCTTTGGCATGCAAGTACCTTATGTTCCCAGAGATCTCCAAAACCACAGACCAGTGACAACTGCAGCTGTGCTGGATGGTGCTGTACTTGTCCAAATGCTTCGTCCTGGAAGTGCCGTGACCATTGGACACTACTTTACAGATGTGTTTGCACCTCATGGTTTGCTTAGGTTGCACCTGATTGGTCTAAATATAATGCTACTAAAGGACACATGTAACATTATGCAAGTAACTGGACCTCTTAAAACAATTTAAAATAAAAGATTTGGAAAATCACCTTGATGACACTTAATTTCTAATGGAATTTGCATATTTTACCCCAGATTGTCATGCTAAGAAGAAAACTATTGGGTTTTCATCCTTGAACCCTATTTCATTGGATTCCCTGACCCCACAAATGTACAGTTTGACAAATGGGTCAATTCAACACTTTCTTTTTTGAGACACTAGGTGGCATTAGATTCAGTCTCGACACAATCATTTGAACAGTATGGTATATCTAAAGGTAGGCCACTATGCAGGGCCAGGAGTGTTTCCTGACCCAGACAAACTCCAGGGCTGATTCATAGGCTATAGACTGGTTCAGTTCAAGTCACATGGTCAGGTTTCTGATCATCAGTCTGCAATGTAAGCATTCAATAATATAATATAAAGCATTCAAATATATAATAATAACATTATTATTATAAAGACAGCAGGGATGGGATGCCAGATAAATAAATATATTTATTGTCTATGTGAAAGTCTTCTATGAGCTTGTGAATAAATCATGATTGGAGAGAGACACATTCAAGAGTGTATTTTAAAGAGTCTTTAATACAAATAGGAATTGGGGAACCAGCAAGACAAAAAAATGCAGACTCAAAACTTTTCTGAAAAATATAGAATATATTCAGAAGATCAATGTTAAAAGAACATGCCATAACAGAACTAAGGAGAGTATAGTGCAAATGCTAAATTGAGAATGCTTCTCTATTTAAATTAAAGATTTTTTTTTTTTTTAAACAAAAAAACCAATAACAGCTAGACATTCATATCCTGGCAATGACAATTTTCCTCATCAATACAAAGGGACACATTTTAATGTGTTTACACTGAGAATACGAAATGTGTAAATAAAAGTTACATACTGTATGAAGCTCTCCCTAATGAATTTTGATCTACTTAATTAAACCTGTGAGTGAAGATGACTTAGTCACTCCCCAGCAAGTTGTTGGCAGAATGATCACATGACTTCATAGCCACTGCGAATGCCTCTCATCAGCATGCAGTCAAATACGAGGCCCATGATCTAGAATAAAAAAATAAAACAGTAAGCAAACTAGCCGTGTGTGTGTGTGTGTGTGTGTGTGTGTGTGTGTGTGTGTGTGTGTGTGTGTGTGTGCGTTTGTGGATGGGTGGTTGTGGGGTTGGATTAGTAGCTACAATCAGCAGATCTTGTGTGTAGGTATGTGAATGTTTTTGTTCACTTTACATTTTGCTTCAGTAACCAAACTGGCTGACAGTAAAATATTACTTACACATTTTCCAGGGAAGGGTCTTTGGAGCACGGGGTCCAGGGATAAGGTTGGTAGTAGTGCTCAACTCGGGCCTGTAAAGGAGGATCAGTTTGTTAGGATAGAAGGAAGGTGTTCTCAGCCCTGTAAAGGAGGATAGAAGGAAGGTGTTCTCCGGTTTGACATTAAATCAACTGCTCCAGTTTGAACAGTTCACATGATAAATACCCTATGAAGTAAGCATCCTGTGGAGGAGAATAAGACATTGTATTGTGTGGTGGAAAATTAAAGATGAGTTACACACCTGTTCTGATTGATCAGGTGTGTGGACACGCCCCACACGAAAGGAGGCGCAACGTCATCTGCCTCTGCAACAACAGAAACAGCATTATTATTACAACATCATACAATAACCTTTCCTTGTTCCACACCCTGCTGGGCATGCTTTTGAAAATTAAACAGCTCCCCAATGCATTCAGTTATGCATAGAAATGATCAGTATGTCACTTAATTAGCACAGCATCTGTACATCTGAAATAAGGAGTAGCGCAAATTCTCTTGTGACTGGCAAAGACTCTTCCAAGCTGGCAGAGAGTCCAAAATGGGCCAGATCTTTGAGTTTGCTGAGATGGGTCTTGAGTTTGGTGAATCCTGTTGTCTTTCCTATTCTGTACAAACTACTTGTTGTGTCACAGCCAGTGAGTGCATGACATGCTGGTAGACAGTTAGACATGTCTTTTCCAATTTTCTCAGATATGGTGTTGATGGGGACATATCTCTCTCTCATTCCATGGCCTGTATGCATGTACACCAGAGATGAACCAAACATTTCTTTGCTTGCATAATATATGAGCAGTACTTCCACATCTGTGTCATCAGACCTCACAATGATGCGGGAATATGACTCTGCAAGATGTATGGCATGGAGCTGATGTGAGAAATTGACGCACTTCATCATACGACACACAATGACCCATCATGTGTAGCTTGTTGATAAGGGCCTTGCTGCCAAACTCATGATGGATCATAATAAATAAAAAGTCCTAGTGTGATAGGTGTACGTCTGCTGCAGCATTGTGCAATTAGATCATGGCAAAAGCTTATAACACTTGTGTTATTCTTCAGAGCTGGGTCCTCATCACAGGTCTGCACATTTTTAAATGCACCTGCATTGACACACCAGTTCACAAAATCATACAGAGTGTTTGGCACATATTCACTGCACTGGAGATGGGAAAGCTTGTCACTGCTTATGTAGAATTGAGGCTCATGCTCAACCTTTTCCATAGTTTTCCTCAATATACCTGCAGCCTGGTGGAGGATTTGAGTGTCAGTGAGGGTCTCTTTTCTCTGTGGAGGCATTGTCTCCCTGTCTTCTGTTATGTTTTCTCTGAGGAGAGAAGCTTCTCTCATTGCATGGCCAACAGTCATGGCACCAGAACAGATCAGATCAGATTTTCCAGGACCTTCAATGAAGATGAGTTTATCCCCATAATGCTGGATCAACTTTTCTTTGAGTTTCCAGGATTTATACATTGTTGGTTCTGTAGCTGTACTCAGTTTTCCTATATAGCTCTCAGTTACAGCACTCAGTGTTGTGACAGTCATATGCTTTGAAAAAACTGTCTTAGTTAATTATTCAGTTAGCTCAATGAAAGCTCTTTCATGTTCATTTAACTTCTTTTCTGTTAAATGTTTGTTTCTAGCTGACAGAATGTTCCTTTCTGAAAGATAGTGTCCTAGGCAACTTCTGTGATACTTTGCATCATAGGCAAAAAGATCTTGATAGGTCTGCATACGGTGATGTATTATTTCATCAAACCTCTCTGAGGCTGCATTGAGGACCTTTGACCTTGTACTTTCACCTGTACCGGTACAGATAGGGGTCAGGCCTTCTCTCTTTGTGACTTTCTGGCTGCAATTTAAACATTGGCTGCAAATGAAACACTAGCTACGGATGTCAAATCTAGTGTCTCTGGGCAGTCTAAGTCTTTTACTTTGACACTGATCCTGGGGTGGTTCTTGATCACTGGTTGTAGGCGTATAGTTATGTGTACTTGAATAACTGGCCCTACATGACCTGTGATATGAAACCTTGACCTTGAAGGACAGTATGTCATCTGAGTGGGGCGATAGTCTCTCATGAACTTCATCATCTCGTTCTTGAGCAACGTTCAGTATAGTCCTTGTAAGGTGGGGTTCTTGACATACAGATTATTTTGATGTCCTTGTAGAGCTTTTTCACATAATAAGCAGACCTTTTCATCCAGTGTCTGTAAATATGGCTGGCTAGCTGTCTGCGTTGGCTCTGTTGGCTCCATTGTTACAGTGAACTCTGGTAAATATGGAAAACACACACACACACACACACAACTTATGCGAGCCTCTGTTAGCTAGCCTCTGCTAGCCTCTGCCTAGATCAGAATGCCTGCACTATGGTTTAAAAGCTCACAAATCTAACAACATATTCATACTCTGAGATGGAGATTGTTATGGCTGCTGCTGCCCAGTTGGCTACAATGTTTTGAAACATGCAGCTGTCACTCAAACCAGAGCTTCACAATTATTTCCATACTGTACTTTGAATTAAGGTTCCCGTTTTAATAAAACCTGTACTATTTACACCTATGTTTTAGAGGCTTGCAATTTAGAACTAATACACTTTATTTTATTGGGTTACTCTTATTCTGACTATTTGGTGATGTAGTTCAGCCACCTGGTATTTCCCTCTCCAAATATGATGACCATTAGAGTGAGCATTCTTAACTTATAGGCTATTATGCCACTTATCCCCCATTCGGAATGTGACTGTATCAGAGAAGAGGTAGGCCTATGTCTAAAGAAATCTCATTTGCCATAGAACTGTATGAGATTTCCATACAACTACTGGTTAGACAATTCAGTAATGATATATTTTTCAGGGATTTCAGTTTTTCTGATAAATGAGAGAAAAGTGATGGAGTCCTATGTTCCTGTCACCAAAAAGTAAAATTTCCGTCTAAACTAAAGCTAGGTTTACAGGACTATAATTCAGTATTTATTTAGGTAAATAGTTGTCTGACTATTTGGTGATGTAGGACAACCACCTGGTTCATACCTCAGCAAATCTGAAGAGGAAAAGAGTGATCATTCTCAAGTTATTGGCTTTTTTGTCACCTTCCCCATATTCGGCCAGGTCTAATTTGGCTCTTTTTCAGGGATTGGGGTAGCTCTAAAGAACAACCAAAAAAAACATATTTTCCCCAAAAATAAAATTTGACAACAATCAATTTCATTAATGGGAGACCCTAAAGATAAGAAAAATCAATGTTGTCATTTGTTCTACCTCGGGTAGGGGTATCTCGAAAACTAAAGCCGTTTTTGAGGACTTGCTGCTAGACTACTCTACTATATGGGATACGGTAATTGTCTAAATTGACCCCGTAACGACTCTGAATTGACCCTGTAGTAACCCCGTAACGTAGCTCGAGAGACACAGTATTGCTCGTGGTTAGCCTGATAATAACGAAATATAACAATTTAGCTACAGTATAATTTTGTGTGCTAAATTAATTTATGAACCAGCATTTCTAAGGACAGTTCCAAGCTCGACTTCAGTCAACCCATTTTGAATTGTTCTTTTGGGTTTTACTGTCCGGTTTCAGTCGTTCATTAGTCGTATGTTTGTCAGAGTCCATTTCTGAATTTGACTCTCTAAAACCTCGCTGACTGGTGGACTTCGGTAAAGGTGAGATAGATTATGTTATTAACACATGGCTGATTTATAGATGTATGGTACAGTATAAAGCAAAAACGGCAGAGTTCGCTAACGCACTGACTCAATGTATTTCAACGTTTGCCACGTGGATGCATGGAGCTGAGAGTGACGCAGTAGAAGGTTGGGGGAAGGAGAAACGCAGAACGCAGATATACTTTGTTGAAAACTATCAGCGTAACCATAACCAATGTCAGTTTGGATGCACATTCCAAACAATAGTATTTGAATGCTGCTGCATGAATGCCAGTGATCGTTTTAAGTAAGTGTTGTATTTGATCCTAGGCCTAGCTTGCTAGCATAGCTCTTTCATTTTATGTCTTTTTTCTTTTTTCAACTAACGAATTCATCACAAATTTCTGCTCATTTCATTTTCTTCTCTTATTGGGAGCGGGCTGGTGATAGAAGCTGAATTTGGCGAGGCCGAGGCCACAAAAGAAAGGCATAGCTAACAGAATGGCCTTCACATCAACTTGCACTCCCACAAAGACCACTGCTACACTTGAGGAGCTGCAACGCTTCGAAGACACTGGTAGGCTAAACACGAGCTTTAAGAAACCATTGTGAAATATTCCTGCACTCATCTCTTGAAAGTCCTTAAGATCTTACAGTGTGAAAAAATTAGGACACTACATCAATATTTGATCTTTCAAACAATATCTATAGATAAAGGTGATGTAATTTAACCAAAAACAATGAAAATGTAACTTATCATGTATAACAAAATATGAACAAAGATGCCAATTCCTACTGAAGAAAAAGTTAGGACACCCTATGTAGGGTGTCCACACAAATCATTTTGCTTTCCCCTCCTAAATTTCGTTGTTTGGTACCTGTACTGTAACAATGACAAATAAAGTCTATCTATCTATCTAGATTAAAATAAATATGTCCATCACATAGAGAATTGCATGAGAAAATCATGTATGGTTCAAAAGTTATCAAGGTTGACCTCTTTACATATACATGCTAAATTACTGGAATTTATATCAATAGAATCTAGAACTAACAAGGTGTCACTGCTATGCAGAAATGGAACACACATGATGAAATTCAACTTGATCTTTTAAACTATTCAGTTTTATTACATAAAACTATAGCCTATCTGAATTTTAAGACTGAAGATTTTTCAAGTTTTATTTGTTTAGTTATATTGCCACCATCTCTCAATATTGTTAAAATCAAATGTCCATATGTTAAAATATTGAAAAAGACAGATTTTCTTAGGATGTCCTTCCTATCTTTTTCACATATTCCTATCTTATATACTATATGTATATTTAAAAAGAACCACACTTTACCCAACGTTTGAATTGAGTGATGTTGATTTCTCATTCACATTTCTCTTACCATTGCTCATAGAAATAACAGATGCCAGTGACCCAAACAAACTCCTTCAGTGTCCATATGACAAGAACCACCAGATCCGTGGCAGCCGCTTCCCAAACCATCTGATCAAGTGCAGTAAGGTAAGAACTGTAGTGCTTGTCGTGGAATAACTGTTGTAGGAGTAGTCTGCCGTTGCAGACATTGAAATCTCAAATGAGATGTTCTCAAATATGCTCTTTTTCGTAAAGCATCTTTTTCGTCTTTTTAGAATCACCCAGAACTGGCCAATACATTGAAAACCTGCCCTTTCAATGCCCGCCACCTGATGCCCAAAAATGAGCTATCACACCACATCCTGAACTGTGAGGACAGGAGATCTGGGAATAGCGAATACCGTAAGATTTAAATGTTGTTGTATCTTCAATGATACTATCTTTGTCAATAAAACCCATTTGCTCCTTGTAGTGAGTCTAACCAGGTTCTTTGGTTAACAGTGGACAGTGCTGAGGTGAAGAGCAAGTGGCAAGTCCCTGTCAGCACCTGGATACCACCAAACACCAATTGTGAGGAGGACTGGGATGCAGGTCGGTACTCTAGTGAGCTGGGCCTGTGATTAATTCAAGCCCAAAGATGCTTTTATGACTTTAAATGTGAGTGACTAAATATCCCAGTGTGAAGTTGATGCACTCTTGAGCCAATGCAAATTTCAGATGTACAGATGCTGTGCTAATTAAGTGACATACTGATCATTTCTATGCATAACTGAATGCATTGGGGAGCTGTCCCTAATTCGGGCAACCATTTAATTTTCAAAGCATGCCCAGCAGGGTGTGGAACAAGGAAAGGTTATTGTATGATGTTGTAATAATAATGCTGTTTCTGTTGTTGCAGAGGCAGATGACGTTGCGCCTCCTGCTACAATTGAGGAGGTGCAACGCTTCGAAGACACTGGTAGGCTAAACACGAGCTTTAAGAAACCATTGTGAAATATTCCTCTTACACTTCATCAATATTTGATCTTTCAAACAATATCTATAGATAAAGGTGATGTAATTTAACCAAAAACAATGAAAATGTAACTTATCATGTATAACAAAATATGAACAAAGATGCCAATTCCTACTGAAGAAAAAGTTAGGACACCCTATGTAGGGTGTCCACACAAATCATTTTGCTTTCCCCTCCTAAATTTCGTTGTTTGGTACCTGTACTGTAACAATGACAAATAAAGTCTATCTATCTATCTAGATTAAAATAAATATGTCCATCACATAGAGAATTGCATGAGAAAATCATGTATGGTTCAAAAGTTATCAAGGTTGACCTCTTTACATATACATGCTAAATTACTGGAATTTATATCAATAGAATCTAGAACTAACAAGGTGTCACTGCTATGCAGAAATGGAACACACATGATGAAATTCAACTTGATCTTTTAAACTATTCAGTTTTATTACATAAAACTATAGCCTATCTGAATTTTAAGACTGAAGATTTTTCAAGTTTTATTTGTTTAGTTATATTGCCACCATCTCTCAATATTGTTAAAATCAAATGTCCATATGTTAAAATATTGAAAAAGACAGATTTTCTTAGGATGTCCTTCCTATCTTTTTCACATATTCCTATCTTATATACTATATGTATATTTAAAAAGAACCACACTTTACCCAACGTTTCAATTGAGTGATGTTGATTTCTCATTCACATTTCTCTTACCATTGCTCATAGAAATAACAGATGCCAGTGACCCAAACAAACTCCTTCAGTGTCCATATGACAAGAACCACCAGATCCGTGGCAGCCGCTTCCCAAACCATCTGATCAAGTGCAGTAAGGTAAGAACTGTAGTGCTTGTCGTGGAATAACTGTTGTAGGAGTAGTTTGCCGTTGCAGACATTGAAATCTCAAATGAGATGTTCTCAAATATGCTCTTTTTCGTAAAGCATCTTTTTCGTCTTTTTAGAATCACCCAGAACTGGCCAATACATTGAAAACCTGCCCTTTCAATGCCCGCCACCTGATGCCCAAAAATGAGCTATCACACCACATCCTGAACTGTGAGGACAGGAGATCTGCGAATAGCGAATACCGTAAGATTTAAATGTTGTTGTATCTTCAATGATACTATCTTTGTCAATAAAACCCATTTGCTCCTTGTAGTGAGTCTAACCAGGTTCTTTGGTTAACAGTGGACAGTGCTGAGGTGAAGAGCAAGTGGCACGTCCCTGTCAGCACCTGGATACCACCAAACACCAATTGTGAGGAGGACTGGGATGCAGGTCGGTACTCTAGTGAGCTGGGCCTGTGATTAATTCAAGCCCAAAGATGCTTTTATGACTTTAAATGTGAGTGACTAAATATCCCAGTGTGAAGTTGATGCACTCTTGAGCCAATGCAAATTTCAGATGTACAGATGCTGTGCTAATTAAGTGACATACTGATCATTTCTATGCATAACTGAATGCATTGGGGAGCTGTCCCTAATTCGGGCAACCATTTAATTTTCAAAGCATGCCCAGCAGGGTGTGGAACAAGGAAAGGTTATTGTATGATGTTGTAATAATAATGCTGTTTCTGTTGTTGCAGAGGCAGATGACGTTGCGCCTCCTGCTACAATTGAGGAGGTGCAACGCTTCGAAGACACTGGTAGGCTAAACACGAGCTTTAAGAAACCATTGTGAAATATTCCTCTTACACTTCATCAATATTTGATCTTTCAAACAATATCTATAGATAAAGGTGATGTAATTTAACCAAAAACAATGAAAATGTAACTTATCATGTATAACAAAATATGAACAAAGGTGCCAATTCCTACTGAGGAAAAAGTTAGGACACCCTATGTAGGGTGTCCACACAAATCATTTTGCTTTCACTTTAGATTAAAATAAATATGTCCATCACATAGAGAATTGCATGAGAAAATCATGTATGGTTCAAAAGTTATCAAGGTTTACCTCTTTACATATACATGCTAATTACTGGAATTTATATCAATAGAATCTAGAACTAACAAGGTGTCACTGCTATGCAGAAATGGAACACACATGATGAAATTCAACTTTATCTTTAAACTATTCATTTTTATTACATAAAACTATAGCCTATCTGAATTTTAAGACTGAAGATTTTTCAAGTTGTATTTGTTTAGTTATATTGCCACCATCTCTCAATATTGTTACAATTAAAATCAAATGTCCATATGTTAAAATATTGAAAAAGACAGATTTTCTTAGGATGTCCTTCCTATCTTTTTCACATATTCCTATCTTATATACTATATGTATATTTAAAAAGAACCACACTTTACCCAACGTTTGAATTGAGTGATGTTGATTTCTCATTCACATTTCTCTTACCATTGCTCATAGAAATAACAGATGCCAGTGACCCAAACAAACTCCTTCAGTGTCCATATGACAAGAACCACCAGATCCGTGGCAGCCGCTTCCCATACCATCTGATCAAGTGCAGTAAGGTAAGAACTGTAGTGCTTGTCGTGGAATAACTGTTGTAGGAGTAGTCTGCCGTTGCAGACATTGAAATCTCAATGAGATGTTATGGAAAGAAGAAAATGGAAAATGGATTGATGTGCACAAACCTGGATGAACTGAGGTTCATAATTGCATCAACATCAGATACAGCCTTTGCAAATCTGCCGCCAACAGAGGATGCATTTCAGCAGCATGTGCAGAGAGCAATGTTCCAGACAGCGGTATGGTGTCACAACCACATGCCCAAACCCCTGTTATGGAGTCCTATTGGCAAGGGGTGGATTATCAGAGATGGGGCCATTCAACCTGTCCTTTTTACAAAACCCCCAGCACCGACAGAAGTGAGAGACATCACTCACTTATATTGCAAAGATGCAATGTGTGGAGAGAGTGGAAAGTGGCAGTGCCTCTCTGTTGGCCTTCCCTGTACAGAGTTCTGCACCTGCTGTGCAGAATGTCAAAATGTGTCCCCTAATGTTTGAGGACTTTATTTAATTGTACTTTGAATTAAGGTTCCAGTTTTAATAAAACCTGTACTATTTACACCTATGTTTTAGAGGCTTGCAATTTAGAACTAATACACTTTATTTTATTGGGTTACTCTTATTCTGACTATTTGGTGATGTAGTTCAGCCACCTGGTATTTCCCTCTCCAAATATGATGACCATTAGAGTGAGCATTCTTAACTTATAGGCTATTATGCCACTTATCCCCCATTCGGAATTTGACTATCAGAGAAGAGGTAGGCCTATGTCTAAAGAAATCTCATTTGCAATAGAACTGTATGAGATATTTCCATACAACTACTGGTTAGTGTTCAATAGCACCCTAGACAATTCAGTAATTATATATTTTTCAGGGATTTCTGTTTTTCTGATAAATGAGAGAAAAGTGATGGAGTCCTATGTTCCTGTCACCAAAAAGTAAAATTTCCGTCTAAACTAAAGCTAAGTTTACAGGACTATAATTCAGTATTTATTTAGGTAAATAGTTGTCTGACTATTTGGTGATGTAGGACAACCACCTGGTTCATACCTCAGCAAATCTGAAGAGGAAAAGAGTGATCATTCTCAAGTTATTGGCTTTTTTGTCACCTTCCCCATATTCGGCCTGGTCTAATTTGGCTCTTTTTCAGGGATTGGGGTAGCTCTAAAGAACAACCAAAAAAACATCTTTTCCCCAAAAATAAAATTTGACAACAATCAATTTCATTAATGGGAGACCCTAAAGATAAGAAAAATCATTGTTGTCATTTGTTCTACCTCGGGTAGGGGTATCTCGAAAACTAAAGCCTTTTTTGAGGACTTGCTGCTAGACTAATAGTGTTTGAGTGCTTTTGACATGTCATTGATTGTATGTAGTATGTTGTGGTGAATGTTGTGAGCCTGAGCAGAAGGGACAATAGCTGCTGCAGGCGGACCAGAGATTCATGCCAATTGTTTTGTTTATTTGATGACCCATTGTGCAGGCAATAAAAGCTGCTTCATCCACCATCCTGAGAGTGTCCCAATCCCTTCAGTACCGCCAAACACAAATTAATACTTTTTAACAAAGACAGATAAGAAGAACAGGGAACATTCCATCGCGAGTGAAGCGAGCAAGCGGGAAAAAATTTGGCCTCCTCAATTCTGGAAGTCACCAGCCTCCTCTACCTCTAGTAGCGGCACCATTAATTGGGACCTATGCTGTCTCTGCCAATGAGATGCTGATGAACCATTGCAAAGACCCAAAAATGAAGGACTTGTATCACTAGAAAGGGAAAAAAAGATTTCTTAGCTATTGCTAAAGTTCTTCCTTCTTCTGTTAATGTTACAATTGATCAGTTGAATGACGGTTCAGGTATTGCAGCAACGCCTAAAACACATAATGCTATGTATCACAAACGCTATAGAAGCTACTGTAGTAGTTGTTGTGTCAAAAGGGCTCAAAAGTATGACGTTGGCTCCTCCTTAGTAGTGAGTCCTAAAAAGCTTCGATCATGTCAACCCAAAGCCTGTGGCATTCATTGTGTCATAGTTCCTGTCCAACTATCTCACAACATCTGTTGCTGAACCCTTACGAGTGTTCAATGATATCGTCCTCCATGGTCCAGAGTTCCTCAAACCCTGTGCAGCTAATACAGAAGATGCCAACCTGCAACCGAGAATGTCAATGTCAGAAGTACAATGCATTTGGCAGCACCCATCACACCTGCAAGACCGACGCAATACGTCACAGCAAAGACATTGACATTTGCCAATCGACCTGACCCAAAAGCCAAACAAAAAAGAAATGGCATTCACAAGCACAACATGACTCCCCTAACTATTATTTTCCCTTTAATCCCGGCCCGATGCAGACATGGCAAAATTCTTCAGGATTGAAAATCAGAGGGAGCCACCCAGCATTTCCAACCAAGGACTTTTACGCAGCGGCACAAAGGCAGACATTCTTGAATGCATGAATGTGGGGGAAAAAAACATATCAGCAGCAAGCACTGTAGTTGTGCTCGATGGCGCAGTAATGGTCCAAATGATCTGGCCAATTATTATAATATATCCAGAATTTTCCTGGATACACAGTGTACAGGTTTTTTGCCCTTGCCTGCTTGCCTTGCCTGCTTGAGTGTTCTGTCATCATGTGAAGTGCATTGGGTCACATTTTGTGAGAAATGTGCCATACAAATCAAACTGATTTGATTTTGAATTACTCAATTACTTGAATTACCCATAGAACAGGGTCAAGAACTTAAGTAGGAGATGGCAGAACTCCTATTCCAAAGGATAACTGGAACAACAACTTCCTGAAGAATGAAGAGAATGAAACAGACTATTTGGACTTATCAGCGATGAGCTCACTAAGCATGACATGCAGGGTAAATTCCTCCTTTCTACCAAGAGGGATGTTGTACTCTCCAACAGACCTGAATATGACATATCTGCACTTCAGCCTTGTAACCATCCTGAAGCAGACATTAGAATATTCTGCACATGGCACAGGCTGGGGCCAATGGCCATAAAAAGGCATTTGTCTGTACGGTTGACAGCGATGTTGTAATCCTTGCAATCCGCTTCTTCAACACACTAGGCCTCACAGAGCTCTGGATTGGCTTTGCTTGCAGAAAGAACTACCGGGACATTCCTGTTCACGAGATCTGCAATGCTCTTGGTCCCAAGAAGTCACTGGCCTTACCTCTCTTCCATGCGCTAACAGGATGCGATCAGCCTTCCTGGGCTATGGGAAAAGAAGTGCATGGGCAGCTTGGGAGGCAACACCAGATCTGACAGAAACCCTGGTCACCCTCACCTTGGAGCCTGAACAGATCAACACAGATGTCCATGTCTGAAGACTGGAGCGTATGGTCATCATCATGTACAGCAAGAGCTTTGGCTCCAGCCGAGTAGATGAAGCCAGACATCAGCTTTTATCAAACAGTACCAAGTCCCTTGAGAACCTGCCTCCCACCTAAGCTGCACTGATTGAGCATGTCAAAAGGCACCAGGCTTGCATTTCTAGTTCATTTGGTTCAAAAGTTATAGCCGAAACCTTTTTCAGAGGGCGGCCATATTGATTTGGCCGCCATGGCAACCCCGGTGGTCGTTGGCTCGGGCACCCAGGCTAAATCATTAGGGCATACTCTGAGCTACATCTGGGCCAAATTGGGTGCTTTTGCACAAATTTGCATAACAATATCCCTAAGGCCCCCAACAACCCTTCTACTGTAAAGATATGTATATGCACAATTTAGATATTTATCATATAATCCATTTAGGCATATTATATCCACTTATGCACTCCTACAGTCCATGATTATTTGAAAGTTGGGACACACTCATTTGTATAACATTCTTTCTTACAGATCAATTAATTTAATGATCAATTAATCTACAGCCAAACATAACTCGTGGATTGTTTGTCCTATCTCTCATCTATTTATCTACCTACCTATCTATCTCTGAGTGTTGCCAGTGATGACACAGTGTGCCAAACAGTATAGAGTTGTTTAGTCATAATTCAACTAATTCAGACATGGTATAATGAAACTTGGTGCAAGTAATTGTGATTACACCAATGAGCCAAAATATTATGGCCACTGACAGGTGAAGTGAAGGGAGATACAAAACAACATTTACAAACCACACAACTTGGGCCTGGAGTGGTAAACAGTCGAGCAGTTTCAAGGCCTGCGGGCCGAAGTTGTCCCAGAACTTGCTGACCCGTCAGGTACCAAGAGAATGGGTCCTTGGGTAGCCAAGGGAACCATATGTACCATATTGTATACAATGTGTAGTCGTGTTACTTAGATTTCCCCCATATAATCCCAGCGCAGTCAAAGTAGATTTACTGTTTACTAGTCAATCTCCAGAACAGCTTCAGCAAAAGATAGAATAATGTGACTAAATACAGAGCACTCGATTCCGGCTGTGGACATATCCTGCATGTCATCCCTTCTCTCTCTCTCTCTCTCACCCATCCTTCCTGTCAAAATCACTACTGTCTCTATCAATACAAAGAAAAATATGAGTGTAACTGCCCCACTCAGAAAAATTACTTTAGAAATACAGAGCCCTAATGGAGATCTAGTTCATGTACTGAAAGGAGTTAATATGCTTACTTAAAAGTTTACATTTACATTCTAACCATTTACAATGAGAGATTACAGGGACAGTCTCCCTGGAGTAATTTAGGGCTTACTCAAGGGCACACTAGAGTGGTGGTGTTCCCAGGGGGTATTTGATCCTTCTGATCACCAGTCCAACTCATTATCCCCCTAGACCACCACTCATTTCCATGTTCATGTTTCTGTGAAACATTTCCAAACTAAATAAGCACTGCACTGTCAACCACACAGGTCCTTTGTAGGTGTCGTGTAACTAAAATATAAATGTGAAAATGATTGACAGACATTCATAGTTTCAGTTACAAGTAGTTTGCATTGATCAAGGGCAGAGAGAGAGAGAGAGAGAGAGAGAGAGAGAGAGAGAGAGAGAGAGAGAGAGAGAGAGAGAGAGAGAGAGAGAGAGAGAGAGGAAGGAAACACTATTGTCATTGCAATTCCCTTTGCAATCAAAAGAGGGCGCAATCATGCATAGGGTGCCTTTATTGATTGATTGAAAACCTTTATTGTCCCCAATGGGGAAATTTTGTTGTCAAACAGCTCAGTTAGGGCAGAAAACATTCAGTACAGAAAACAGAAAAACATTCAATAAAAAACATAAAACAGTGCAGGCTCAATAAGTAAAAAGTTCCAAAAGTTCCATCTCCAGGTCTCCCCCACCCTGCAGGGCCTGGTTGTAGAGTCGGAGTGCAGCTGGAATAAAGGACTGTCCAAATCTTTTTGTACTTTGACGGGGGAGAACAAATCTGTGGCTGAACTTGCTCCTCATCCCTGCCAGCTCGCAGTACATCGGGTGGGAGGGATTGGCCAGCATGGCCGCCAGTTTTTTCCCCATCCTCTGTTCTGCCACCACCTCTAGGCTGTCCAGCCCGGTCCCCACCACAGAGCTGGCCTTCTTCACCAGTTTGTTTAGCTTCGCAGCATCCCTGGCACAGATGTTTCCACCCCAGCAGGCCACGGCGAAGAACAGAACGCTGGCAACCACCGACTGGTAAAACATTTGCAGCAGCTTGTTGCAGACACCGAAAGACCTCAGCCTTCTCAGGAAAAACAGTCTGCTCTGCCCTTTCCTGAGAAGAGCCTCGGTGTTGTCAGTCCAGTCCAGTTTGTTATTAATTTGTACTCCCAGGTACCTGTAGGAGTCCACCCTCTCGACTTCCACCCCCTTGATGGTGATGGGGGCTGGGGTCCTTCTCTTCCTCCTAAAATCCACCACCAACTCCTTTGTTTTGCTGGTGTTAAGCAAAAGGTAGTTGGTGTCGCACCACTGCACGAAGCTCTCCACCAGGGCCCTGTACTCCTCATCCCTGTCGTCTGTGATGTAACCGACGATAGAGGAGTCATCCGAAAACTTCTGCAGGTGGCACTTTAATAAATAAGGCTATATGTAACATAGCTGGCAAATACATATCTTGTTTCTGCTTATTCTACCAACTTAACCATTTAAAAATGTAACAGTGAAATTGAAACCTCTGGGTTTTCCTGCTATGTATGCACGGTGCTTTGCTCGGGCCAATCCTCTTGTGTAGTCACCATGATTTTAATTCATACACACAGTCACAGAGAGAGAGGGCAGAAGAACTAGGGTCCTCTATGGAGGTGCTGTCATTGCATGTGTATACTAGACTGCGGTAACTCCGGTCAGACTGGTGCAACAAGTTTCCACACGCTGCAGTGCTGCTGTGTGGATAAAATCTTGAAGAAAAAACATTGACACAGCAAGAAAACAGCCACCACAATGGTGTTGTTATACAACAATGGTGTTAGTATACAATAGTAATTGCACAGTAGTGCCTATAGAACAACTTATGTAAAGTGTTACTTGGCTGAAAGTAGGCTACAGTACAATAAAACCACCTCCCCCCCATTGATCACCTTTTCCTGGGAACCAGGAAGAGGAGTAATGCTGCTGACAGACATTAACTCTGTGACATACAGTATCTGGGTCACGGTGCCAATGTAAACCATTAGACATAAAGTATTTTGTCTGACTCCCTCAAAAACAATCTTAACCCACTGAGCTAAAGCCTGGACATTGAATGTTCAGGTTAATTGACACGGTCATATGCAGGCATGTGTATGAACCACCTCCCTGACAATAGCATGGCCACAATTCACCAGTCCCTAAAGCATTTATTCCAGATTAAATGTTTCCACTTTCTTTCAGTGTAACCTTTTACATATAGCAAAACTAACTAACCTATAGGCTACACTTGATGATGCAGGCAGTGCATCTATGTTCTATTTATTTATTTAAGTCTACTGGATGTGATTGTATATCAAAATCCTGCTGAGCTATTGGCCCTCCAAAGACTACAATTATAACATTATTCTTATTCTAAAGCCCCCACAGGTTTATTAGCAGGCCTGTGAGTGAGCGATTGATTAAAGTGGCTTGGGTACAGTGTGATGTGATCCATTAACTTGATTAATTAATACGCGCCCTTGAACAAGATAATCCTTTCCAACTCTCTGGATGAAACAGACAAAGTGTCTTGACTGTCTGTCCTTGTTGCAAGAGAATGAATGAATGGTCTTTATTGTCATTGATATAGTACAGGTACCAAACAACGAAATTTGGGAGGGGTGGCTCCCCTGGTGCTAGGAAAAAAATAACTAAAAACAAGAAGGGAAAAGAGCTGGTTTACATAAATAAAGGCTATGTACACTATCCACTATACTATACTATACTATACTATACAAATAAAACACAGTGCTGTACTCTATGCTATGCTATACCTATTCTAACATTTCCTATTCTCTGAACCTTATGTACCCCAGGGTTGTCATATTGCACATAGTGTTATTGCACATTCATTTAAAGTGTCGCAGTTTGCAGGTTTGAAATGTACACAGTTGTGTTTCAGTATTACACTTGATTTCAATCTAGTAGCTGCCATCAATTTGTCTAGATTGTCCAGGGCCCAGAACCTAGGACATGGCTGATAGCAGGCGATTTGCCTTCAACCTGTAGCCTTGTGCGCAATGATGCCGCGGTAAAAGCACAGAGCAGCTAGTGAACATGGATGTGCGTTGTTGAAAGTGACAAAGGTGTGTCTCTTTTGGAGCTGGGAGAAGAAGCCATTTTGTACAACGAGGCGTGTGTCTGTATGTCTGTGTGTTTCTGTGTTCACGTCAGTAGCAGGAAGCGTGCCATTGTGCGTAGCCTGCCCTATGAGAGCGAAAAATATTCTGTGTTGGAGGGGCGAGCAGTTGTAACAACACCCAAACCTTTTTCTTCACTTTCCTGAGCGTTCACTGTCCCTTTTCACCACTATTTCCTCTGTGCAATGGATGGGTATGTTATTTTTTTCTTTCAATAATTACCCATTTTACTCGCTGTTGTAACATATTCAGCTGTAACATAACATCTCTAGCAGTGTTTGATGTGTTCAGCGGGCTATGTTATAGGCTGAATTATAGGCACGGTAGAAAAAAGGAATTAGACGCGGGAGGGGGCGCAAACCAAACAAGCCCCTCTCAACCTATTAAAGCTTACGTTTTGATTATTTAAGTGTTAAGATAGGTATTGTCGATTTGCAAATGATTGCAAACAATTTCTCACAAAGATCAGAGGCAAACAACATTTTCCGTGTCCTTTATGCGCATGGATCATGTTTGCATTATCTAAGTTGATTTACGGAAGTGATAGAAAAATAGACAGTTCCCTTCCAATAATGTAGGAAGCTCATGCATGGTTTCTATAATTAACTTCATTTGATTTTAGACCATGCTCACTCGGGGACAAGAAAACGATACTAAAATGTACAAATCAAGACATGCTGCCATTTTAAGATATGTAAGGGGCGTTTCTGTCTTGTTCTCGAAAACAACATAGGCTTCAGCGTACATAAAAGCATCGTTTTGGGAGGAAATAGAACTCACGCGCATAGATGTGGTTTAGTGAAATTATTCTTTAATCCAAGTAAACCTTGAATGATAACATAGAGATGTCTCAGAAGTCAAGGAAGCTATTCTAAATCATTGTTTACAACTCGTGTGCGTGGGAAAAGACGGACATGTGGGCGGGGGGCTGGTTCAATAGCCTAGTTTGAATTAAATAATAATACTTCGTCGCGCCTCCATTTCCCCACTATTTCAGTTATTTAATGTGATTTAGACGTGTGTGGCTATAAGTAGTCTTGAAATAAGGCATTTAAAGTAATAAATGCACAGGCATATACACCTAGAAATAAATGAGAAATAATCCTGCAAACGCACTCGTTTTATTATGATATGAACAAAACAAAATCCTCAAAATGTATAGGCCTACTTTAAATTGGTGACCAAATAAATGGTGTTTGACCGCTTATTTGTAAAAATGTCAATGCCACCCAGAACTTCTGCTGTGGTTTGCCACGCTGCCTTTTCGAAACAAAAGACAAAAGCTCAACGTCTCATCGCTTGACTGTTGACCGCGGCGCCCTCCTCTTTGTAGGCTAATGGAACAAAAGCATTGTAATGTGTAACGAACCGAAGTGGATCATCAAAGTGAAATCACTCCTACACGAGTTGGGGCTACAAGAATGGATACAAAAGTAGCGCATAAATGTTGCAATTCATGGTCTCAATGGCGTATTTTGTGACCGCCTCTGTGTCTTGGGGATTTCCGTAATTGTGGGGCATCATCCATCTTTATCATCGACATAAAATACCATGTTAGCCTACATATACAAAATAAACTACAAATGTAACTGGAGTGTTTGCCCCCCCCCTTTCTCGTTGATGTCTGTAACAATAGATATGTCAGAAGCTGTGTTACTAATTAAGCATGAAATAGGTATTTTGTGTTTTCTTGAAAGTTTGCCAGGTGTTAAGCCCATCATGATAATATTGTCAGAATAGTTAATATTATGTTTTTTGTTGTTGTTGTTTGTTTTTTAATCAAACATGAAGATGAAGGTACAAACACACCCACCCACACAGTGTGAATCAGTTTGTGCTCTTGTCTTACCTTAACTATTAGGGTTAGGCTTTCAACTCTTCCAGGGATGGTTTGTTTGTAAAGCTATACAATTCAGCAGTCTATTTTAATCTATCTACATAAAGCAACAATTGAAGTCATAGGATACAATCATTTGACGTGTAACATTTGAACCCAACCATGATCACTCATACCTATACCAATAATATCCTTTAACCCAGTGTCGCATCACAAAGAGCAAGATATTCTTAATCAAATATTATTCAGCATGCACTTATTAATACTAAATGAACAGGATCAGAGCTATGCAGTGGTAGCTATCACGCTATAAAACATTTGTTCACTGTGTTCTAAGCTCAGCTACAGATATCAGTAGATGGAAAACATAGTGATATTAATTACCCATAAAATGTGTTTATGATGTTGATATTCAGTGTCTGATAATGATAGATCAACAGTACACCCACGGCAACATACAGGATGTCTCACTGCGTGAACAAGGGAAAACTATCTTGGGTCTAGAGAGCAGCGCTTGAATGCAGAATTGGAGGCCAATTGACAGCTTATGGGTTGACATTGACAACACCACAATGTCTTCCTGGAGTTGTTGGGTGAGAAATATGCAGTGTTGATTAGTAGACCATTCTAATTAGAGTTGTGACCAGTGGAGTTAGAAATCAGGGGACGGGTTCATTGTAATGCATAGAATGGAATGAGGAATAGTATCAAGCCAAACCCCAAATACCATTCTATTTACGCATTACAATGCGTCTCCTGATTTCTACCTCCACCAGCTTCCCCCGGAGCCAACATGTATAATGTATTATTGACTAAAGTATTTACTAGATTAGCATTACACAACTGTTTATCTATAAGTAATGTAGCCAGGCGGAAGTCTACAAGTGTTCTTCTAGCATTTAAAAGCATTCGTAAACATTTACAAAACATATTTTGGAATTGATCATTGTTGAATTTTCAGCGTATGAAGGAGACTTTGATGATAATTATGTTTGGTCAGTTTCAAGTTTGTTAAATGGTGTGCACCATCCATGTGTATGTCTGCATGAAATGAAGGAAGTGTAATTGGAGAACCTCCTCTCTTTCAAATTGCAGCTCTCATGAGGTAATAAAGCATGTAAACGTTACACAACAGTATCTCAACACATAGTGAGTCGCCTCAGAATATACTGTAGCACTGCGGTATCTGTAATGGGAAATACAATGTTCCCCTGCGCAAGTCTGATTTTATTAAAGCCCATGGCTATAAGGAAGGAAAACAATTTCATGTGATACTGGCCCTCACATCATCCCCAGCCCTCCTGGAGGGGTAGTTTGGTTAGATGCATGCAGCGTAGAGCATGGGAACTAGACACAGATGCTGAACATTGCTGAGTAACCATTGGTCTGCATACTCATTCTTCCCACCAACCAGTTGCATGCTTATACTTGGTCATCCAAACAGACCAATGACATGACTGATTCTCTAAAAAAAATGCTACGGACATTCTGACAATGGGTGTAACTTAGCTTAGTAAAGGAGTTGACTGTTGTATGATGTCACGAGTGTAATAAGACTAGTTCCTTGTTTACTAGTTACTAGTTCCTTCCTGGTGTGATAACCAGATGTTAGACACAAGCTGGAGAAGTTGAAGAAGCACATGCAATATGTAAGGAGTGTGAATGAAAAAGAGATCAGAAACCGTAATGTTGTCTTGTCGGTTGCATTGGGGTTAATGGCGGATGAATGACTCATTCTCTTCTTGAAGTATTTCCTTGATTCAGTGTCATCAGAAAACAACAAGCTGTAATGTTTGGGGCAGGAGTGTTTTTCTGTGCTTTTGTGGTCCGCTCACTTCAGTGTACTGCCAAAGGCCATATGGAATTACGACTCACATGTCTGCCATTATGCATCCCATGCATTCACTGTTCTCTGCTGAAAACAGTGCATTGTTTCATCAGCAATTTTCTTTCAATAGAAATTCTCAAGTGCCTTTTTGACAATGATTCATGTTATTGCTTCTACTGCCAGCTTTTGATCATGCATTCAAGTAATGATGTACAAAGGAAAAGGTAATCTGACTTCTGAACGATCTGTGTTTGATTGTAGAATATAAAAACGGGAAATGACATAGTAAGTGTTTCTTTATAATACAAAACACACCTCCTAAACTGAGAGAGCTTTAGAACCCCTGTAGCGTGTTCTGGTTCTGGGCCCAGTGTGATAGGGCTATAGTTGGGGTGGAGGAGGATGGTGCCTTCTCTCCACTCTCCTAGGCAGATGGAGGAGTTAAAATGGCCCCTGGTGATGACGCTGCACCATCATGCCTCTGAGGACAGCACTTGTCGTTAAAGTACGCTGCATTGCCAGCCCTAAGCCTCGTATATGTTACGAGTAAAAAGGAACAAAGCACCATGTCACAGACTTCTTTGTTGCTGCTTTTAATACAGGAAACTGTAGTGACTGTTTCCTGATTTGCCTCTTGTTTCTTTTCCTGGTACACATGGTTGCAGGAATGTGGTTGGTCTGAGTCATCTTTCCTGCATGACGGCGTTAGTGGAGGGGAATACCTTTCAGCTGGAAAACAAACACAAAATGGACAACCAATATCTCAACAGAAAATGAGCACTCCTGTCACATCTGAAATCGCTACCATTACGGTTCCCCCGTCCCCTGTCCCAGAGTAGGACAAGGTTACAAGCTGGAAGTTGCTTAGATTGTTGCAGCTGCTCTTTTCTTAATTTTTAGCTCATATGGAGGGACGCATCTCAAAGACATTTCCAATGACGATAGATTGAATGTAATTGTATAATTGATCATTTTGCAAGAGAAAGTCAGAAGTTCCATATGCTATTGCTATATTTCATGTGATGGAACAATGTGTCTGCCTACACATAAATACTCAGTATGGTGCACGGTGTACTGGACTATAGACTACTGTAGCAGGGTGAAGTGAACTCTACAGCCTGCCACGATCAAACTATATGTTGTGTTTGTCTTTACACTAGGGGTTCCCAAACATTGTTGTTTTTGCGGCCCCAAATTGACATCAATCAATCAAATGGCCCCAACACTTGATTGCGGGCTATTCCAATTTCCAACACATAATGATGTCCAAGTTATATTCTAATCACCTAAAATGTGAAGGTATTGGTCAGATTAAAACGGCAAATAGTACACATGCAATGTAGGCATCAGGTGCAATGCGTAGACATTGTTTGTCTTCATACAAAATGTAAAAAAATATGTATTTTTAAATAAAATCATAGATTAGTTCGTTTTATTTTCTGAATTTAAAATCAGGGGAACCAACAACCAGTTTGGGAACAGCTGTATTACACCTTGAGGTGAAGGTTGGTGAAGGTCAATATTATTGTTCTCTACTATTGAACTCTCTCTTTCTCTCCATAAGCACAGAAAAGAGGAAGTGAGGTACTGTCCTACTTTTGTGAGACACTTCTGCATTTTGTCAGCTACATCCAAACCTACTGTCACTGAAAAGCTTTGGGTTTTGGGTTAAAAAGCATTTGATTATATGACAACATAGTAAAAAATGAGAAGCCATCCTCTCACTATGGAGTTGGACTACATTTAGTAAAATCACAAAGTTGCCAGAGCTAATGGACAGTGGCGTCGCCTTCTAAAATACCACTTGTTTACCCTGCACTAGCCCCCCCAAAAAACCTGCTAGGGTCTTTCTGTGTAACGATAGAACATACGTGTCTGTAATATACCCTTTCAACACCATTGGCCTTTTACAAGTGCCCACTTGATTTTATGATGCATGATGTGGCGCTGTTGTCAAAACAGCATATCCACAAATACACTATGTAACACCTGTTTCAACAGGTTTGCAATGTGTAAACAGATAGGATTCATTATGCATCTCACTATTTAATTCTAAACCTGCATGAGTCATCCACCCTCTCACAGGTTCCTCACACGCTTGAGGGATCTCGAGGTTTGGTCTTCTCGCTGTTCTTTTTTTGTGCTTTCAAAATAAGAGCATTTAATTGTCAGGCCTTAAGCCTTAGGTCACTTCTTGACACACTGTGGGCCGGTTTCACAGACAAGGCTTAAGCCTAATCCTAGACTAAAAAACATCTTCAATGGAGATTTTACATTGAGGGCCGGTTTCACAGACAAGGCTTAAGCCTAGTCCTGGACTAAATCACACTTTCAATGTAAAATCTCCAATGAAGATGCTTTTTAGTCCAGGATTAGGCTTAAGCCTTGTCTGTGAAACCGGCCCTGAAAGTGTGATTTAGTCCAGGACTAGGCTTAAGCCTTGTCTCTGAAACCGGCCCTGTATGTAATGAAATGGTGAAAAAAAGAAAAGAAAAGATAAACTCACTTCAAGTTGAAATACCCCCATCCACGCCAATGGAATTGCTAGCTTTCCGGTGACAGCTTGTTAACAACTTGTATTCCGGCGACGGAGTGCTAGAAGGCAGTACTGTTTGCAGCAGTGTGGTGCACTCTTACATGTACAAGAATGGCTTTATAAGAGCCCCCCTCCTAACAGTATGGCATCTCCGTTTCTGGGCTCCTGGTTGGGCACTACGGGTGCATGACATGTATTTGTAGGAGTGATTTTTATACACTGAGGGTTGTTTTCCAAGCTGGGGGAGTGTAGTTGCTGTGCTGATGTCATCAGAACGTCTGGGACCATGGCAGGCTGTACTGACTCAACTGAGGAGTGATGGGAGACTGGTGTGAGACGTTTCAGAAAGTCACATGAGACGGCCACAGGTTACTTTGACTTTGTTCCTCTCCTGACTCACTCCTTCATCATGCCACCTTGTGTCATGTTCAAGGGACTATTTTTCTCCTCACACTTTCTCGTGACCATTTTTCTTTTGCATTCGGTTAATTCTCCAAAGAATGTCACCGTCATATGACTACGAAATCCTTTTTTTTCCCTCTTCCTTCTTTCACCCTTCTCTCTTCTTGTCGTAGCCAAGTTCTCAGTGCTCTCTTACGTCTGAATCAAACCTTGAACATACTGTAGTTTAATATTTTCATATTTAATATCATAATATTTTCTAGCGATAGTAAATGTTAACGTCTACACTTTCATTCTCAAGCTTTCGCCATTTGGCTAAAAGAACACCTCATTAACCCTAGCTGCTTTCCTACTTACGGTACGTGGTACAATCCTGTTTCGAAACCTTTCCCCTATCTTCCCTGTATGTGTCCCTCTACCCCATGGTGGCAGGGGGGTGTATTCTCTCACCCACCTCCCCACCCCCTTTATTTTGACTGTCGACCGCCGTGTTGGTATTCTGCTCTGTGCTGACTGGCTGTGTTTTGGCTAGGAGGGTCGGGTGGCAGGCTGTGAGGAGCATTGTTCTGGTACTGTACGACTGTTGCTCCCCTCCGCCCCCCCAGAGACTCCCCCTCGCCCCCCCCCCCCCCCTTCTCTCTCCCCAGCGCACTCGGCTCATCTGAGAGGAATGTCAGCTATGTGGCGGGCCCTTCAGAGCCGGGCCTCAGCGCCACGTCCCGGGGAGAGAATGGTGGCTAGCATTCCAGGGGGTGCGGTGCTGTCCACCTTCCCCCCCATTTTTTTCCCCAGGTGTGCTGGGCACCTGTCTTGGCAAGTGATTGCACAGGTGAAACGGGCAGAAGGACAGTTAAACACTGTCATGGGGAGATGAGGTTAACTGTTGTCGAACACAGGATATGCATATTGTATACTATTGTTGTCCTGGGACATGACCTCCCTGAACCCCATCTACTGTACAAGAGGAGAAGGAGGAGGAACACCTTCAATTCTCCTTCACAAAGCTCTCTCTCAGATCGGAAGTACATGACTTGAAGAATTGCTTACTCACCAAAAATGCCCGTGGGCCCTTTTAGCATAAAGGTTAATTTAGACAGTGAATGAACTTCCAATTTCACTTTAAACACCAAAGAGGCTACCTAGGCTACAGTACAGAGGAACTTACGGCAATAGCCAATTAACATACAAGTCACATTATCTTTGCTTAAAGTTTAAATAAGAATCAGCTTCATTGGGAAGCCATTTTGGGGTCCATGCAGGAGATTGGGGTTCCACTGTCTGGGTTTCTCTTTTCACTCTGTCAGACAATGCAACCCAGGTAAACATGTGACTCAGGATCAGGTGACTTGGCTCTCTGGAGCTGATAGTCTGCTGGTTAGGTTTCAGTTCCCTGCTCATTATTACCTCTCCCCTCCCTCCCCCCATTAGAATATTAAAGGGAAACCAACACCCGCCTAAGCTCTGCCACAGCAACCTGAGTTACCAGTTCCTGTTGCTTCTTGCTTCTACATCCAAGCAAGCTGTTCAAAAGGACTCCTGGTGCTCCTAGAGCATGGTGGACACTGGGGTTATTTTACCTTGTTAAGCTCCACTTTCGTTAGATTACTCTCAAAACACACACGTTGGTTTGCGATGGGTCTATGTATGTGCAACCCGCAAGCCAGGGATTTCAAGATTGGTTGTTGAGACTTGTGGTAGCTAGCTATTATGGCTCCTTTGCGTGCTACTAGATGAGTTATACTTTAATAGAACAAAGCCTTCACGGAAATTAGCTGTTTCTCACTAAGCAAGAGTTATGTAATTATAACCTTTCACCCAATTTCTACCAGGTTGTTGACAAGTGTTCTCCTCCAAATGAAGGACGGTTCATGCACAATGTTCTTGATGTTCCATCAACATCCTAGAGGAGACAGTCATTATCTGGTTTCAAGATACCATTGCCCAGAAGCTGTAGACCCATATTCTAACCCATGCTAACAGTACACTGACTGATTTACTGATTGCCTGAGTTCCACCATGCTGAGAACTGTAGTGCCATCCATGCTAACATTTACTGACTGAGCTTTGCCATGCCACCCCATTAGCATGGTGGACCTCATTCGTTCAGTCACTGTACAAGCTCCATGGTAACCGTGCTCCAAGCCCTATATTAGCATACCAATCGTGTGGCTTTCTCAAAGTGCGGTGTCTCTTATTAGATGACTGTCATATTTGTCTTTGTGGCTCTGATAGCGGTTATACTCGATGGGCAAGTCTTGCCTCATGCCTCAGCTCTGAATCCCCCACCCCATCCTAAGCATAAACACACACACACACACACATACACAGTAGTACATGCATAGTATACATACTGCCGAACACAACCACTTGCTCGTCTCTGTAGACCGCACTAAAGAGCTACATACTGACCAAGGCAGGCCCGGCTTCGCCTTTCAGCGCCACTTGTTAATTTGAGTGTGCTGCCGCCTTTGTTTGGTCAGTGGTATCCGGTTACTGATGAAGGGGGCCCGGCTTCAATAATAGATATCACAGACAATGGGGCTGGCGCATGCATCCTACCCCTAGCTCCCACCACTCACACCCCCCCCTCCCCTCCACCTCCCCTCCCTCCTCAGCAGCCTCCCTCCCACTCAACCAACCTTCCCTAGCCAGCCGGAGCTCCATGGTCTCTGGCCTGAGTCTACACGACAGGGCAGCTGTTAGTCTTGTCTGTGCCACAGTGCTCTTGTTTCTAGGGAGATTGCTTATCAACCTGTTGAAGATTTTGCTCCCCCCCTCCCCTCCCACCCCTCACCCTCTCCCTCCCTGCCTCCGTAGCTGCTGGGTCTTTATCCCTGCCCACCACCCCCCCTCCCTCCTTCCCTCCCTCTCTCCCTCTGATGTTGCTGCTCTCATTTCAACAGGGGTAGGATAGGCGATGGGATTTTGTTTTCCGGTGAATGCAAATTTGTTGTAAGTTAATTTGTATACAAGCACAACAGACTTAATTTGCTCCTCTTCTCCAGTCTGTCTTCAACACACAGGATCTGGTACACACACACACACACACACACACACACACACCCTCGCTCCCTCCCTCTGGTTTATCTCTCCTCCCATTCTGTGGCGTGTCTCTGTCTCTCCTCTCCTCCCCCTGTTCTCTCTCCTCTCTCTCCCAAACACTGTTGCACTTGCTTCTCTCAAGCTCTCTCTCTCCCTCTCTCTCACACTCCTCTCTTGACTTTTGAATCCTTCTATCTCTCTCTTTCCTCTACTCTCTTCTTCTGTTCCTCCTTTCTGCTTGGGCTGCCGTCATCATGCTTACAGGGGGACTAAACTGACATGCTACCAATGACTTTCAGGTAGGCTATGGTAGAACTAGCCTTCAGTTTTCATTGAGACGGGACTCTCTGTCTCTCTTTGTTATTTGGTGTTCGTCATTAGCTTATATTAGGCTTTGTGCTTGAGAAGACAAAAAATGTGTATGTTTTGTTTTTATGTATATTTGTTCTCCTTTTAGTTTCGTTGATCCACATGCGTTTTTAAAATTACTGGGAGAAGTGGTTATGCAATGCATTTTTTTCGGACTCGTAGAACGAGTTGGATTACCTCGAAAGAACACTCTCAGAGCATGTGGCATGTCAATGGTGCTGGTGTAAGCACCTTAGCCTGTGGTGGTACTAGGTGTATATATATCAACAAACATTAAACATGCCATACTGTAGATATGGCACCGTTTAACACGCTTTGTGAGCAAAGTCCAAAGTGGAACTGTCTCAGACTATGTCTGGCTACACCAATCTACTTGTACCATGCAACTTTTGTGCTTTTTAGACTTTTTTCCCCCTCTGTCTGACTGTGAAAGTCACTTAACACATTAGTTAAATCGGAGTTGCTGTCACTTTTGTATCCACATTGATCTTCTGTGTTGTACATCTTTGTATATTTTGTACAAATATTCAATCTGTCTTGTCTCTGCATGTTCAGGTGAGGTGTGGTGACTGTTGTTTGTGACCAGAGGTATTTCAGTGGAGGACTGTACAACTGTTAATCCTATTAAGAACAGTTGGTTACACAGATGATGGATCTATCTATTGCTTTGATTTGAAGTTGACAGATTCAAGTGTCATCGATTTGCAATTGGATTGCATCGAGGTAATGTGAGACGCCCTACCGCTCAGGTGCACAGTGTGATTAGGGAGTGAAGCTGCTGAGCTGGGCTTCATACAAAAGCTACAGCTCTCTAAGGAGGGGCTTTGGTCATAGATAGATAGATAGATGGATGGATGGATGGATGGGCATAGAGATATTTATCTTTATGCTCTGGGCTGGTATCTGGATGTCTAACAGAAATTCTAGGTTTGTGTTGAACAGTGTGTCTTTACCTATTTTCTGACACTGGCAGAAGCAGAGCTGTCATGTTCAGTACACCATTAGTTCATACACTGTACAGTAGGCTGTGCAGATGGATAAGGATGGAATTTGAGTTACAATTCACACTGGCAAATTAGTTCGCTTGTGCATTCATATGCCGCCATTTTGTTTTACCCATATCCTATCCATAGACTAATAGAAGGGCAAAACCATGGAGAATATACTGTTATAGGATTGACAGGATATACATGTATTTTGTTATATATGACTGTAAACTTATATTGTTATTATGCTTCATAATTTATTTTATTTGTTTTTCAACTTGTAGAAGCTCTCCATCTTTACTATACTGAGGTACACTACATTCCTGTACAAACACACACACACACACGCACACACACACACACACACACACACACACACACACACACACACACACACACACACACACACACACACACACACACACACAGACAACCAACCGTGTAAAGACTGAACGGGAATAAGCAGGGCCAATCTCCAGCCTGCTGTCTCGTCTCCATGGTGACTGTTTATGTCACAGTGTCAGTTGAAGTAATGACTTCGCAAACGTTTTTGCATGTTTTCACATCAGCACCCGTTTGTATGGCAACTTGAGCATCTTGGGAAAAGGAATTGTAACATATGGTGCCACCTGGGAGAGTGGGGTGCATATTAAGATAAATGAATGAATTGCCACAATGAATAACCTTTAAGTCCTGGGTCAGGTAGGTTTAGCTTGCTGCCGATATGAATCGTATCAAATGGCCAAACAGGAGCTCGATGGACTCTTTACCTCTGAAACTCCTCTGTGGACTCCCTCTAGGGTTTCCATGGTGATGCCTCCTCCTTTTCACAACAAATCATCAGATCCAACAGGGGCAGGCTTAAGAGATTAAAGGCTTGTTTGTCACTAACATTGAGAGAAACCTTAAACCAAAACATATAGCTTTGACTTGTCCTTCGGCCACCTGTGTTTCCTCTCGTTTTAGCCTAGGTTAATGCACTTTGAAAAGGGCTGAGGCAATACCTTTCATTTTTTTGATCATTGCTGTTGAAAAGTATGTGTACTGTAGATGTTATTCCGACCCTTTGAATATTATTTTACCTGCTATGTTCAAATGAATGATCGAATGAGAGGGGGGGGCGTTCCTAGGTAATAACCAAGACTGATGTATCTTTACCACTGTATGAATGTGACTGTCTCTACATAAGATCAAAATGACAGAGGAACACTTATATACTTAGCAGATGACGAAATAGGCCCATGAACAAGAGTAATTACATTACGGTGTCTCTGGTGCACTAATTACAGACACTTAGCAGTGATGATGTCGGTTAAGGAAACTGCACGGACTAGAGCTTTAACTGGCGCCAGTGTGAATGCCAATGTGGCCGGGTCTCGGGAGGGCAGCACCCGTAGGTACCCGTCAAGCGGGGTTGGCTACATGCATCTGAAATGGCAGAGCAGCCAGGGGAGACGGTGTGTGGAACCTCTCTCTGTGTTTTCATTATGGCTACCTCACAGGTCAGAACGGCCTCTGTCTGTGTGTGTGTGTGTGTGTGTGTGTGTGTGTGTGTGTGTGTGTGTGTGTGTGTGTGTGTGTGTGTGTGTGTGTGTGTGCGCGCGCATGTCTCCCTCAGCTTCCCAAATGTCAAAGATATCGGCGAGGGGCTTAGCTGGAAAGGGTAAAGAGATTGTATCTTTTTTTGCATATTCATATACAGCCGATACCAATTTGAATATCATCTGAAAGAGGCGATATGGCCAGTCAACTGTAGCCTGTAAAACAACAGCGGAAGAACGGGCTAAAAAACCCTAACGAAACATGGCTAACCCAGGTCTACTTAGCCATAGTTTAACCACAGGGCACTACCAATAGCAAGCAACAGTGTTCAGCTTCCTCATTAGATTATTCTTTTGGATGTCTTACTCTGAGCAAAACAAAATGTCCGCCGGATGAAAAGCCTTGAGTTGTAGAGTAGCTAACAGGAGAGTTGGATCCCTTTGTTTCTGGGTAGATTATCCATCATCTCCATATGCCTCCACTAACCTTTTAGGCAGCCCTGTCCAAGACTATGATGGGAGAACACAGCCCACATTAACAAGCAAATGTTTGGATGTTGCTTGTTATATCCCTCTGGATATATGATATGTTTGACCATTCTGTCATGAAATGCTGTATTTCAATAGTTTTAAGTGATTTCAGAGAGCCCATCCCACTGTATGCAGAGGTCAGGGTCAGCATTGTTAGCTAGCTATGATGTTTTCTTTATAATTGACCTGTATCTGAATTGTGCATTGTTGACCGTCTGAAGTTGCTCTACACACAAAGGAAATGCACCAAACAGCTGCATGGACCATGTACATAGGCCCATCAGGTGAAAACATTTGTATTTTGTACCAAGGACAGACACCCCCCATCTTGGTCCTGAAACACTAAAATTAGAATGGTAGAGGAAGTCAGTTACTAAGGTATCCTCTGCACCTATAGCTGTGAAGGGTGTCCTGAGTCATCTTGTTGCTGGAGTACCGTAGACATCATGGCATGCTATGTATCGCCATTTTGTGCTAATACATTTGGCTTAGGCTGTCATTAGTCACTCAACCACCCCACCCAGAAGAAGTGGTAGTATTCTATCTATTCCATTCCATTGACAGTTTCTGTGTACATACATACCACCTTGTTCTTCCCAGACTTTTAATGTCAAACCGATAAAAAAGAAAAAGAAAAAAAGGGGCCAGTTGCAGTAACATCTTTCTCCTGTGTTTTTTTCTTTTCCAGCGGGGATCTGAGAAGCCTCTTTCTTCTTCTTTCCTTTGTGGCCGTACTACCATGAGCAATTCTACTCCATCCACAGGTACGTTGTGTTTACTCTTTTTCTATCTGTTAACTTGAGACTTGAGTTGAAATAGTATTTGGTATTAGGGTTAGGGTTAGCCAATGGAATGTACTCAGAAGTGCCTACCTAGTGTGCAGAGCGAACTTAATCAAGTGCAGGTGAACACTATAGGATGAGGACGCACACAACACACTCGCGGTTGTTTATATCCTTTCTGTTCAATGGGGTAATTTCTGAACATAATCTTTGACTATTTAGTCAAACCCATTTTGACCCAGTGACTTGCATCATTACATTTGCTATGAAATAAAGGCTACAAATGTATCACTTTACAAGTTGCTCTTACACCTATGTAAGCACAACAATGTAATCACATTGACATTTATTTTTATTAGCTTTGTAATCATATAATAACGATTAGAGTATTCTGATCTCCTTGAGTGCTTTTAAGTCAGTATAAAGGTCGGGGCCGACACAGTGTGCCAGCAAACCCAGAGGCCCAGTCTAAACACAGGACACGTCTGCCCACGTTCAACCATGAGCAACAGATAGAGGAGAAGACAATGTTCCTCTTCCGAAAACACTCACCCTAAATTAAATAATGGACTGATCCAAGACCATGGGTTGCCCTAAAATGATGCCAAATGGAACCATTACTACTACCACCTACGTTTACGAAGTCTCCCTTTTTTACCCTCTTCGACGCGCCCATTCAGACCCTCTCTCTCACAGCTCTCCACACCAACGCTGTTAATAATACAGGTGTAGGATTTTTTTTTTCCTTCAGCTCTCTGATGTTTTAGAGATGAAAGATGAGCTGCTCACCCACCTTCTCTGCCTATCAGTCAGCTCCATTTAGCTTCTACATTTACTGTATACCAAAAAAACCCTGCTTACTGTAGGTTTACTGCAAAACCGGCGGGTCTGTGTTGTTTTATTCCTACTCTGGTAGAAATTAAATCTTACTGCTGACTCAATTAGGAGGAATGACGAGCAGATGTGTCGAAGCATTTGATAGAAGTCATACGTTTCTTAACGTTTACAAGATTCTTCCGATGTGTCTGCACTGCAGTCAGTGTATTGTAGATTGTTGGAAGTCATGTTTGCAGCTAGGTGTAATATTTGTGTCGTGTGAGTCAGATGAGACAGACCTTTCAGTCCCACTGTACACAACTTCCTCTGGTTGTAAACCAGTAATTAGTCTATGTAGATGGTAGTTGTCTGTTTTGGATGTTTGATCTTGCTTGAGTAGCTCCAACGAACTGTGCAAAAACTAAAGTTGTGCATCTTCGGATGAGTCTGCTGGGGAAGTGGCGGGGGGAGGGAGGCAGGGGGGGGCATGACAAGATGGCATATGATTTCCCCTTTGTGCATCTTCTGTCAACCTCCTCTGTGCAGCCCCTCAACTGAAACATGTTGACGATGCTCTGACTTTGAGTTTTGTCGGATCAGTGTTTTACGGCGTGTTAAGGGACGAGGCTCACCCAAGGCTCATCCTTCTGCCATGAAAGGCCAACGTGACAAGATGAATTCTCAGTGGAAACTCCCGTGTTCCGACGGAAGTCAGATCAAGCAGATAAAAATGTTCAAAGGCTTTGCTACTGGACCATGAAGCGGGCACAGGTACACTCACAAAGCCCCTAGTGCTTAGAGCTTAGCAACACAGCCCTGTTCATACTGAAGAGCGTTCTCTACCCCCTCCCCCCTGTGAACGGACGTATCTGACGTTGATGTTAGAGAGGGACCAATGTGGAACAGGAAAAGTACCTTCTTTTAGCTTTGGCAAGGTATTCAAAAGATTGCCTGAAAACAAAGAATGGATGTCAGGGCGTCAGTGCTTGGATGGCAGACAGACAGACTTCCGTAGACTTCTATAGATTACCAAAGACCGCCATAGATTACAATAGATCACTGTAGACTTTCCTAGACTGCCATGTATGGCATCAGACTGCCATAGACCGCCCTAAACCACTGTTGAAAGCCGTAGACTGCTGTAAGCTACCATATACAACCATTCATTCCAACATGTTTCCCTTCCACCTCTGACCATGTAAACAAGAGCTCTAGTTATCTAGTTTCCGCAATATTTCGGTCACCCTGTCCATCCCGTTAAATCAGCAAAGGGGAGTAAGCGAGGAGCAACAGGGAGGGGGACTAGTTGAAATTGAATGCGGTCGGGCGCATAAGTAGCGTAGCACACTAAGGCGCAGACCATCGCACGGTCTCTGTTTGATTCCATCCATCGACATATCCTGCATGTAATCCCCCCCCCCCCCTCTGTCTCTCCCATACTTCCTGTCAATCTCTACTGTCTCTATCCCAGTAAAGCAGAAATGCCCCCCACCAAAAAATAACCATTAAACCCAAAAAAGTAATTGAACGCGGTCATGAAGCGAACGTCACCGGTGCCACCATGCAAATGATGAGAAAACTGTGACGACTCACAAACTACGAGGGGGGTAGGGGTTTGGGCAAACTTTCAGGTGAGAACGCTAAACGTGTAAATACTAAATTCCATCTTTTGAAGCTCAGTTTAGCATACAAACAACGCTCCAGCTGGACCCCTGTACGTCATTCGTCAGACTAACTGCATGTTAATGTGACATGCTGGTATTTAACCGCTGTTCCTTTTGGCTTCTTCTAATTGGCGCGTCACGCATGATGAACCACGCGCCTACGCCTGATATTTGCATTAATGGCTCCTAGCAAATCATGTGCCTTCATTCTTAGTGTTTCCGTGTGGGTCTTGTAGAAGAGGCCTTTCTCATTCCCGTCGTTAAAAACAACCCTATGGTTCATTTACGAAGGCCTCACCTTTCCTAGCTGTTTGATTAGGAATGATGATTAACTGATGTTCCCTTTTCTCCCCCTTACTCACACACACACACACACACACACCACACCCCGTTCAGATGTTCATCGGCAGGGTAATGAATAATGATAAACCAATTGCTCCAGATTGTACTGTACTCTATTCTACTCTCCTTTTATCACGTGTCTTCCCTACTTCATACAAACTAAAGACTGCGTTTCCAATGTTCTGGAAAAATTGGCCTCAGGTGAAATACAATAGATAATCTTATTTAGTTAAACTGTATAAGAAAATGGCGGTCTGTTGTTGTTACGCATACGGAGCTGAAATGAACTGAGCCGAGTCGCCGAGTTGCTACTGTGCTGGTCTAATCGCAAATCCACCATAGTGGCTGGAAAGAGTACTGGAAAGGACGATGTGAAAAAACCATGTCTGACCCAGTACAGTTTGGGTAGAGGGTGATGCCCCATACATAAGCAGTGAGAGAGTGTTTTTTTATTTTTTTGTGATCAATTTTATCAGTGAGAGAGTGTCGATGCATTTCCTGTGTTGAGAGTCTGTGGCGTGGTCAGCCTCCATTCCAGGGGATGGGGTCATAATCTCATTAAAGCCACAATAAGATTTGTTAGACAGCACAAGGAGATGGATCGCCTTCTGGCAGCCCCGGCTGCACTGATAGGTCATGTTCGTGTCACCATGGAAACACAGGGTCATCTGGAAAATGGGCCAATCACTGACCGCTCTTTTGGCCCCCGGTGTGATGCGCTGCATGATGCACGTCTCCAGGAAAGGAGAGAGAACCTCATTGGTCGATCCGTCAACCATCCAGGCACTTGGATATTCTTATGATCGGAGTGTGAATGCGATGTATTTATCTTGCACCCTGTCTCTAGCATCAGGTAAACATTGTTTCATCCATTCCTCTGATAAAATTAGAAAGCTGTGTTTACACAGTATTCGATTTCTAATGCATTTACAAAACTTTGCAAGGTCAAGCAACATCCAAGAGTATTGCGAGTTCACACACAACCTGACGTTTACCTCACAGAACCTTGAGTTTGGACCTGTACTTGTACAACATGTTTTTCTTTTCCTGTTAAATGAATGATTTACCTTCCTCTCTAAGCTTGTTATTTCCTTTCCGTGTAATCAACTAGTGCCGTCACCTATACCTATGCACGGTGCAGAAGGTGTTGATGGTGCGAGTGGATCAGTGTTTAGCTACCAGAGGGTTGCAGCTTGATCAGTCTGGCACTTGGAACTGGAGGTGCTTGTGGAGCAGGTCTAACTCTCCTTCCTCGTCACTCTCCTGTGTGTGTGTGTGTGTGTGTGTGTGTGTGTCTGCTGTGTGTGTGTCTGTCTGCTGCGTGTGTGTGTGTGAGTGTGTGTCTCCGTGTGTGTGTGTGTCTACGTGTGTGTGTCTGTCTGCGCGTGTGTGTGTCTGTCTACGTGTGTGTGTGTGTCCGTCCGTCCGTCCCTTCTCATTTCTGCCACCATGCTTTCTCTCTCCATGTCAGATGTGATGTCATGGAAGAAGCCAGGGGGGGAGGGAGTGGCTGTAGTTTGCATGCCTCATGTCAAGAATGTTCCTGTTTGCTCAAAGCACAATGACAAGGCTTGGAGGCTTAGGCTTCATACTGTACTGCACGTGAGAGGGTTCGCCTTCTGTTTTGAAAATGAGTAGGACGAGTCCTCTTATTATGGCGGACCATTGGGACAGGGGAGGCTGGTGGAGGTAGGAATCGGACGGGCTCGTTGACATGCGTGGAACGGAATGAGGAACGGTTTTAAACATACACGTCCGATACCATTCCTCATTCTGTTCCATGCATGACCAATGAGCCCGTCCTCTGATTTCTACCCCCCCCCAACAGCCTCCACTGCATTGGACCTAAGATCAAGTGCTGTAGATGCTGTCGACCCAGTAGCCCATTGAGACGGTTGGAATGTGTGATGTGCAAGCAGGAGGACAGGGGGTGCTGGTGTTTAAGGTGGTATGACCAAAGTTATGGTGGTCTGACCAGTGTTAAGGTGGTATAGGACGGATATTGAAAGTGAATGACCGGTATTAAGGGACCTGAGGGGGACCACCTGTGTTAAAGAGATGCTATGGGATATCATTTGTATAATATCAGCCCATAGCTTAAAAACGCTTAGCAGCAAAAACGGGTCCCTGACGAGCGCCATGCGGCCTGTGTGTGGTGCGTCATGGATTCCGCTGAGCCCAAGCTACGGGAAAGCGAGCCGAGGGTGAAACTTGAAATACTGCCACTGATAAATTAGAGATTCCGTGGCCAAACGAGGTAAGACAAGCGATTCAGTTCCTAGATTTATACTTACCGTCCAGGCCCAAAACCTAGAGGTTTTAAAAAGTTCCAGACATAGTCGCAAAGATCCCGTAGCTTCTCTTTAAGGCAGTATAATTAGTGGGACTAGCATTCAGGCTGTACAGCGTATTGTTAAGGCGGTAAGAGTGGGAAGTACCAGTGTCTCTGAGCAGACAGACTGGGCTGGGTTGTCCTGCTGACAACAGCACTTTCCTTTGTGTGTTTTTGTTCCTCTCAGCCTCATCTCCTCAGCTGGCTGGATTAACTCCCTGGAGAGTGTGTACGCGCGTGCGTGTGTGTGAGTGTGTTCGTGTGTGTGTGTGTGCCTGCGTGCGTGCGTGCATGTGTGTGAGGCGTGAGACTCTTAAGTGATGTGTGTGAATTTAGGCCCATCTCAGATATTTCTGTGACTTGAAAAGCATCTATGTATGCGTGTCTTTATAAGGACTATGAAGACTTCACAAAGCCTTCAAAGTGATTATTTGTTTACAGTATGACCTTGTTTTTCTACAGTACAGAACATGAAATCATTTGGTTGGGCTTGGAGCCTCAAGTCCAGCCCTGGGGGCGTAGAGCTAAACCTGCATGTTTAATGGGAAATTCCACTCAAAATAAAATGCAGAAAAGCATGTCAGATAGGTTTTTTTGTGTGCAGAATATCCTTCTCAATGGCCAGTGCCTGATGCTCTATGACTGTGTTCCTTTCCTTTCAACTAAAAAACAACGAAAACAGGCAGTTGCGTTAAAAGCAGACGAATCTGAAGAAATGTGGAAGATAATTAGTTGGTTGTATTTTGAGCGGAATGTCCCTTTTTAAAATGCCCCAAACCCGATTACAACTCTTGTGTTTCCCTCCTCTCTTCTCCTCCCCTTCAGCTAATGGCAACGATAGCAGACAGTTTAAAGGAGACCGCTCTCCCTGTGGCCCGTCCCGCGTCCTCCACGTCCGCAAGGTTCCCATCGAGGTCTCCGAGGCCGAGGTCATCTCTCTAGGAGTCCCCTTCGGAAAAGTCACCAACCTGTTAATGCTCAAAGGGAAAAACCAGGTATGAGCTCCTCCTCTAGCCCTTCTCCTTTTGGACTCCCTCTCCCTTTACTCCTTTAGAGCCCTTTTACCTATCTGCTGCTCTGCTCGTTTCATCAGAGTTACTGGACTCTGTGGTACCCACGGGTTCCATTAACCGACAATTGTCCGTCATTTTACCGATTCTTGACGGAAAATTCCAAATGCCATCCATCATTTTGACGGGCCAAAATATTGCTGCAAAAGAGCAAACTACAATTAAAACAGCAACGAATTATATCTATACATCCATCTATCTATCTGTCAATCTACTACTCTTATACATTATAGAAGTAATGCTGTTCAAAAGCAAGTACCACAGATGTTGTTTGTGTGATCCTTGAATAATCTTTCAGTTTTATGTTTTAGTTACTGTCTCAGTATGGGTGCTGTAAAACGGTGCACATATTATTTTTTATTATAACTTCCCTCTTGAGAAGGAAAAGGACTGCATTAAATCACATATTAATGAATGTTGGCTTCCCCCAGTGGTATACATTATCTGGCTTACGCAGTATTCTCCATAACAAACTGTACCACTCATCCCATATATTTTGCAGTATAGACGCTGTATATATATATATATACATATGACATGATGTATAAAATATATATACAGTGCCCTGAGTAAGTAAGCATTTGTTCTAACCCTACCCCTAACACTCCAACAGTTTGGATTTGAAATCACACACATTTAAAGTAGTTAGAGTTAAATAGAGATTCGCAGCTTTTAGTTGACACATTTTATTTGACTTTTTTTTTTTTTTTAACACATTTTATGCATAGTCCTCCTGTTTCAGGAAACCCAACAGGGATCAGACAGATTTATGTCCATTTTAAGCACTCATGTTTAGTATTTGGCTGACACTCCTTTGCATGCAATAACTGCCTGAGGTCTGTGAGCCATTGATCTCACCAGATGCTGGGTGTCTCCTCTGGTGATGCTCTGCCAGGCCTGTACCGCAGCCATCTTCACTTGTTGTTGTTTGCTTTGAGGTATTTTGGATGGAACTTTACACTTTTTGTTGCTGAAAAACAAACAAACATCCTAGTTGCTATGGCAGCATGTTTTGGGTCGTTGTCTTGGGTCACTGTATGATAAAGCACCGTCCAATTCATTTGGAGGCCTTTGCTTGCACTTGTGCAGACAAGATGTTTCTGTCCACTTCAGAATACATTCTGCTGCTGACGTCATGCTGCCAGCATGATCAATTAAGAGTTAGTTGGTTCTAGTTCTAATGGCAGCTATACATGCCCTAACATTAACGCCCCCTCAGGCCTCCACCATGTTTTACAGATGAGGTGGTATGCTGTAAATCTTGGGCATTCCTTTTCCCCCAAAAACATTCCACTTCCAATCACTCTGGTACATGATGATAATCATTTTATCTGTCCCCAAGACCGTTCTCCAGACCACTGCAGGCTTTTTAGGTACTTTTTTTAGCAAACTGTAAGTGACCATCCATTTGAGAGGGGTAGTGGTGGTCTAGTGGATAGTGAGTTGGACTTGTGATCGGAAGGTTGTGAGTTCAAATCCCGCCTGAAGCCACACCACTACTAGTGTGCCCTTGGGTAAGGCACTTAGCCCTCAGTTACTCCACGGGGAATGTCCCTGTAATTCGTAATTGTAAGTCGCTTTGGATAAAAGCGTCTGCTAAATGGCAAAATTATTAATTAATTATTATTATTTTGTGGATAACTAGTGGTTTGCCCCTTGCAGTGAAGCCTCTCTAGTTCAGCTAGTGACGTATTCTGCGAATAGTCGTCTCACATTCACGCCTCCCTCCTGGAGAGCGTTCCTGATGAGTGGAACAGTTGTTTTGTTTTGTTTTTCTTAATTTGGTGAGCATTCTCTGGTCATCCAGTGAGTGTAGAAGTCAGCCCTGACCTGTTTGTGATGGCTGAGGTCACCAGTGATGTTCCAAACTGTTGGTTTTGGCAAGCCTAAGGTGCCTATTGGCTCTGTTTCAGATTTTTCAGCATAAAATCAGGCTTCCTTGGCTTTCATTGACACCGCTTTGGACCTCATGTTGATACACTCAAAGGAAAACGCAAAGGTTAGAATCAATACTAGACATTGACAGCTCTCTTATGCCTGCACAAGTGATTTGACCAGAACACACTTGACCAGAAACACCTGTCACACCAATCGTCTCATTACTTAAAGGTATCCTGAAATAGAGGGACTATGCATAAAAGTGTTATCATTTTTAAAATGTTTAAGTTTTTTTTTCTGAGTGGGGCAGTCCCACTCATATTTTTCATTTTATTGACAGATATAGTAGAGATTTAGACAGAAAGGATGGGTGAGAGAGAGAGAGAGGAGGGACGACATGCAGGATATGTCCCCGGCCGGAATCGAACCGGGGACCCTGCGGTTACATGGTCAACGCTTAACCCGCTACGCCACCTAAGCGCCCGAGTGTTATCATTTCTGAATGGTAAAACCAATATGTACACATCTACCATCAAATAAAAGCTGAGAATCTTTAATCTCACAGCAATTATTTTTATAAAAGAAGAAAAAAAATGCTTCACTACTGTCTCATTACTTGCACAGGACACTGCATATGTCCCATAGCCTGTAGGTTTTTAAAACCAGAATACCCATGGTTATTTATCATTTATAAAGATGATATACTGTATAAAGCATTAGTTAATGTCCCGTAAACCTTTTGTAAATCATTATCACTATATTTATAAATATCAATAGGCTATTAATTCGTGATGTATGATCCATTGATACTGACAGCCGTCATTTTATGAAGCATTAGCTAATTATCAGATTATCTTTAGCATAGGGTCATGAGTCATTTTCTTTTTACGCTCATGGTTTCATAGTATTTTCTAAACCCTTGCCTGTTCTTAAACAACAACAACAACAACAACAACAAACTGTCACAGTTGCTATGATTATTGGTATTGTTCATCCCTCTTTTTCTCTCTCTCTCTCTCTCTCTCTCATTAGCAAAGCACAGGGAGTGTAGTGGAGTAGGCATCCTTTTAAATACATCAAGGTTCTCCTCTAATAGGCAACTAGATAAGATGCCGTGCAAGTGCCCTGCCCTACTCCCCGCGTCCTGCTCAAGTGCCCTTTCATATTCAAATGGTAACGGAATATGCAGAGAAGAATTAAAGGCGGCCACATTTTTTCGAGTTGCTCTGTTGTATAAATTGTCCCCTCCGATTTGTATGGCTTGATTGGTTTGGTCTGATTTGATTAGGTATCAAAAGAGATCCAGTTTAGGATCTGAAAAGGGGTTTGCATCTCATAACGTGTCACCATCTACTGAGACGAGTGTAGATTGCTTCTTATTTAGCATTAGGGGCACCGTAGGATATGTAACCAGTCACTTTTCATTTCCCTATAGTTATTCCTATTGACATTGAAAGGAGTACGTTTTGCAAATCAATAGCTCTTTCATTAGATAACAAAGGAATGAATGAATGAAAACAAAATTAGAAATTGTTATTATTTCTATGCCGTAAATCTATAGCAGATTATTATTATTATTATTATTATTATTATTATTATCAGCAGCACTATCATAGCATCAGTTTCAGAGAATGGGTATTCAACATGAGTGTCTTCTTCTCTCAAACTAGGCTTTCATAGAAATGGCTTCTGAAGACGCAGCCATCACCATGGTCAACTACTACACCACCGCCACCCCCCACGTCCGCAACCAGCCAGTCTACATCCAGTACTCCAACCACCGCGAGCTCAAGACAGACAACCTACCCAACCAGGGGGTGAGTGAGCCCGCTGCACGGCTGCTATTGGTCCCAAACCCCAACCGTTTTCTTCCTTTCCAAAGTATCGCATTCGTTAACTCCCCCTTCAAAGGAGTTGGACTAGTGTTGTAAAATATGGTGGTCAGTAACTCCCTCTAGCCCATGCTTATGCCAAGATTGGGAGTGAACAAGTGAGTGCACATTTCAGGAGTCATATCTGCTGCTCAAGCACTCTACGACACACCCAACTCACTACTGCTGCAGACAGTGCCCTTTATGGGCCTACACAGCCAGCCTCACACTGCAACCGTACATCAGGGGAGGCTGGCGGATGTAGAAATCGGAGGACGGGGCTCATCAACCGACGTGTTTTGATACCTTTCCTTATTCCATCCCGTGCATTATAATGAGCCTGTCCTCCGATTTCTACCTCCACCAGCCTCCCTTGCCGTTCATGTATACAGTATGTATGACCTTCCCTGCAGGCTTGGGTGGCCACCATGGCCATTGTTTCTACCTAGCACTAATCTACCTCCAGGCTCTAGGGTCTCGTATTGCCGGGCACACAATGAGTGGCTAAGGCCTATCCCCTTACAGTGCATCGTAGTATGGACACAGCTGTTGTCCATTGGCTTTGGTGCTATCAATGTCAACATTGGTGAATTATTCAGTGTTTCATTCTATAAGGCTGTGTATTGCTAATGACGTTATTCAGCGGTTACATTACATCTGTTTATGATGTGCAGCTGATCGTATAAAAGCTTTGAGCTATGAAAAGCCTTTTTGAATGTGGTATTTCCATACAGTGCTGCTTGGGTATGTGAACCCCTTGTGCAATTATAGATTCTTTTTTAATTATATATTTATTTTTATTAGAACCAGTCTTTTTTATCTGACATAACAGGTTTATATTTACCAATTCCATACGTTTGGTTTAGAGGAAATCATGCAGTGTAGTACAAAATAAATTATAATGAAATTAGTGCAGGTGCAAACATTTGTGAACCCCCAAATTGCATTACAGGTAGGTAAATAATTGGTACCAAATGAACCAATCAAAAGAAAGAGTTTGGGCGGGACTCTGATAAATAGAGATAAGAAACCTGGTCAGTTGTCTGTTACCCATACAGGTAAATGCAAAACACACCATACCGAGAGGACATGTGAGATCAGTCTGGGGAAGTCTATCAAATGATCTCAACAAGATTTAAGCTACTTCAGTCCACTATGCATTTAACATGACAGCAACTTGGCCTAGAAGTGGATGCCTTTTCAAAATATCCTCAAGAGCCACAAGAAAAAATATAAATCAGGTAAAAGCCAACCCAAACATAACATCTAGAGATTTGACCTCCCTTGCTGCATCTCAGGTAACTGTGCGTGCTTCAGCAATAAAAAGAACACTGAATTGAAATGGCATTAATGGGAGGGTTGCAAGGAAGAAGCCTCTGCTGTCAAAACAGAACCAAACTGCCCGTCTTAACTTTACCAGAGACCACCTGGATAAGCATGAAGGTTTCTGGAAGTCCATTCTCTGGACATACGAGTCCAAAATTGACCTTTTTGGTCACAATCAAAGTCCAAAAGTTTGGCGAAAACCCAACATTGCCTACCACCCAAAAAAAACTTATCCCAGCAGTCAAGGATAATGATTGGAATGTCAAGATCTGGGGCTGCTTTTCGTCCTCCTGGACAACTCCATATTATTCGGTGAACTATGAATTCTGAGGTATTGAACAGAACATCAAGCCATCAGTTAAGGAGCTAAAGCTGGGCTGAAAATGGGTCTTTCAACAAGATAACAACCCAAAGCATTCAAGCAAATCTACCAAAGAATGGCTCGGGAGAAAGAAGTGTTTTGGATTGGCCAAGTCAAAGTTCTGACCTAAATCCAATCAAGATGCTGGGCAGCTGTGGCTCAGGAGGTAGAGCCGGCGTCTAATGACCCAATGAGCGGGCCAGCGCTTTGCATGGTGGCTTGCTGCCATTGGTGTGTGAATGTGTGCGTGAATGAGAGGCCATTGTAAAGCGCTTTGGAATAAGGCAGTCCATTATGCTGTGGCAGGACCTGAAGTGGTAGTGTGGGCAAAAATCTCTCAAAACAGATGTCAGAGACTGATTAGTGGCTATACAAGACGTTTACTCCCAAGTTATCGCTGCTAATGGAGGTGCCACAAGCTATTGACTGACGAGGATCACATATTTTTGCATACATAAACCACTTTTATTAAATAAACAATCAAAGTATATCATATAATTTATTGTTTGTGTCCTTTATTTAGAATGTCCCTGTAGTGTTCACAAACTCTCAAGCAGCACTGTATGTATAATTGTATAATTAATTTGTTTTTGTGCTAGTTTTTGTTACTAACAATATCCCTCCCTTTCCACAGAGAGCTCAGGCAGCTTTGCAGGCCGTTAACGCAGTGCACTCTGGGAACATGGCACTGTCTGGCTCAGCGTCGGGCGGAGACGGCACCTTGATGCCGGGACAGAGCCCTGTGCTGCGCATCATCGTAGAGAACCTCTTCTACCCTGTCTCTCTGGAGGTGCTTCACCAGGTCAGACACAAGCTCCACTTTTTACTTTTAGTTTATTTTTTTATAAGGTTGGTGCAAAATGTGATTTCTGTTTTCGACAGACTTTGAACTATCTAATCTAATACGGCAGTGAAATGGTTTTAATCTAGATACACGTGTTAGGACAGAATAAAAAACTGTCAGTGAACATCAACCGTTAATGCATATTATAAAGGCAGATTTTTTTCTACCTTCAAGTCCATACTAACTCTGGCTAAAGAACGAGAATGGTTACAGCATGTTTTGGATTATGGTTATAGATTGGTTTGGGTTATGGTTATAGAATGCTTATGGTTATAGAATGGTTTGGGTTATGGTTATAGAATGGTTTGGGTTATGGTTATAGAATGATTTGGGATATGGTTATAGAATGGTTTGCGATATGGTTATTATGTGTAGGAGACTTGTTTAGACCTATTTTAACTGTATGGTGTTTCTCTGTACCTCCATAGATCTTCTCCAAGTTTGGGACTGTCTTGAAGATCATTACCTTCACCAAGAATAACCAGTTCCAGGCCTTGCTACAATATGCCGACCCTATGAATGCACACCATGCCAAAGTGGTCAGTATTAACATTTTCAGCCCTCTGATTTGACAACATCTGACAATTTAATTTAATTTAATTTATTTTTTTATTTTTTTCTGAGTGGGGCAGTCCCACTCATATTGTTCATCTTTATTGACAGTTACAGTGAAGATTTAGACAGGAAGGATGGGTGAGGGAGAGAGAGGAGGGATGACATGCAGGATATGTCCCTGGCCGGAATTGAACCGGCGCCCCAACATCTGACAACTTTGAGGCATTTTCAGATCTCAGAAATGTTCCACCTCCCCTGCGATCCCTGGTGTACATCCTGCTGATATGCCCCATCCCCAAATCAATGGACAATATAAGCTCAATGTAATATTCCGATTTTATACGTATGCTTATTTTTCCATATTTTGGGGATTGTGGCGTATATCCGGATCCACTCAACAGCTGGCATAGGACCACTTTTTGAGGTCTGAGAAAATCATACAGACTTAGATTTTTGAGTGAACTGGCCTTTGAATGTTTCTGTCCAATGTATTAGAACAGTAATAGCGGGCAGCGGTAGCCTAGAGTTTAGAGAGGCCGGCTAGCAGTCGAAAGGTTGCTGGTTCGATCCCCACCTCAGGAGGGAGTTGCATGTGATTATATCTAAGGTGCCTACCACTGCCGTTGTGCCCTTGAGCAAGGCACTTAACCCATAATTGCTCCAGGGGTGTTGAGTATGTGTCTAGAGCAAAAAATAAATGTCCAATAACAAAAAGGTTGAATCTAATCTAGGCCTAGGCTACACAACGACAAAACGATGACAAAACGCAATTTCGATCTCTGGCAACACAAGCATTTTCTCATTGTCGCGCAAAAGAATCTCTGGCCACATGGAACCGTGTATTCAGGTACACTGGGCATGCGCGTACTGGTAGACCCAGAAAATGGTTCAAATATAATTGAGACAGTACCGTAAAATAATAGAAATTCATTCATTTTCATTCATTTGGTAGTATTGTCAACGCCCGATCAATCTCCTCTCCACTTATATTACGTCTGCATCCAAGATATGGCATGTGTACGTTATTCATCTGTGTACATTTAGGTTGTATAAAAAGAGCTGATGCATAATATACTTAAAGATAATTGTTGAAGTGCCTCTTGGTAAGATGTTTAAATCTATATAAATAATATCACAGCACTGGTTTATCAAGTGTAGGCTATTTTTGCACAAGACTTGCGCTTGATATACAGTATGTGCGCATTGCAATGGGCGCATACATCAATCCATCAAACCTTATTTATACAGCATATGGATGTTACGTGCCTAATGCCTAGACCTTTGATGCGCACACTTGTTACTTGCCGCTAACCTCAAGTGCTGAACAGTATTAAGTAAACCACAATACATTTGTGGGTGTCCGCGTCATCGTTATCGGAAAATGCACCCAATCACCGACCACGCGACTCCGAAAACGATATGGAAACACCTTCCCAGCGTTATCATCTCGTCACCGTCTCAGCTCAGGAATTCAGCGGAGTCGTGTAGCCGTGAGGTGCAAACGATATCGGATCGCCACTGTTTCAGTCAATTCCGGCGCCGTGTAGCCTATGCCCTGATCTTATGTGGATGGGGCTTCAGGGTGAGATGGACAGTATGGCCAGCAGACCGTGGTCAAACACACATATCAAATACTTGATGTGTGTTTGATTCAGCTTTGGGTGCAGACGATGCGCAACCCGATACATACCTGTCCATTTGATACATACCTGTCCAGTTGACCTAGAGTCTGACGGCCAGGCCTGACTGTATGTCTTCAATGACACCGTATCCCAATGCCTAAAGTCTTCCCCATGGCCCCCCAACCGTGCTGGACTACATGTTGAATGGGAGGTGGTATTTCCACGATTCGCCTTCGATGTCTCTCGCCACGAAAACACCAGCTTCAGTGGGCTAGCCACAAATCACACACACACTAACACGTCCGCCACCGTCGCCCCTCTCTCTCTCTCTCTCTCTCTCTCTCTCTCTCTCTCTCTCTCTCTCTCTCTCTCTCTCTCTCTCTCTCTCTCTCCTCTCCCTCCCGGGCACAAATCACACATCACCGGGGCCCTGGGATTAATGTGTCACTGCCGAGGAGATCTAATGAACGGCAACAGGAACAAACCAGAGAAGACAGCTAGTAATTACTCCTTTAGTCCTGGCCCCTCTTTGTCATCTATTGTCCTCCTGCCATGTCACATTGCTTCCCCCGAACACTGAATACATTTGTTAGTGTTGCAGGAAAAGAATGGGAGGGGGGGGGGGGCAGAGGGTAAAAGGGGGGTGCGTGGGTAGGGTAGTGGTGTAGGGGGGGTAGGGGAGGGCGAGGGGGTAGCTTTGGTAAATTGTAGTAGGGGTGGAGTTGCGAATTGCTGTCATTATTTTTCTAGGCACACAGCCGTGGGCACTTACCGAGGCAACCTTTTGCTGTGTTGATCCAGGGCTAGATGCTGTTGCTGCGGTTGTTTATTTTTGGTTTATTCGTCTCGACTTGGCAGTTACGCGGGGGGGGTGGGTAGGGTCGTCGAGGCTTCGGCTCGGGCTGTATACAGTCAGTAGGCCGGGCTCTGGGGCTGATCAAGGTGGACCATCAGGGGTTGGTTTTAATGATGGCTCCCCTCTAGAGCCCTACGCTGCTTCCAACTGTCACTCTGCATCAGCAGACCAACTGCCGTCTCTTTACAGGGAGGTCCCTTGTTCGCCTCTAGTTTGGGAGTGGTTACTGAAGCGACCCTCATATTATGCCGTATTATTGTCATTTGTTTCGAAAGCGAACGGTGGCTTTGTGTTATCCCTGAGGGCTTAATAATAGAAATCGTCCTTCTTCCCCCTACCTCTGGACAACATGGCTCTGAGTGAACTCAACAATGTTTCTGTTCTTGTTGCTTGTTGTCCTGGTATGGATGCCCAGACATTTGTTCATTTCGAAATGGCATTTTGTTCGAATCTCCGTTGGAAAAACAAGTAATTTTCTTTATATAGAATTGCCCCCCCCCCACCCACCAACATGTCGCACTGGTTGTCTTTATTTGGGCACTTTCACCCATGCCATTTAGCGTTGATTGAATGGTATGAAACCCATGCCATTTGACCTATTACGAAATAGGAATTTAATAAGAGAGCTTAAATGTCAGAACTTCCGTCATCCGTGTCCCCCTGCTGCCTATTGACCCAGTGTGTGTTTTCTGACCACGTTTTTAGACTTTGGACGGCCAGAACATCTACAACGCCTGCTGCACCCTGCGTGTGGAGTTCTCCAAGCTCACCAGCCTGAATGTCAAGTACAACAACGACAAGAGCCGCGACTTCACACGGCTGGACCTCCCCTCTGGGGACGGACAACCAACCATGGACCCCGGCATGACTGCAGCCTTCGGTAAGACAGCCAATGCTATCAACCCGCCCATTCGTCATCCATATATCATCTGCATGTCATCCATCTCCTTCCATACCCACCCTTCCATACCCACATCTATACCCCGTCTTGTCCTCCATACTACTATGTTCCATATCCCATCTATACCACATTGGTCATATCCCATCTATACCACATTGCTCATATCCCATCTATACCACATTGCTCATATCCCATCTATACCACATTGCTCATGCTGGTGTTTGACACTCAACTCCTGCAGGTTTTACACCCAGCCAGCTCCAATTGGTTTTACACCACGCTCCTGTGGATTTTGTTTGGATAAACATATCCTTTTGAACAATAGTATAGTTTTGGTGGGTGTCTGTGCGTGCGTGCGTGCGTGTGTGCGTGTGTTGTTAACGCTATCTTCTCTCAGCACACGCACATCAAAGGAGAGAGGCCTCTCTTTATCACACTTGTTGAAAAGGCCACAATAGCCATGTTGTTCTGCCCGTCCAACCAGCAGTGGATTTATGTGTGTGACTGTCTGGTTGTGAGTAGGTGGTGGTGGACGATCTTGCTGTCCCAGGCCCCCATAACTCAGTGGTGATGTGTATGCAGAGGGATGCTGGAGGTGCTGATAAGCTGTGTGGCTAAGGGGGGTGTAAATTTACACACACAAACTGAGATTCTATGTCAAAGGGCAAAACATAGCCGGGCCTAAGGGGGGATCAAAGCTGAAGAATCCATCAGACACCCTTATTAAACGGTAGTCATATCGACGCTCTCGTCTTTTGTGACTCAGTGCACAGTTTGAATCATTATGAAGCCGCAATCCTTTTGGGGGGGCTGTGTCTTACTTATGTAGCTTGTATCTAAAGTATCTTTTAGTTGAGTTGTGACTGGGTCTAGACAACCACCGTCATTATACCAAGGCTATATTTGTTTGTTGCCTCTACGAAATAGTTAAATGAATGTAACATTTTGTCTCTGTCGAGTCGAGTGATCATCAGGAGGTAGACGGGAACCAGCTCGATGGCTCCGAGCCGCATGCCTCCAGAGTTAGTAGACAGACTACGGTCCTGTTGAGACACCTTGCTGCTGGCTGTGACGGAGGAAAACTGGTTTGTGTTTTCCGTGTATCAAACGAGAGATTCCAAGGCATGCTTGTATGGACTAAGCCCGTGAGCCTTCTTTTTTTTTAATGAAGAGAAATCCTTCCAACGTTTTCATTTCCTGTATTGCCAACACAAGCCGCCCCACCCCCTGCAAGGAAATTGAAAAGCAAAGCCCCGTTTGGAATTTCTCTGTGCTGTTTTGAGAGGGGGGGGGGGGGGGAGGGGGGGGAGAAAATTAGATCACATTGGAATCGAAGACCTCAGATTTTTTTGTAAGGAGCTTGAATTGGAATGTTTGTCTGTTATGTTTAAATGCGCCAGATGTGATCAGTGGAATCCGGTAACCGTTGCTGTTTTGGTTGGTGCTAATGTATTCTTGACCACTGATACCCAGGTCAAAGCGGGGGGGGGGGGGGGGTGTGTATATGACACTGAATCAAGAGCCTTCTGTCTGTCTGTCTGTCTGTCTTTGTCTATCCGTCCGACTGTATTGGTGAGTCTGTCAGTCTATCTGTCCATCCGTCTGTCTGCCTGTGAGTCTGACTGTATTGGGGAGTGTCAGTCTCTCTGTCCTGTCTGTGAGTGGTCCTTGGTTTTCATGGCTATTTTGCTGGTAATGATAAACTATGCTGCTTCTGTCTGTCTGTCTGTCTGTCTGTCTGTGAGGGGTCCCTGCTTGCCAGGTCCCTATTTTGCCTTTAGCGGTGAACTATTCTACTGTGCTGCTGTGAGTGACAGTGTATTGTCCTGTGTGATTACGGGTTTTGCAGGAGCTCCAGGGATCATCTCCTCGCCTTATGCTGGGGCAGCAGGTTTTGCCCCCACCATGGGCTTCCCACAAGCAGGTAAATACCCACCCCCCCCCACCGCCGTTGCCATCATTTACACAAACCCTCCCACCCTCCCTCATCTCTCCCCATCCTCCCTCCCTCATCTCTCCACCCTCCCTCCCTCCCACCCTCCCTCATCTCTCCACCCTCCCTCCCTCCCACCCTCCCTCATCTCTCCACCCTCCCACCCTCCCTCATCTCTCCTCCCACCCTCCCTCATCTCTCCACCCTCCCTCCCTCCCACCCTCCCTCATCTCTCCACCCTCCCACCCTCCCTCATCTCTCCACCCTCCCTCCCTCCCACCCTCCCTCATCTCTCCACCCTCCCTCCCTCCCACCCTCCCTAATCTCTCCACCCTACCTCCCTCATCTCTCCACACAGTCTGAACCTTTGGCCCTAAGCCCCTCTAGTTGCTTCAACCTGCATCAAACACATTGATGTCAAATACTCTCAAATACTCTCAAATACTTTATTTCATTCACTGTGTACAATGGGTATAAAAACAATAAAACAATGGATCTGTCCCAAATAGAGAGCACTGCTCTTCCAAAAGTCAAATCAAGCGCACCTCAGGTACAATGGCGGTATTTGACACAATGCGTTTGACTCCAGGTGTGCTCTCCTGCGTGTACCCAGGTCTGTCCATGCAGACGATGCCCGGCGGCCTGGGACCCCTCGCCATCCCCTCCTCCATGGCAGGACGGATGGCTATCCACGGCATGGCACCTGCTGCTGTCCACTCCGTTCTCCTGGTATCCAACCTCAACCCTGACGTGAGTCCCCCCGTCCCCCCCGTCCCCCGTGCCCCCACCCAGGACTTCCTGCTTCAACCATAGTAACCCCCCCCCCCCCGCCTCCTCTTGCCCAGCTTTTTCCAAAACAGTTGGAATCTTCCATGTTAACCTACAGAACCAGACCTAGGTACTATATACTTTGAGTGTTTATGGTACATGGACTGCACTTATATAGCACCTTATTCCAAAAAGCTTTACAATGGCCTCTCATTCACCCATTCACACACACAATCAGACACCAATGGGAGCAATTTGGGGTTCAGTGTCTTGCCCAAGGACACCGAGACATTGTGGCCAGCCGGGGATCGAACTGCAGAACCACAGACCTTGCGATCGTTAAACGCCGGCTCTTACCTCCTGAGCCACAGCCGCTCCATAGCCACCGACAGTTCTATTAAGCCCATTTCAGGCACAACAAGTCAAATCAAGAACTGCAAAAGTATGTACAATGACTTGAAAATACTACTTGAACCCAGGTCTGCTGTTGTATCTGTTGATGACGAGAAGTCGTATTGTGTGTGAAAAGATCAACACTGTGATGCAACACAGGCCTATTCTGTAGGCTGTTTATTCCAGGTCCAATGAAACAGATAAAGCCAGACTGTGGTAGATGAAGACTTGAACCCTCTTGCTATTTTAATATTTGCTGTTTTGCGTCAGCAGCAGCTGATGTCACAAGACGTGAACGCCGGGGCTTATTTGATTCCTCCAGATAAGCTCTGTGGCGTTGCTAGCATGAGATCATGTGATCAGTACAAGTCAAGGGTACGGTTGCTAAGCGATCTCATTACAGTATACAGAGGCATGGGTTCTAACCTTTTTTTGCGACCCTTTATATTTTTTATTTTATTTAGAAATGTAGTTATCAGGAACAGTACACATGAATCAGCATATCGGTTTAAGCATCGATGTTTAGAGTTAGCTAGAGGACTTATTTACATCCCTAGTCCATATATAGCACGACATTTGCTTAAACGGTAGATGAATTGCACCTCGGCCTACAGTGCACACATTATGCCCATGTCGGCATGGATTTGAATCCGGCCTATGCCCTGCTCAAATACTGTCTTTCTCTACTGTCTCTGTCCAATAAAAACAGAAAAATACGAGAGTGAGAGAGACTGCCCCACTCCAAAAATAGTACATGTGTAGCATCTACTCTACGTAGGCCTTATAAAGGGTTTTTGAGAACTTTCGAAATGTCTTACAAATGGTCAATTATTTAAACTTGTTGATCATCACAACGCAACACCAGCATTGTCCCAACACATCTGAACTCTTCTTTTCTCCCTGCAGAGTATATCTCCACACGGACTCTTCATCTTGTTTGGTAAGCAGGCCTTGACTGTTAATCTTTGAAATTAGACGTTATAGAAGACCAGTTCTGATACAGGGGTTTGTTCATTTGTGCTAATTGTATTTGTTATGCTCCATTTGTATGTCAGGTTAGTGATAGTGTTATTACTGCATGGCTTTAGTGTAGGATGATAATTTTGACTTTGTGTCATTGTGTGTAGAGTATTGTATGCCTGTGATTACTGTAGCTGAGAATTAGACTTCCCGTCCTCCCACTCCCCCAGAATCCTCTCTGTGATAGCGAATGTGTCGAGTCGACACACCCTTTACCTCCTACACAAGACTCATCCACTACGCAAGGAAATGATCTATGTGCCTATTTCTCGATCCATTCCCTCCCTCCCTCCCTCTTCGTTTCTGCAGGGGTGTACGGTGATGTGCATCGGGTCAAGATCTTGTTTAACAAGAAGGAGAACGCGTTGATACAGATGGCCGACGCTACACAGGCTCAGCTGGGTGAGAGGCCAGAACCTTCTGGTGTTGACGGGTGCTCTTGTTATGTGTAAACTCACACACCCTGGTAGCTACACCACTAGCTAAGCCGCGTGAGCTGTGTGAACCGTGTTGCGTCAGTAAAGATCGTGTCATAATGTGAGATGTCAATTGCACGTGACCACGTTACAGACAATTATTTCATAAACTGAGTATATATAATAGATGAGGTGCACCACTTTATTTCAACATTGTCGGGTTTTCTTGGTTTTTGTACCGTCTCTTGACCGGGTCTCCTCCTCCTCCTCCTCCTCCTCTCCCCCATCCTCCACCCCATTCCCCCATCTTGCACCAACTCTCCTTCAGCGATGAGCCACCTGAACGGCCAGAGGCTCCACGGGAAGGTGATCCGGGTGACCATCTCTAAGCACCAGACGGTGCAGTTGCCCCGGGAGGGTCAGGAGGACCAGGGTCTGACCAAGGACTTCAGCGGCAGCCCTCTGCACCGCTTCAAGAAGCCCGGGTCCAAGAACTTCCAGAACATCTTCCCCCCCTCCGCCACCTTGCATCTCTCCAACATCCCGTGAGTTCTCGCCACGCGTGGGGGGGTGGGGTAAACTTATTAATAGTTTACCTAAATTACTAAATCATATATTTGACCCTGAAATGAGTCTATGGACAATGACAGACTTCAATGCACATTTCGGTTATGTCTATCTTGCCGTTATCAGTTAACTGACGCTAACTGTTTTTTTGTTTAGTTTTTTTATGTTTTTACCAAGAGCCATATACTCATATACATAACTAGAAGATTAAAAGCATCTACACATGTTTTGAGTAGAACGGGAACCTATAGGGGACATACTATCAGTAGGACTAGAAGGTTTTTAGGGCTCTTTATCGACTAGCTATGGGCTGGTTAATTATGGGTTCCTCATAAAAGCATTAGTTTCATATACCTTTTACAGGCCTATCCAAACATAGCGGACTTTCGCTTCAGAGAACTGGAGCATGCTGCTTGTTCATGTCTAATAATCACCTTCTCTCCCCTACTCCCCACCGCCTTCCAACAACAGACCGTCAATCACAGATGACATCCTCAAAGACCTGTTTGCTGGTACTGGATACACAGTCAAGGCCTTCAAGTTTTTCCAGTAAGTTCTGATTTCTCAACACACAGTAAAATGCAGGATAGGCCTATCTATCTATCTATCTATCTATTCTACAAAGTAATACCTACAGAAGGGTATTTCCAGCTTTCTGTGGAGAGGACCAGGAGGTATATTAAATCTGTCTCCCTTGTAGCCACAAGTCGAAATTGTTTACAAAATTGTTTATATTTTGAAAATGTTTACAAACTGTATGTTTAGCCATTGGTACTACTGTACCTAGCTTCCATCAAGAAATGGGCTATCCAGACCATTAACATCCAAAATATTTAGCCTACTACAGATGGTTTTGATTTTGCATACTTTCTGTAACAAGCTACGAACAAGGTGGCCGGACCTGCCAGGAGAAATCAATACCCAATACCATAGCCAATCGAAATGTTGGTGGGGAACTATTACTTTTAAACACTTGCCCCACAATCCTTGCAGGTTTTTCAAAACCCATTATATGCTGTCGTCACACGTGTTGGCTACCATTCCTCATTCCATTCCATTCCATACATTGATACAATTCTATATTCCGTTCCATGCATTACAATGAGCCCGTCCTCCAATTTCTACCTCCACCAGCTACCACTGGTTGTAGTACAGATGAAAAATTTCATGAGTAGCTCCTTTAAACTAGGACAAGACGATGCAGTGCATGTCTAAGGCCAGTAGGTGGCAGTGAGAGCATCTATAAGATCATACCAGGGCATGGGCACACCCTTATGTGTTTCCTATACAGATTAGACATTAGCAGGCATGCTAATGGAATGGAAAACTATTGACTCCTGAAAGACATCAATTCTGATAATTCCCTTCACTATAAACGTGAAGTGTGGCAAAATGAAGTCAATGGATTGCATTTAATTATATAGCATATGTGCAGTGTTCAAAGTGCAACTGTATTGTATATGAGGTAACTGATTTGATCCGCTACCAGGGGGTATGTGGACCAACCTTTTAAGGTTCAGATAAGAACTAGACATGGTTGCCTTTCATAAAGCTACACCCAGAGATTTAGATTAGATTACATTTTATGAATAACTTTATTGTCGTGGCAGAGCACAAGTACTCAACAACGAAATGCAGTTTAGCATCTAAACAGAAGCGCAAATAGTGATATAAGAACATGATATAAAAAACATGACAATGATAGTGATTGGTACAGTAAGGCATGTACGGTAGTTTAGAGGTATATACAGTTATGAGCTATGTACAGTTAAGGTAGCTTTGTACAGTGTGGTATCTTATATTCTATATTGTACTATGTAATATGCATATGTATAAAAAGGAGCTATATCAAATAGGCATGTGCAATATACTGTATGTAGTGGTAGATGCTGGACAAAATGCAAAACCTAAACACACGTTTTTAAAATCTTCCCATTTTTGTAAAACGTGATTCCCCATCACGTGCGTTTACCCCAGGCTGCATCGTTCACTAGCAGTCCGTTTTCTAACGCTACCGTTTGTGGATTCTCTTCAACAGGAAGGACAGAAAGATGGCGCTGATCCAGCTGGGTTCAGTGGAGGAGGCCATCCAGGCCCTGATCGACCTCCACAACCACGACCTGGGCGAGAACCATCACCTGCGAGTGTCCTTCTCCAAGTCCACCATCTGACCCAGCCACCCCCCCCCCCCCCTCCCCCCTCCCACCGCCACCACCCCAGGCTCACACCCCTTTAGCCCCTCCCCTCCCCCCCCCCCCTAGCCCTTGTGAGTGAGGGGAAAGACCCAGTTTGACAACAAACAAACTAAAAACCAGACACTCTCCACTGACTAGTTTTAGATATTTTTTTTGCGTAATAGACTACAAAAAAAGAAACAAAAAAAAGAAACGGCCTTCAGACAGAGACTGCAGGGCCGTATGAATGGACCTGTGATTGGTCCAGGGCTGGAGGTGGGGTGGGGTGACATGGGGATAGGCATTGCTGGAGTGCCCCCGGCCCCCCCCCTGCCCCCCCCTTCCCCACTCAGCACACCTGGGGAGGGCTTCTCCTCTTCTGTGTTCACTGTCGCCCACCCACCCTCAAGAGCCTTGACTGCATGACAAAAAACCTATACACTTTGACACAAGAACCCGACACGTTGGGTTGTTCAGCGTTCGAGAACGAGACTCTCTTTTAGCTGTATTGCCTTGTTACAACTGTAGTGGGGGTGGGCGGGGAAGGTACACCTCAACTCCTTACATGCACCATACCGATGTTACGTGGTGGCGTACCAAGCATACCATAGTCCCCCCCACAGCCCCCCCTCCTCCCTTCGATCGGAAAATAGAGGATGACTCAGAAACAACCGCCCTTATATGGGCCGTTATCAAGGACATTATGGAGGGAAAAGACAGTGTGATGCCTCTGTAGCGACACTCCTGACCAATGGGCTCCCTCCATTTTTAAGTAGCATTCAGAAAGTGAGTGAGGGGGTCCTGACCAAGGATCTGAAAACACAGCGCCTGCAGCACTCCTACCAGTCCAGCTCAGCAAACGTTTCCACGACTCAAATCACCATAACATGCCCATTTTCTTTTACAGAACGATTCTCATCATTTTTAATGGAAGAAAAAAAAAAGAAAGAAAAAAAAAAAAGAAAGAAAATGTCAGTTAGCAAAATGAGAATCTTTTGCACCTTAATTTCTCTGTTTACTGTGCAAAGTCTTTGGATCAGGGAGTAGACAGGCAAAGTGACGATGACTTTGACGACATACTTGTATTTGGTCCTGTCGGTCCTACAACTGAGCCCGGTCTCCTTCAGTCTTGGTCCTGGCACACCCCCCCCTCTCCCCTCACGTTACACCCAAGCACAACGGGGTAAGAACGGGTCAGGGGGTTGGCTTCTGCTGGACCGTGCCGAGCCGAGCCGGGCTGGGCCAGACCAGCCAGTCGGGGACCACACCTGACTACACAGCTTGGCTGGAGTGTGTACACCCTCTCTGCTCTGAATGGACATATGAATGTGAATATTGGGTCCCAGTAGTGACGACGGTGTGTAGATGGGAATAGTTTAAATCTGTTTGTTTGCCCCCGGTTTGACTAAACTCAAACGGTTACGTTGTTTAATATGTCAACAGATGAGTGCTTCGGTATTTTTTCCCGCCCTGCCCTGCCCCGCCCCCCCGGGCCTTCTTTTAGACTCAACCAGTCCTCACCTTGAGTCTTACTCCTATACTGGGTTATCCAGCTGTTGGTCCCACTCAGTGACAAGTCTGAAGTGGTCCACTCTCTTGCGCCTTGCAGTTTTACAGATCATGCATCCATCTTGGATCAAACCAAAAAAAAAACTAAAAAAACGACAACAACAACAATATTCAGTGTGTATAGCCATGCGCACCTGGCTTGAGACCGAATTTTTCTTGAATGACAGAGGATGTCTTTAGAGACCACGGTGGATTCTACTTTCTAGTACAGGCGAGGTGCTGTGTTGTGCTGCCTTAACATTCCAAGGAGGGTCTGTGTGGACCCACTGAGTAGCATTGCATTCTGGGGGGTTAGTAGCCTATCCTGTCTGTGTCCGCTAACCTCAGCCCATGTAGTGTCTCAGAATTCGCCAGGGAGGGGGAAAAAAGAGTGCAACAAAAAAGAAAACAACACATTTTTATTTGCAAATGGGTAAGGCAAGGGATGGTGTCGCTGTTAACGTAAGCAAAACAAAGGCAAAAACCCTTCTCAAAAGAAATTGAAATAATTGTTTTGAAGTTTACAGTCTTAACAAAAGCAAAACTATTCAGGTTCTATATCTTAAGGATTGTCAAGATTTTTTGAGAAAAAAAAAAGTTACTTATTTTTGGTAATTTGTTCTTTTTTATGGAAGACAACAAATCTGAAACCTCACTGGGTTTTTGTACCACTATAATCATCCAAGAAATCATGGAGAAAAGAATCATATTTACTGTGTATTTACTTAATTTCTATTACGTGCCTTACTCTGTGTTCATAATCAATAGGTTTTAGACAGTATCTTATGTACTATCTTGTGGGATTGGTGAGAGGGTTGATTTTATTTCACATTTTTTCATGTAGAAGAATATAGATGTGTTTTTAACGTGGGGGCTCAATATTATATGGTCTTTTGAAATGTAAGTTAATGTTTGGTGCTTTGAGCGCACTTCTTAGAAAAATGAATGGTAACCTCTCAAATATCTGCTGTGTGGCGTGGGCCTCTCCTTCCCTTGTGTTGTGTGAAGAATGTGCAAGTCAGTGAGAAGTTGTCTGTGTCTGTCTGTCTGTCTGTGTTTTATGCCCTGGCCTTCCCCTTACCTCCCAGATACCCATCCGATGAGAATGTTGGCAAACAGAAATCTGCCTTACGAAGTGGAATGGTGTCAACTGATGAATTTTAGCCTTATCAAATTTGCCAACATCGGAACGGCCATTTTGGAGTGTCACACTATTCGGTTGTTAAGTCGTGACGTGTTTCCGGGTCCAAAGTTGGCTGAGGCGCTGTCTTCGAAATGCCTCAGTAATAATAATAATTCATTATATTTACATAGTGCTTTTCCGAGGCTCAAATATGGGACAAATATGGGAAAAACGGGAAAGTGCTGTGTCCCTTGTTGTATGAATAGATCTGAGTCTAAAAAACGATTGAACTGTCATTCTACCGCTGTAGTACACTGGTACTCTGGTGCAGGGAATTTCTGGTTTGGACCCGGAAATTGCTAAACGTCATGTTTGACGTCAGACTTAACAACCGAATAGCACACCAATTAGAACCAACAGCTGCATTTTATCGACTGCGTCTGTAGACTGTTGCAGACTTGTCATATGTAGGTATGATCAAATGCCAACGGTGGCATGAAAATGAGTGCTGTGGTGTAGGCCAACTGTCATGCAGTGCCTACTCTCATTCTAAATGCGTTCCACCCTTCAAGGCTTGTGGTCTTCTCCGAGTTGCCTAACACCATCAGCAATCATTAGAGCCTGTGGCGACATTTCCTAAAGTAGTGTGATCCCTGTGGCAACACTTCCCAAAGTAGTGTGTCTCCAATGGTGTTTAATGGACTGTTGTAATGTGTTACAGTGCAACAGTTCATTTAGAAATACAGAAGTGTGTGTGTGTGCGTGTGTGTGTGTGTGTGTGACAACAGTAAAAAGATACTAAGCTTTTTAAAGAATATCCATATTGAAAATGTCATCAAAGACTGTATAAACGGAATTTTGCATACGCAAATTTCACTCACTTCTGGGGTTTCTCTTAATCTCATGTTTGTGTGATGATGATGACAGCACAGTTGTATCAGAAAGGACTCTTTCGTTATGAGACTTTAAAAGGTTCTTGAAATCTTGCACGTACTGTAACCGGAACAGTTGAGATGTCTCCATCTCGTGATTCTGAGAGTGATTGTGATTAATAAATAACATCTGGAACCTTCTCCTAATGAAACAGTTCTTTATGTGTTAGGTTGTGAAACCTCTCTGCTTACCTAAGGGACAATCAATGGTGGAGTGTTTCACTCAGACCGAACATAGCAGTGAGAGCCAGCGATGACATTGAATGAAATGTCACGTCCTTCTCTCGTCAATGTGGCAGATTGTGGAATGATTGTAATCTCAGTTCACCTGTTGACTTACCACAGGTATCCAACACACCTGGGGCTGTCAATTGTATGTGCTGCTAATCTTCACCTGTTGATACGTGTCAGGCTATACCTGGCATGTCTGTCTGTCTGTTTGTCCGTTTGTCTGTCCGTGTTTGTCTGGAGAGGCCCACAACACACGATCTGTCGTTTCAGGGATGCCTCCATTTTGCTGTTTTTGAGTGAAGCTGTAAGAGATCTCCCAACTTCTGTGTGTGTGTTTTTGATTTGTAATCTTATTTTACTGTATCTCATATTATTCATTTTAGGGGTTTTTGGCCTGTTTTTGATCTGTAGTGATATTTTACATGTTTATTTTTTTTTTAAGGTTATGAAACTGGTTGTGGTTGTCTGTCACTCTGCTTTTCACAACACTGGTGTTTGAGTCTGCAGGAAGCATTGGTGTCTGAGAGCCTGAAGTTCCACTTTATGAATAATGAAATTCAAGGCTTAATGAAGCCTTCATAAACCCTTTATAAGGCATACGTACATAGACAAATGTCATGGGTTATGTCACATCTGGTATAACACCCTTTAATATGAACTTGCTTGGAAAATGATATGTGAAATATCTATTTAGGCCGTATGTCGAGGTTATGAAGGCTTTGTTACGATATGTTGAAAGTGTGACCTTTCTGGGTTCGGTCTATATGAGCCCCATAAACCATAGTTAATAATGCAGAGATCAGGTGGAGTGGTTGATATTTATGTTGAGCTGCCTTGGTGAGGGTCATCACACTCCTCTGTTGAAGACACCTCCATGGATCCTTTCTCCGTCAGCTTCTTCGTTATCTTTTTGATTTCTGAACAGGAAAGAAGCCAGACTCTAAACCTTGTATCACGGAAGCTGTGCATTCTAGAATGTCTGCTCTCTCTCTAAACTTTTCAGACCGTACTCACGCAAGTCTTTCGTGTGTTGCGCTCTCTGTATCGACAAAATAGTTAGTTTCAATAGTCATGTCTTAACTCAGGCAACAACATAGTTCAGCCATGATGAGAGAGACCTTCGCCTCTGTTGAATTGTGATTTTACGTTATCAAAATGTACTGAGACGCAAATTACTCATTTTGTTCAAGGTTTTGTACTGAAGTCACAAATAACACAGGACCAAAGTTTATGTGCCTTTCATTGATCTTATTCATTACTTGTTTCCTCCTCGCTGTGAAATAGAAACCGATCCCATTTTTGGTTCAGATTATATTGTTTAAGGTCCATAGTTAATGAAAACAGTGTTTACCTCCCTCTAAACAGGGGGTAACGGGAGTCACACCTCATGATGTTGTACATCTGCAGTGTCGCAAGGCCAGTACAACATCAAAAATGATCACCCTTGGGAAACTTCTTACTTGGCAATATCAGGAGGTGTAAATGTAGGCCATTTCCCCATTGACCCCACAGAAACCTGCAAAAAACCCAAATTGACCTAGCTTTACTCAGAGTTGTACAAGACAACACACAAACTGAAACCAAAGGAACTTAATCCAATTCGAATGACCCCCTGTCATTATAGTGTTGTTTTAACGTGGCGCTTTTGAACCTCAAGGATTTTGAATGTTTAGCTATTTCTAAATTCATCCCTTTTTTTTTAAAGCATGCTTTATGTTACGTTTTTATTTTCATCACTAAATTATATGGACGAGACAATGAGAGAGTTCAACTGATCTCCAGTTGTATTAAAGGGAGGTGTGATCCATGATCTAACATGGTTTTAAGGAGGCAAAGCGGAACAATACTCCATGTCTGATCCAATCTCATTTGTTTTTTTTCTGTTTCAGAATGTCTCATGGCACGTCTTGATAGACCTTATTTATAGCTAGTCAAATGTTTCACTACCAAAATAAAACGAAAATGCTGTAATGTAATGTTCCCTTTTCTGACCTGGCCAAAAAGGTTTATGGGAACAAGATACCGACAACAACAACAACAGACGTTAACTGGTTTTTATATTTAAAGAAGATGAAACACAGAAAAAAACCTATTTGTCTTGTGTATTTTGATATCATACCAGTACCAGCTTTGATTTGTAAAGCAGTGTGTGTGACATAGTGGAAACGGGGGAGTGAAACAAATGGTTTCAATTTATGAGTTGATGTAATTAAATGCAAATAGAAGATGAACTATTAAAGAAACATATTTTCTAATTTTTGCAGTGCATGGTTGAGTGGAGTTTCTGTGTTTTATAGAAACATATTCCTTCATGTTTTGAATTTATTACTATGATTATTATTATCATTATTATGATCATCGTTACTTATAATTACTACTCCAGAATCTCTTCTTACTTTTTTTCCTAAAACAACTTTAATTGTAGCATGCCTTGAATAAATGTCATGACATCTGTACTTCCCTCAGTCCCTCTGTGTCCTCGTCTTCTTGCCTTGGGCTTCCTCACAAGTCGCCAATCAAACCAGTCTCTGTGTATTCCTTCCTTTCCTACCTATAACTCCTACTGCAGCTTCACATTGACTCTCCTTCTGACCAATCATGCAGCTCGCCATTGCAAAGCTCCTCCCCCCCTGCCTCTGTTCTGTGTGCCTCTAACTCTTCTACTAAGTTTTCTACTCTAGTCCTGGGATGCGTCCCAAGTAGTCTGTCCTCTATTCCTCCTCGCACCCTCCTTCCTTCCCTCTCAAAAGGCATTGGAGAACATCTAGGGTTCCTCCTCCTAGATACTTTCCTCCCATGCTTTTTGAGAAGGTAGAGAGGATGTAAGGAATAGAGGAAAGACGCAACCCTGGAGAGCTGCAGCATGTGTAGGCATGTGGTCTTGTGCCCAGCTATTGCACTGTAGCACTGGGCTGGACTAAAAGCTTGCACAACCCTGTAGCTTTCCAGGCACGGATGTGGAGAATTCTGCCCTAACCCTTTCCTGTCAAGCCAACACCTTGTGCAACATTGGGAAGTCCTGCCTCTCTTTAAAGGATTGTTCCATTCTGATTTCTGACCTCCTCTGGCTTTGAGTAGGACAAACGCACCATTACTGTCGATGCAAAAGATGTATCAATCATGTACATACAGTATATATGTAAATACTTATTTAAAAGAGTTCTTTACTCAAAAAATATTTTCAAGTGTATTTCAACTATCAGTCAAAAACATAACCTTTTGCATACAAACCTCAGATATCCTAATTACAAGCTTTTTCACTTTTGTGTCAAAACTTGTCATCCTTCCTCTCACTTTTACTGGAAGTAAGTATAAGCTTGTTGTTAGGATATCTCTATGCGCAAGAAACTTGTATGCGCAAAATAATTATATTTTGGGTGCACACTTATGGTGGACTCATGAGAAATATACACTCATTTCTTTTTGTTAAGTACTCCTTTAAGTGCTGTATAACTGAATCATGGCTCCACTGTGGGCTTCGCGGTATCATGTTTCCATTGTAAGTAGGATACATTGTGCATACAGACACGAGTCCTGGTTTGGTTCATACAACCAGTGGAGGCTGGTGAAAGTATGAAAGTTTATTGTAAAGAGTCAAGACCATGGCAAACTTGCCATAATACAAGCTGGAAAATCTAGTTCAAATAAAATTAGACTGTTAGCCGGAAAATGTACAAGCTGCTTAAAGTTTAGAATTTATGGAATGTCTGACGTGGTCACATGTGTGGTGTAAAACAGGCTATACATACCATGACCAGGATCTTGTAAGGCTTTCACTAATCATGTCAACGTAGTTTCCAGCAACCAATGCTAGAACTTCATCCATATTACGCAACTCTCCCATAAACCTCTTATTAAATCTTCTACTTTGGGTCCAAATCTTTTTCCTTTATTAAATGCAATGTCACAGTAGGCCTATATTCATTTAATGTCTTAGTAGAGTTGATATGTAAGGTTGCTTTTAAAACTCATGTGATACTATTAAGTAGTTAAAATTAATTATGGGATCAATCGTACCAACGTCCTCTTATTTCAGACAAAATGGAATGGAATGGAATGGACTTTATTTGTCATTGCTACAGTACAGGTACCAAACAACGAAATTTAGGAGGGGTGGCTCCCCTGGTGTTAGGAAAGGATTTTTTTTTTTTTTTTTTGAAAAAGCATAAAATCACAAGAAGGTAGGGAGCTGGTTTACATCAATAAAGGCTATGTACACAATCCACTGTACTATACTGCACAGATAGTCAACTAGGGTTGTCATATTGCACAAAAGTATTTTTTCACGTTATTTTAAAGTGTCACAGTTTATTTAAATATTCCTTTGTAGAGAGTTAGCTGGACAGGAAGATCATTATTACCCTGGAAGGCAGTTGACAGTCGTACGAGAGAAACAAGCGGTATTCTAAGAGTACCATCAAGACTTTAGGGCCTCATTCATACAATTATCAAAATGTACTTTTTTTTATTAATGAGGAAACATGTCAGTGTTAATAAGCATCTGAAAATCACTCCGACATTGTCACGCAGAACCCAAACGAATTGCACATTTCCACACAAGATGGATGGAATTTATGGTCAAGTCTGTGCGTGAGAACCTTTCATAAATGAGGTCCCTCCGGATGTGTTGCCCCTTCTCGGATCCTCCGACTGCTCCAGTAATTGCAAACCAGTTCAGCGCCTGGTAATGATTATTCATCATGTCTTTAGAGTTTCAAATCTCTGGATGTATTTATGGCATGGTGGTAGCAGTGTGCAGAGGCTGACAGAGCAGTCTTTAAAAGACACGCGCCGGCTCTCTTGAGATCTCTTCATCACTCATGGCTGACTGACTCACAGCAACGCCATGAATGTGGAGTGGCTCTGCTGACTGGTGATGTTGCACTGCCGTGCCACTGGTATGGGCCTGCTAATGAGCCTGTGGCGTTCTCGTGTGTGAGGAAAGAATCAGTAGTTGTGTGTGTGGATTTCGAGCGTGTGGTGGCCGAAGAAGGTATTCGAAACAAGCCTCTACTAGAGGGCCGTTACTTGCATTGCTATGTCTAAGAGGTGGACAGTTCGTAATACTTATAGGCACCTAACTACAGTAAATAAAATACTGTATTCAGAACACAACACAACGCATTCCACATTCAACACTGGCAACCTCTTCTGCATAATATCATTTCTTTAATGGAGTGCTGAGGTGAATGTGCCATTCAATACCTGAGAGGAAGAGTAGTGGTTATCCAACCTCCCATAGACTCGCACTATAATCACACCGCCGACCTGTACCTCAGCAGTGCGTGGCGGAGCTGCCAGCTGCTGCTCTCACGCATGCGGCTTCCATACTGGCTGCGTGTCTGCTGCGGCTCTAACTGCTGAGCTGCTTACTGCCAGCGCACCTCACTCACACTGTATGGCTGCTCTAACCCGTTAACATGGGCTGTATGGCTGCTCTAATCTGTTAACATGGGCTGTATGGCTGCTCTAACCCGTTAACATGGGCGCTGTATGGCTGCTCTAACCCGTTAACATGGGCTGTATGGCTGCTCTAACCCGTTAACATGGGCTGTATGGCTGCTCTAACCTGTTAACATGGGCTGTATGGCTGCTCTAACCCGTTAACATGGGCACTGTATGGCTGCTCTAACCTGTTAACATGGACACTGTATGGCTGCTCTAATCTGTTAACATGGGCACTGTATGGCTGCTCTAACCCGTTAACATGGGCTGTATGGCTGCTCTAACCTGTTAACATGGGCTGTATGGCTGCTCTAACCTGTTAACATGGGCACTGTATGGCTGCTCTAACCCGTTAACATGGGCACTGTATGGCTGCTCTAACCTGTTAACATGGGCTGTATGGCTGCTCTAACCTGTTAACATGGGCTGTATGGCTGCTCTAACTCGTTAACATGGGCTGTATGGCTGCTCTAACCCGTTAACATGGGCACTGTATGGCTGCTCTAACCTGTTAACATGGGCTGTATGGCTGCTCTAACCCGTTAACATGGGCTGTATGGCTGCTCTAACCCGTTAACATGGGCTGTATGGCTGCTCTAACCCGTTAACATGGGTGCTGTATGGCTGCTCTAACCTGTTAACATGGGCTGTATGGCTGCTCTAACCTGTTAACATGGGCTGTATGGCTGCTCTAACCTGTTAACATGGGCTGTATGGCTGCTCTAACCCGTTAACATGGGCTGTATGGCTGCTCTAACCCGTTAACATGGGCGCTGTATGGCTGCTCTAACCTGTTAACATGCGCTGTATGGCTGCTCTAACCTGTTAACATGGGCTGTATGGCTGCTCTAACCTGTTAACATGGGCACTGTATGGCTGCTCTAACCTGTTAACATGGGCTGTATGGCTGCTCTAACCTGTTAACATGGGCGCTGTATGGCTGCTCTAACCCATTAACATGGGCTTTATGGCTGCTCTAACCTGTTAACATGGGCTGTATGGCTGCTCTAACCTGTTAACATGGGCTGTATGGCTGCTCTAACCTGTTAACATGGGCTGTATGGCTGCTCTAACCCGTTAACATGGGCTGTATGGCTGCTCTAACCTGTTAACATGGGCTGTATGGCTGCTCTAACCCGTTAACATGGGCTGTATGGCTGCTCTAACCCGTTAACATGGGCTGTATGGCTGCTCTAACCCGTTAACATGGGCTGTATGGCTGCTCTAACCTGTTAACATGGGCTGTATGGCTGCTCTAACCCGTTAACATGGGCTGTATGGCTGCTCTAACCTGTTAACATGGGCTGTGTGGCTGCTCTAACCCGTTAACATGGGCTGTATGGCTGCTCTAACCTGTTAACATGGGCTGTATGGCTGCTCTAACCTGTTAACATGGGCTGTATGGCTGCTCTAACCCGTTAACATGGGCTGTATGGCTGCTCTAACCTGTTAACATGCGCTGTATGGCTGCTCTAACCTGTTAACATGGGCTGTATGGCTGCTCTAACCTGTTAACATGGGCACTGTATGGCTGCTCTAACCTGTTAACATGGGCTGTATGGCTGCTCTAACCTGTTAACATGGGCGCTGTATGGCTGCTCTAACCCATTAACATGGGCTTTATGGCTGCTCTAACCTGTTAACATGGGCTGTATGGCTGCTCTAACCTGTTAACATGGGCTGTATGGCTGCTCTAACCCGTTAACATGGGCTGTATGGCTGCTCTAACCTGTTAACATGGGCTGTATGGCTGCTCTAACCTGTTAACATGGGCTGTATGGCTGCTCTAACCCGTTAACATGGGCTGTATGGCTGCTCTAACCCATTAACATGGGCTGTATGGCTGCTCTAACCCGTTAACATGGGCTGTATGGCTGCTCTAACCCATTAACATGGGCTGTATGGCTGCTCTAACCCGTTAACATGGGCGCTGTATGGCTGCTCTAACCTGTTAACATGGGCTGTATGGCTGCTCTAACCTGTTAACATGGGTTGTATGGCTGCTCTAACCTGTTAACATGGGCTGTATGGCTGCTCTAACCCGTTAACATGGGCTGTATGGCTGCTCTAACCTGTTAACATGGGCACTGTATGGCTGCTCTAACCTGTTAACATGGGCACTGTATGGCTGCTCTAACCTGTTAACATGGGCTGTATGGCTGCTCTAACCCGTTAACATGGGCTGTATGGCTGCTCTAACCTGTTAACATGGACACTGTATGGCTGCTCTAACCTGTTAACATGGGCTGTGTGGCTGCTCTAACCCGTTAACATGGGCTGTTTGGCTGCTCTAACCCGTTAACATGGGCTGTATGGCTGCTCTAACCCGTTAACATGGGCTGTATGGCTGCTCTAACCTGTTAACATGGGCTGTATGGCTGCTCTAACCCGTTAACATGGGCACTGTATGGCTGCTCTAACCCGTTAACATGGGCTGTATGGTTGCTCTAACCCGTTAACATGGGCTGTATGGCTGCTCTAACCCGTTAACATGGGCTGTATGGCTGCTCTAACCCGTTAACATGGGCTGTATGGCTGCTCTAACCTGTTAACATGGGCACTGTATGGCTGCTCTAACCCGTTAACATGGGCTGTATGGCTGCTCTAACCTGTTAACATGGGCTGTATGGCTGCTCTAACCCGTTAACATGGGCTGTATGGCTGCTCTAACCCGTTAACATGGGCTGTATGGCTGCTCTAACCTGTTAACATGGGCTGTATGGCTGCTCTAACCTGTTAACATGGGCACTGTATGGCTGCTCTAACCTGTTAACATGGGCACTGTATGGCTGCTCTAACCTGTTAACATGGGCTGTATGGCTGCTCTAACCCGTTAACATGGGCTGTATGGCTGCTCTAACCCGTTAACATGGGCTGTATGGCTGCTCTAACCTGTTAACTTGGGCTGTATGGCTGCTCTAACCTGTTAACATGGGCTGTATGGCTGCTCTAACCCGTTAACATGGGCTGTATGGCTGCTCTAACCCGTTAACATGGGCTGTATGGCTGCTCTAACCTGTTAACATGGGCTGTATGGCTGCTCTAACCTGTTAACATGGGCTGTATGTCTGCTCTAACCCGTTAACATGGGCTGTATGGCTGCTCTAACCTGTTAACATGGGCTGTATGGCTGCTCTAACCTGTTAACATGGGCGCCTAAATGAAATGCTGCTGAGGTAGAGGATGGCGGTGTCAGTCAGCAGACACCCAGCTAGTATGGAAGCCGCAAGCTTGAGAGCCGCAGCAGTTCCACCATGCACACGTGCTGCGTACGTACATAGGCGTAGGCTGTGTTCCAGTCCTTAGCCTTAAAAGGTGGAATAGGTAGATTTATGTGGGTTTTAAAACAGTGCTAAATGGTCAACACTCAGGCCAAAATGTCCCATAAAGAATTGAGACAAATGTTCCGTAACGCATCAAGTGACTAAGTACCGTAATAAAATGTGTTGTATGTAAGTTTTATGGTTTGACAAAGCTTTAATTTCTTCTGTTATGACACAGTTTCCAGCTGTGGATTATGCATTCTGCTTCATAGTACAATACAGAAGTAAACAATTCATATAAAAAGAAAAAGAAAAAGTTCAAAAACACAGAAGTTTGTCCAGCCTTATTTTTCCACTGCTAATCAGATTAAATACCTACAAAAATTTAGGGGGAAAATATGTCCAACTTCAATAAATTAGGCTTCATAAAAGCAGTGCTTGTAATGGTATCAACCAAACTTCATAAATATACAATACACATTTAAAAAATCTAGCATCTATACAATTTGAATAGACAACACACAAAAATGAGTGGTGGATCACTACTAGACGCTTGAGACTGAGGCCTTTACATTGCAGATGGTGTGTGGATACAGTGCAACACTGTAATCCTCAAGTACAGCAAGGTAGGGGGTTCAAACATGGCACAATATTCAACCTCCAGCAACAGCTTGTTATGTCATCAGTTCACCAAGAGTTGCCGGTTGTGATATACATATCCTATGTGTACACCTACAGCATGTTATGACAACATGATGGAGATGTGATAACCAAGATGGCGTCTATGAGACAAAACCAATATCCTTGTAGTTAACTGGTATACATTGCTATATATGTATGTTTCTAGTTTCAAAATAGTTCAAAGAATCACTCGTTCATGTGTACACTAGCTTGGACTTGGTGATGTACAACTGTATAAGCGGAAATTATTCTACTGAGTAAATGACGACAACACCGTCCGCCATCTCAAATAGGCTACTAGGTACAGTAAGTAGCCAAAGACAAGACACAGGTAGGTGGTGACTTTCCACAAAGTCACATTGGACCCAGGTGTCGAGCCACGGAAATCACACGTTTCTGCTGAGTAACACAGTCAACTTTGGCAGTCTTTGGCAACTCATCAGGGCTCCTTCGACAAAGATACCCAGCTTCTCTGGTGAAACAGAGACTGGCTGGAAACTGGCTGACTAAGAGGCTGAATAGGTTGAAACACAAATAGCTTTTTGGTATCAGGCTAAGGGGTGCTGATAATGAACATGAACACATTACCGTTTACATAAAGGCCACCAGTCTCCTGCAAAACCTCAAGCTTTACATATGCTCACATGTGTACACACACACACACACACACACACACACACACACACACACACATTCAGTTTCAGTCTCTCTCACTCACTCACACACACACACACACTTACTCACTCTCTCTCTCTCTCTTTCTCTCTTTAACCCAAGCAGAAATACAAAAACAAGTCCAGTTCCCCACTGCACATCACAATAATACAATCTGTTTTGATTTGCAATGTTTAAAAGGCCATCAATAGCGTGAACACTTGGACACACACTCAATAACACGCTCATATACGCACACGTACATACAGGCTCTCTCACAAACACTAACTACTAAAGAAGTCTACACTAGAAATGTACAGTGCGTCATAGACTTTCCATAAATGAGGTGGATTTAAGAGAAGTTGCTTTTTGAAGAGAATAGTTCAGAGGAGGGCAAAGCTAGCAGACTCGCGTTGATAGTCGACAAAGCCGCAGCCGGGGCTGCAAAATAATATGTTCACTTGTTTCAACCCTCCCAACCCATTGTGTGTGCTACAATGTCATCTACTGTGGCATAATCAGGTCTACTACAAAATAAAGCAAAAATAGTCAACACTTATTTACATGCATTATTACATTCAATATTTTTTTCTACTCTTATTGAAGTACGCGACATTGCTCTGAAATGTGAAATGTTCTTAAACGCAGTCTTCAAATAACAAAATATGAAATGTTTACATACAAGTTTATGTAAACATTCGGTTTCACTCGAATATACAGCAAGTCTCCTTCGGATTTTGAGGATGTGTTCGTTATTGCTGAGGAAACAAGAGCTTTCCCTCTCATTGCCACTCTTAGGAAAACAGCCATATAGATATGTTTTGTGAAACTACAGCATTTAAAAAAATTAAATAAAATAAAAGACGCTTTCCTACTTTTGCTAGATGTGGCTGCACTAGCCACAACAGGCTGATATTGCTCACCTGTGAATGTGACACTGAGCCTACCACCCATCATTATAATGCAGGGCAGGCTGGCGGAGGTAGACATCAGAGGATGGGCTCATTGTAATGCAAGGAATGGAATACGGAATGGTATCGATATTTGACACCATTCCTTATTCCGTTCCATGCATTACAATGAGGCCTTCCTCCAATTTCTCCCTCCACTAGCCTCCATTGTTCTAATGGCATTTTCATCATATTTGAACTTAGTCATGTGAAAAAGATAGAACATCCAACTTTCACACCGATCTCCGATTGACATCAATTTATGATTTACACGAAAGGTAGAGTTACGTGAGCAGATCTCAAGTTAGGAGAGTGCACTTATTCTGTGTCTGTTCAGCAGTAGGGGATAACATAGTCCAGTGTGGACACCGGAGCCCCTCAATAACCTTAATTAGCACCCCTAATCATCCACTCATTACAGTAACCCACATGCCTTCTCCTGACCTGAATGCCAATCTCAAGCTCCCCATTGGACAGCTCCACTCGCTCGCGCCACTCTCCAAATGAATACCGACTGATTATGACGGCGAACAATACTGTCTGTGTTGAGATGGGGAAAGCTGCACAGGGAATGTGGTTTCCTTAAAAAAAAAAAAAAAAACAGAAAAAAAAGCTATGACTCACTGACAGAAAGGGAAGGAGAAGGGAAGAAATATTTTCCAACATGCCACTGGTAATAATTACAGCCCTAGAATGTGTGATTTCTATGCATTTCTCGTTTTGAGGTTCTAATACTGTTTGTGATTCAGGGCCGTGTCAGTTTACACGTTGGAACATAGGGATAATAGGGAAAATATCTTTGAACACTAACAACAGTTTAAATATACTGTTCCTCTAGTAACTAGGCCATTGATGTGCCACCAGATAGTTGGTATTCTTTTCACCAACTCATTGCTAATGTTTTGACGGCGCAATCTACTTATGATAGATGTACTGTGGAACCGAACATGTTAAAGGGATCATTTACTAAAAGATATTCCACTGTTGATATGGCCCCAGAATATAGTTACTTGTTGCATACAAGCCTCATAGATATCTGAATGACAAGCTTGTATTTACTTTTTTTGAAAAGGTGCAAAGATTTTGTGTTTGATGTTTTTTGTTCAAGATGACGTTTTAAAATAATTTACATGAAGTAAATGTATTTATTTCTTTATTTTAAACATTATGCATAAAATAAATTTATTTTGGGACCATATTTAGCTGAATAGATGAGAAACTTTTTTTTTTGTTGAGGAAAGTATCCCAAAAAAAGAACGAAAACTCAACTCTCTTATATCCCGTTTCCACCTACAAGACGTTTTTTGCACAGTAGTGACAATATTTACTTGCACAGTACGAAAGACCTACACTTGCATAACTTTTACATAATACAATGTAACACCAATGAAATGAATTGGGGTAGACGATTGAAACATTTGGACAATTTGGCTACCACATACCAAATATGTATACCGGTATATATATATTAAAAAAAGAATAATTTGGAAAAATTCCAACTGCTTATTGTAGAATAAAAGAGCAAGACATCAGTGAAATATGCCCAGATCGAGTGCAGTACAGAACGCTTGCGTTTCACAAAATGACACTAACAGAGCAGATGTGGATTCATAACCACTTCAACTGAGAAGAAGAACTGCCATCAGTCGGGGGGACCTTATTGGTGCTGGTGTCGTGTAGAGCTTTGGGAGAACATTCTAGATGTTCAGTGGACAACATCAAGGTTGCCTGATCAGTTAACTACAGCGGTCATTTACTGGCTCAGAATCAGTTACTGCTAATGGGTTTCGGTCCAACCAGCACCGTTTGGAAAATTACTAATGAAAATGGCATTCAACTCCCGGAGGGCCAAGGCAAGAGACATGTTATGGATTAGGGATAGCTGCTTGTAGCATTCTAACTGCTTGGAAATCTGATAAGGAAAACAAAAATGGACCAAAGTGAATCCATTAGTTTAGCAGAGTATAAGGACAGCTACAGAATCACTTCAATGCCTTCCTTGTGATAATGACGTGGCAATATGGTGGATTATAAAGGCCAGCATAATCATGCCAGCTGTATAAGATTTAGCAACTTATCACCAATGAAGCCTGAACTCAGGCTAGAAGTCAGGAGTACTTTCTACTGAACCTCTCCTTCACTACTGGCCCGATCTCCAACCTACACTTTACTGGCTTACTGATGGATTGGAGGATTCCAAGCAAGAGTAAAAAAAAAAAAAAAAAAGAGCACCAATAACATAAATAATCAACAACCAAACACATATTTTAACACATAGGTTAAAAACGGTCCAACATTGTATTCTTTCTCTTAAAAAAAGAAAAAAAAAGAATGAGGTTCTTCTTTCCTCTTCTTGCCCATCGCCGTGGCCTCCTCTCTTGTAACTATGCTTGCCTGCCTCTCCATCTCTCTCCCTCCCGTATTGTCTCTTTAGGCCTGTTGAGGCTATACGTCCAGGATCTCCTCAGCCGTGCCGCCGCAGCGTAAGCGGTAGCGGCCTGTCCGCCAGCTTATTGTGGGGTCCCACAGGGCTGACAGGAAGATCTGGATGGACATGGACTCTCTGATGAACCACGCCACGGCGTAGTCCAGCTTTGAGAATGATGGAGGACCACCCTACAGGGAACGGGACAGCGGTGACAGAGTGGGGAAAGACAGATATACGTTTATTAAATATTATATTATATAATAAATTACTAATAATAAGTAAATACATACTTTTTATATTTGCGTTCATTTATTACAATGTAATACGGGGGGTGTGGATGTAATATGGTGCTAGAACCTCGACTATTTTAATTTGTGACCTGGTAGAGCCATGTTCATCCCGCCCCCGGTAGGAATAACTAAAAGTTGCATTGAATTCAACTGAATTCATAACAAAGATAACAAACGGTGATCTTCAGCTTAGGTTTCAGACCTACGCAAGACAGATTCTAGTTTCTATTTTCACGTCAGAGAAACTGGAAATACCCTTTAGGGGAACCCAGAAGACCTGGCATAGCTGATCCAACATAGCTAGCACAGCCTGGGAGTGTAGCTCTCTCTCTCTCTCTCTCTCTCTCTCTCTCTCTCTCTCTCTCTCTCTCTCTCTCTCTCTCTCTCTCT
>NC_137689.1:67983429-68043505 GCF_963989245.1 Nansenia antarctica | reverse complement strand
ACTATACCACTAGATACTACTACTATACCACTAGATACTACTACTACTACTACTACTACTACTACTACTACTACTACTACTACTACTACTACTATACCACTAGAGCCACTAGATACTACTAGATCCACTAGATACTACTAGATACTACTAGAGCCACTGGATATTCCTCTGTAGTGGAACAGAAGCAGTTCAGCTACCTGATCATGCGGGACTGGAACTGTGCGATGGAATAGGAGCCAGAGTTCTGCATGGCTACCTGCGTTGCCATGGAGAATTTCCATCCCCTGGGAGAGAGGGACAAAAGGAATTAATAATTTCTCTCTGCAGTTACAACCTGGTTGCAAACCATGGGATCAAAGCACATCAATAAAACAACCTCATGTGAATGATTTATGTTTTGCATCACAATAAAAACAGGTGACTGCAGTATTTGGGGGAGGAGTCCCGGAGGACTAGGGCTGCATGTGTTATTCATGACGCACACTGTTGAGGGCCGAAATGACAATAAACAAAAAGTTGTATTTCATAACAACTACTCTAAACAACTACGGTACTTTCTAAGCGTGCAAAATGTGTCAGTCACCATATCATATCCAAGGTGCCTGCCCACTGCCGAAGTGCCCTTGGTCAAGCACTTAAGCCACAACTGCTCCAGGGGCACAGGTGTGTGTGTGTGTGTGTGTGTGTGTGTGTGTGTGTGTGTGTGTGTGTGGCAAAAGGTCACATTTATGCAAGGGTCAAATTGCAAAAGGTATGCAAAAGGTCAAATTGCTGTTCGAATTGCTCCAAAGCAGCCCCTAGGCTCTGGAATAGTCTCCCCCTCCACATCAGATCCGCCCAGAGCATTGAGGATTTAAAAAAACGAGCTAAAACACATCTCTTCTCCCTGGCCTTTGACCTGAGGTGAGCCTGCCTCCCGACACTGCACTTTTTGCACTTTCATTTGTATTGCACACATTCAACACCTTGTTTTTAATGTATTTTATCTATTTTATCAGTTTTTTTATCTGTATTTTATCTTCTTGTGTTTTATCTTTTTATCTGTTAAGCACTTTGGGCGGCTGTTTGTCGTTGTAAATTTGTGCTATATAAATAAATAAATAAATAAACGTTACTGTTAACGTGTGTAACAGACAATAAAAGACTCTTCTATAATGCCAACCTGTCAGCGATGGCCTTAGCCATGAAGTAATCTTCAGCGATGTACTGGGCGAAGGCGATGAGCCCCCCTGCCTGGTCCAAGACGTCCTTCCTCATCAGGCACGACATCCCCGTCACACACTTGATCCCTGTCACATTGGCCGAGATGTAGGAACGAGGGTGGGAAGTACCAAAGTACACCTGTGATGCAAGAGACCATAACAATCAGACAAAGGCGTAGTGGCAGTGTACATGAATGGCAATCAAATCTAAAGAAATACAAAAGTGTAAACAAATGATACTCACTGTAAACATGCTCCTAACATACTACACTCACTGTAGACATGTTTCTTTTTTTTTCTTTTTTTTCAGATTTTATCCCTTTTTCACCCAATTTGGTAGCCAATTGAACCCAACCTAGCATCCAATTATCCCCTGCCTATTGCATAGGATCCGCCGCACGACCCCGTGGCCGGCAGTCCCAGAAGAGGCCGCCAGGCAGACTAGCTGACTGGCTCCTCGAGCCCAGCACCGTTATTCCGGCACCCAGGGGGCGGTGTTGCGCGACGGATCCTTGTCCAGAAATACTCCTATACCGCCCTCGGAAGCGGCCGCCCAATATGCCGCTTCCCGTGTGCCTCGGCCATATCTGGATCTGGCGAGCCGGGATACGAACCCCGGCCCCGCTGGGCAGCATGCACTAGTGGCCAGTGCGTAGTGTAGACATGTTTCTAACATACTACAATACACTCACTGTAGACATGTTTCTAACATACTACAATACACTCACTGTAGACATGTTCCTAACATACTACACTACACTCACTGTAGACATGTTTCTAACATACTACACTACACTCACTGTAGACATGTTTCTAACATACTACACTACACTCACTGTAGACATGTTCCTAACATACTACACTACACTCACTGTAGACATGTTCCTAACATACTACACTTCACTCACTGTAGACATGTTCCTACTTCCTAACATACTACACTTCACTCACTGTAGACATGTTTCTAACATACTACACTACACTCACTGTAGACATGTTCCTAACATACTACACTTCACTCACTGTAGACATGTTCCTAACATACTACACTACACTCACTGTAGACATGTTCCTAACATACTACACTTCACTCACTGTAGACATGTTTCTAACATACTACAATACACTCACTGTAGACATGTTTCTAACATACTACACTACACTCACTGTAGACATGTTCCTAACATACTACACTACACTCACTGTAGACATGTTTCTAACATACTACACTACACTCACTGTAGACATGTTTCTAACATACTACACTACACTTACTGTAGACATGTTTCTAACATACTACACTTCACTCACTGTAGACATGTTTCTAACATACTACACTACACTCACTGTAGACATGTTTCTAACATACTACACTACACTCACTGTAGACATGTTTCTAACATACTACACTACACTCACTGTAGACATGTTCCTAACATACTACACTACACTCACTGTAGACATGTTTCTAACATACTACAATACACTCACTGTAGACATGTTTCTAACATACTACACTCACTGTAAACATGCTCCTAACATACTACACTCACTGTAGACATGTTTCTAACATACTACACTACACTCACTGTAGACATGTTTCTAACATACTACACTTCACTCACTGTAGACATGTTTCTAACATACTACACTACACTCACTGTAGACATGTTTCTAACATACTACACTACACTCACTGTAGACATGTTTCTAACATACTACACTACACTCACTGTAGACATGTTCCTAACATACTACACTACACTCACTGTAGACATGTTTCTAACATACTACAATACACTCACTGTAGACATGTTTCTAACATACTACACTCACTGTAAACATGCTCCTAACATACTACACTCACTGTAGACATGTTTCTAACATACTACACTACACTCACTGTAGACATGTTTCTAACATACTACACTACACTCACTGTAGACATGTTTCTAACATACTACACTACACTCACTGTAGAGATGTTTCTATTATACTATACTACCTCCATCACTCGAGCCTCTGTAAACACTTGCTGAAGGCTAGTTCAGAAGGGGTGTGCTAAGCTAGTCATCTTCTGTGGAAATGAGCTGGATGAAAGGTAAAGGTATCCGACTCTTAATTTAGAGAAGTTGGTAAACACAACACTCCCAGACAAATGCTAGTATTCTTGTCCAAGCCCTGACATTGAGAGAATATCAGAGAGAACATAGTGCCATGCAGGTAGACAGGGCATCCTTGTTGTCCTCCACTCCAGAAGTAACTGCTCAGAAGTAGAGGCCGACAGATATATCAGAGCACCAATATTATCAGACTTTTACCAAAAATATCTCTATCTGCACATACTCCATCAAAGATGCAGCAAAGATGCGAGTCAGCCTCACATTCTGAAATTATAGGAAATCTGGGTAATTGGGTTTTTCCAGAGCAAAGGGGCAAAGCATGGATTTTGTGGAATTAATCAACTTGGTTATTTGGTGTTTTTGTTATTGGAGTGCCTACTAAAATGGCTGAATTTAGCAAAGTATTATCAGAGAGGGGACTAGGATTCAAGTCACTGTCCTTTTGTATGTTTACAAGCTTTTTCTCCGACATCAATGTGACAATTTTTATTAAACTTGTGTGAAATTACACTGATTTCAGAATAATATTTTGTGAGTGAAGTCTGTTATGTAGAATAAACACAAAAAACTTGGCCTATAGTGATACATAAACCAGAGTTGTGTAATCTAGATTGATAGCCAGTAGCACACAACTCATTTGGGTATGCAAATATTTTATCTTAGCCTATTGATGACATTTGTGTTTGAAGTAAAGGTCTCTTATATCAATAGAGTGAGTACGATAGTAGCCTAATAGCGGCCAAATATTTTTTCTCTTTGACATTCTTGCCAACTTCCGTCACAAGCAGCTTGGGTACTGCAACACACAGGTTTGTTTACAGTTGTGAACAGAGCTGAATTTACCACTGTGATAACGTTGGGGAGGGGGAGCGTTGGGATAAACCATTACTGGAAATAACAGTGGTTGCAAACCAGAAGGTGCAGGAGGTATTCTAGCAGTATGCTTTAAAAATGACTTTCACATGTAAAAATATGAAATCTACTGAGTATAACAAAGATAATTCAGTAGATGATCACACTGTATCAGAACAGGTTAGATTAAACAGAAAATCACTGATATCAATGTAGTGCACTGAACACGTGAAATTCTCATTTGGCATAGTACAAGTAGCTACGCACATGAAATAAAAATATGTTGTTTTTATTTATCAATGGAGATCATTATTGAGATTTTGATTTTTCCCTAATCAGCATCTATTCTAGAGCATCGTTTTGCCATTGTTTTCCTATGAAAACTGGTTATCAGTCAATTTTGCCCCCCATAAATCAGCATAGGTACTGGGCCCAAAAATCCAGTATCAGTCAGTTCTAGTTATATGGTTTTTTTTCTTTAATTTCTGTAATCCTATCTACAATACCATCAAATTATTATTATATTTTTTCTCTTCTTATACATTAACTCAGTGTTTCTCAACCCTCTCCTCGGGGCGCAATCAAAGTGTTTTGCAAGGTAAATACCACATAAAACACTTGGTGCTCGATGGTGAGTGTTCTGGAATTCTTTGGCAGTTAGTCAGTTAATGCAGTGTTCCTCAACCCTCTCCTCGGGGCGCATCATAACTTGTGCATGTTTGGTGAGTAAAGTCACCCGTGGCACTCTAGAATGTTCATCATTCGGGCGACTTTATTCACCCTCGGGCACTAAACGAGTTAAAGGAAACCAAACAAAGAGAAGTTTGTACGGAGGATCTCCTCACCTGCTCCAAGGTTGCGGCAAAGCCTTGGCGGTCTGCTACGTAGGGAAGGCCGTGGACCAGCCCCACCTTCTCAGTCATCTGATTGGCCATGTCGGTCAGCGTGTCTGGTTTCACTGGGAGGGGCAGAACAAGATTAGGCCTGTTCTCATACTTCTTTAACATCTACTTCCACACACACAGACACATCAGCGTCTTTGAGTCTCGGAAAAGCGCTATATAAATATAATGAATTATTATTATTATTATTATCATAGACACACAGACACACACAGACACACAGACACACACACACAGAGACACACAGAGACACACAGACATACACACAGACACACACACACAGACACACACACACAGAGACACACACAGACACACACACACACACACACACACACAGAGACACACACACACACACACACACACACACACAGAGAGACACACACAGAGACACACACACACACACAGACAGACACACACACACACACACAGACACACACACACATACGGTTAGACCTCAAACTCCATAATGTTGAACCATTACCACGGATGCCGCTGTCACAGATCCACACGAGGTCATATTTTGCCCCTTCATACCCCGGCATCAAGTTGTTTATCTTGGGATTGATGCCAACCTTCTTCCCTCCTGTACAGGACCAGAAAGAAAGATATTTGGCTTCAGTAGACTAACCACACATGCATCTCATCACTGCTGCTCACCACACAGCTTAGGAGGAGGAGATGCAGCCCAATATACATTGGGGGAAGTTAAAAACTAAAATAAATGCTAAACAGTTAGTGGAGGCCATTTTGAACAGTTAAACAAGTTTCAAGTTTATTTTTTACATCCCATTATCTTATAAGCATAAGAAAGTAAACTTCTTAGGCTTCAGTTCCTTGACATTGCAGTGAAGAGACAACAATTATGTATTCAGATCAGATGGCATATTGCTGCTGTACATGTTTTTTTTGGAGTCTTCTTTAGACTTCTTCTAGAATGATTCACCAACACGAACCAAATGAAAAGAAACATTAAAAGGTTAACATCCCTAAGACATACTATATAATATAGTATGCCTATATTAGAGATGTTAACCTTTTGATGATTTTATGAGCATTATTATGAAGGTTACATTTTAATGGACTTCACCCCTCTCGAATTGGCCAAAAGCTAAACTTTAACAATATGTTAACGTTTAGCTTTTGACCAACTCGAGAGGGGTGAAACCCATTATGAATGTAGCCTTGATATTTTTATGGGTGGAATTGGCATTCAGGTCCAAAAATACATCCTTCCTTCCTCCCTTCCTTGACGTAATCACTGATCTAACATGATTGGATTGGCCAAAGCAAGCTGTTCACTGCATTGCTTTTACCAATCATGTCATGTCAGATCATTTTAAAAGGGACACTTCAAGACTTTCTAAACTCATATTCATTATCTCCAGCACCATACCAGTGTCTACATATGTGAAAACGCAGATGTTCTATGTTCTAAACTAACTTCAAAACTAACGCACACCTTGGAATCTCGTCTTGAATTTTTTATTTATTTTTTTATCCGCTATGGTATCATACGGGTTAGGGTTAGGGTTAGGGTTACCCTCAGTACATTCCTCTCATACTTTCTCTCATCTTTTCAGCAGTTTTCATGTGACACTGGTATGGCCACAAGCCACAACTGCTCCAGGGGCATGGCATATGTGTGCGTGCGTGCGTGTGTGTGTGGCAAAAGGTCAAATTTAAGGGTCAAATTGCAAAAGGCGGAATTGCTGTTCGAATTGCTCCAAAGCAGCCCCCTAGGCTCTAGAATAATCTCCCCCTCCACATCAGATCCGCCCAGAGCATTTGAGGCTTTTAAAAAAACGAGCTAAAACACATCTCTTCTCCCTGGCCTTTGACCTGAGGTGAGCCTGCCACCCGACACTGCACTTTTTTGCACTTTTATTTGTATTGCACCTTGTTTTTAGTGTATTTTATCTATTTTATCTGGGGCGTTTTTTTTTCTTTTTTTTTCTGTATTTTATCTTATTTTCTCTTTTTTCTCTTTTTATTAAGCACTTTGGGTGGCTGTTTGTCGTTGTAAATTTGTGCTATATAAATAAACGTTACTTATTTACTTACTACTGCTTACTTACTCAAATAAAATAAAAACAATTGTGAAGTTTCCCTTTAAGAGTGTTCAAACAGGGCCTAGCTCGAGCCTGAGATACAGTACAAGGAAAATACTGACTGTCCTGATCTGAGCGGGCAACTCAGACTTTTGCATAAATCAATCATCTATGGGAGGCTATGCGAGAATGTGAGTGCGGTGCATGGATTTCACATTGTACAGTAGGTTAGCTAACTCATCATAGGTGACAGAAGCTGATGTTTTGTTCCACAAGTCAGCAAGGTCATTTTTCATTTTTTTCTTTACAGATTATGAAAGTGCAGATTGTAAGCTTTCCAATGATGTGTCATACATTGAACATAGTTGAAGAATATATGCTTATTTGAATGTTGGTACACCTCAAATCAAATAGCGGAGAAAATCGCCCTGAATCAAAACAACCAGACTATGCTCCATTGCACTAGCCATGGTTAAAATATATATATACTGTATATGGAAGAAAAAAAAGCTTCCAGATGGACAGAATATGAATTGGACAGATAACATGACCCCTGAGAGCTTGGGGGCTGAATCTCCAGATGACGTAACTAATGAGTGAATCAATACACACTCCCGTTGCTCTGTGCAAATATTAACCTACAACTGAGTCACAGCAACAACACAATGGGGTCATCGCACTCATAACATTTATTCTTAATTGTCCACATATGCCTGGGATCTCCGTTGTAATACAAAGCATTATTGGGAATTTTGGAAGCTTTCGTCAGTGTAAGGTTGCTTGCTTTAACGTTAATTTTGTCCGTCTTGCCCAATTTTGGATTGTAATTCAGCCTGTGTCAAATTCAGATAAAGCCAAAACGTCTAAACACAAAAAAACCTTGGAAGTTGGGCATGATGGAAGTCATCAAAACTAGGCAACAAACCTGCTATATACTGGATGGATATGTAGCCTAGCCAACAGAGGAGTGTTTGAAATATCAAAAAAGAAAATCAAGAGCTTACCAATAAATAGTTTTGCATCAACATTGGGATATTTGCCCAGGAGCTTTTTACAGACATCAATGGCTGGATCATCATGGTCTTGGACACACAGGAGAATTTCGTACTTTGTTGAAAAAGAAGAGAAAGTTATGTTATTCCAAACAACAGAGAAAGCAACAGTCAGAAAATGATAATACATATCTAGTTCTAGTCATGTAGACCTTTTTACTTGGACACGACTTAAGACAAACATGATCATGATGTTTGTGTGAAACAGGGCTGCCCGTCATCACCTTACTTGCTTATCATGGCAATTGAAATTGTTGGCATGTTTATCATTTAACATTTTTTAAAAATCACTCTGGCTATCTCCACTGGTTGTCACCACACACCAACTCACCCCACCCATTGTAAGAACGCTTCCTGCATCATATTTTCACAACACTGATGAGTATCAGCCTTTACACACTATAGGGCCAACTCAAACCATACTATGATATTTACCGTTCAGCAGCTATGGTAGATGTGAAACCAGGCCAGCCCAGTACAGCTTGGCCACGCGGGCTTGAATTATGGTTTAGAGAAACTGTGGTGAATGTGTGTAACCAGGCCAGCACGGTGCAGCTCAGCTCGGTTCAACTTTATAGTGTGAGAAGAGGCTTAGAGGCTCTAGTTGGGAGACAATGCTGCCCATGACTATGACGAGAGCCAGTACACAAAGAGGCCATTCTCCATGGAACGGGATGTCGGGCTCATGGAGAGGGACTCTCGAGCCACTCCTCTGTTGTCAGCTAACGAGAGTGAGGCGGTGATGAGAGAGTAGGGCCTGAGTGCTGCACTCATTCATGGACATGTCACTTGCACTCGTCTTTCAGGCATGATATATTAGCAGGCAGAGTGACGACTATCACTAGATTTTTTACATTTTTGGCATTTAGCAGAAGCCTTTATCCAAAGCAACTTACATGTGTAAGTAAGCAGGCCTAAGTGAATCAAGTAGAATTAAGTAGATCACAACTAAACTGGTTTCAACCTCTTGAAAAATAAGTACGGTAAGTAAGTAAGTAAGAACATATGAGCATATTTTGATATCTGAAAGCAATTTTTAAAAAGCACAGCTCGTAGGATGCGATCACATTGCATTGGATTGCTCCTTTAACCACATAATGCTCTGTTTGTGTTACGAGGCTCGGTACTGGGAGGGAGTCTATAGGCTCCATCTGAGACTCTCACATGACTCCAGTACGAGCTCGGCATTCCTATTGTCTCCTTCCTTGGAAACATTTCTCACATTCCGGGACAGCGCAGCAGAGAGAAGGCAGCTCTATTTTAGAGGTGGAGAGAGTCTAGCCTGGCCAGAGGCAGGGGACATCTTCACATTAAAACTAAAAGATCCATTCGAGTCTAGGCTATATTGAAATTTCATTAACCAACTAGTAGGAAAGACAGGAAAGTTCTACATTTCACAACTGACCACAAATTCCTCAAATTTAAGAGAGACGTCAAAGAAGGAGGAAGTCAGTATAGCAATAAAAAAAACTGGTGGTCAAGTTTTGACTTGTGGTCAACACAAGTAGGCTGATTTAAAGTCAAATCGGTGTGGTTGACCTGGACAGTGATTTCCGTGATTTCAGTGATGGCTTTCAGTAGAAGACATCTGACAAATGTATAGAAATGAAGCCACGGTCCGATTCTGGCTTTAACTGCTTCGCCTTTGGGCATAACCGCTTGAGGCATGACCACTTCCTCATTTCTAAACTGCTAAACGGACTGTCAAAAATGGAACATACTGTACGTAAACAAACCAAACAGACAGACGTTTACAGACCCAGGCTCTCCCATAGAGAAACCATTGGCTCAATCCATATTTAACAGACACAACCGACTGCTGTGGCCTGGGCCTTAGACAACAATGTAGACTCCCACTACATTAATCAGTCTACTCGATACTCATTTCACTGAGCTCATGTGGATAACAGGTTGAGCAGCTTTATACAATTAAACTGCTTTTAATACAGTTGGCGAGAGTTATTGTGTAACTGTGGAATGCTCACTTCTGATGACGGGGCTCGGGTGACTGCACTAGAGGATGACAAAGGTCAGCGCGATGTCAGACAATCATGCCCATTTGACCTGCTCGGAGCAGTAGCTGGTGCTGGGGATGACAGAAGAATGTGACATTCTCTGTGGTAACCCTCTAGGGGGAAACTGTGTTGAAGGGCAGTCAACTGACCAATGCCTCCTGACTCCGGCACCTCCTGAGTGTATGACTGGAGGGTGGGTATGACTGACTCACAGCTCAGCAGAGAGATTCCAGCGGAATACCAACAACACGAGAATACCAAACGAACAGAGATGGCACTCTCTCGTGGAGGCAGGCGAAAAACCCAGATGGACACAATATGTTGGATCGCGGTCCCTTCCATTTTCATGGAGCACAGAAATGCCACGGCCAGCATGCTGGAGTTGCCGAGTGTGTATGTACTACTGCGCTGCTCTAGTTAGACCAGTTGGTCGACGTTTGTTGGAGAGGCCCTAGGAGAAGAAGCAGAGCGTGGCGGTGGGGGGAGGGGGGGGGGGTGGTGGTGGTGGTGGGTGATGCTCATGTACCAGGCTTCTAGCCAGCGGGAAGAAGCACCCATCTCGGCCTATCAGCATCAGCCTCTTGTGCCAGCAGTCTAATGGGCAGAAATGGAGCAGAGAGGTCCATATGGAGGGCCGTCTGCCTGGCCCGGCAGAGGCAGTGCCCCTGCCCTGGACATGTTTGGGGCAGCTAATGGAGCGGGTCGTCTTTGGTCAGACAGTGATCCAAGCCAGGCCCCTTCAGGGACATAGTAGTTGGCTTGGAGAGAGAGGGCATGTGTTTGTGGGGGAGGGGCGCATGCATAATGTATGTCCTCAACATAGACGTCGGCAGTCAGTCTGTCACTCATTGATCCGTTCTGTAGACGGAGCTCGGGGCTGATATTCTCAGTGTGATATATGAGCCGAAGTGCTCCATAAATCAGAACAAGAAGTCCTACTGTTAACAGATGATTGACGCGAGAGGATACAGGCATACTGTCGGTCTAATGGGGCCACGGTATGATGTCGGCTCTCCCCCCCCGTCTTATTTCTGGTACGGATGAGAAAGTGATTCAGGGTGGACGTCATGCTCGAGCCCCAGTCTGACTCACGTTAAGGGTTGGGGGAAGTATGACCTAAACATAGCAAATTTGTTATGTTATGTTCGCCCTAATCTGATGATTCACTCCGAAAGTAAAACTGTACATTCCTGTAGAACTGAGCACTCCGTGACTACCACCTGACCTCCTCTTCACCACATAACTCAATTCCATTCATGTCATGTCCTGACCATGTTAATGTTGTAGCCTACCGCTCGTGGAACTGGAACATAGACATTAGCTCACAGATCTTCCTTGGTGATACTTGCATAGCTACATTGAAACACTTGAGGTCAATTTCTGTGGTTTCCTTCTGTCACATAGATTTGTTGAATAACGCCTAAAGGTGACACTTTGAGATGAAGAGATAGGTATTTGTCTTCAGAATCGTGTCAGGGCATGCATAAGAAGAGTGTCCAGCAGTCATAGCAGGAAAAAGTAATCTATGCTCAGGCCAGGGGCCATTGGCAGTTTTAGTGCTAGAAGAAGGAAGACTTTTTGTTTGTTTAATACCAGTAGAGAAACTGTACTGGGGGGGGGACATATGGTTCACCAATCCACAACTTGGTATGAGGACAGGCTTGTACATCTCTTGTATCTCTGTTATTCTGAATCCATTCTATTTCACACTTTGTTAAAGCATCTAGCGCCCTTCGACTAGCCTAAATCTAGTTCCAAACAAAACAATAAGAATGCTATAATTAGGCGTGGCAGGCCAATTATTTTACTCCAGTCAGCATTTCATCAATCTTTAATGTAGGTAAAGAAATATGCCTAGCCCTACCTGCTGCAACATCTTAAACACATTCTGGTTAATGCTGAAAACAGGCTCATACCTAGTCGCCTAACTGACTGCCAAACATCATGAGTTGTCGTGACGGTGTTGTGTTTTTCGAGAACGTGTTTCCAATGGTACCTTGGGATAGTCAAGCTCAAAGAAGGTCTCCAGGTTGTTGATGAGGTTGGGGTCCACTCCTTTCAGGGGTTTCAGTAACGACACCCCCACTAGTTTACTGTACGGCAGCTTGTTGTCGGTACTCTTCTTGTTGAGATGTAGTCGGCTACACACAGGGACATAGAAGGAGAGAACTTGAGTGAACTGTGAGCATAAGGTACAGTACAGTATACAATCACAGTCGTATGAGGCAACAATGTTATCCTTGATTTCTCACTCACATGTTTGCTCACAACTTACACACAAGCGTTTATTCATTTGATTGACAAACTTGATAATCAAGGAAGGTGTGGGAACTGGGTGTTGGCTGTTCTCAAAGAGGATATGATTCAACAGTAACCATTAGAACAAGGACATTTCTTATTGATAAGCTTAGTCTGGGAAAAAAAGACTAGACTAAAAACCCTAAAGGCCTGGTCTTTCACACACCAATGGAGCTACTCTGCTATTTAATTCCACTTGCTTTTTCTCAGGGAAGTTCCCTTAAAGGCTGCCTATTCCTGCTGACACCGCGATTCAATATGGTCTGTTAATAATGCTAGTTATGCAAGAGGTTGTAACGATTATTACCATTACGGAAAAGCTTAAAGTCCAACACATAATTGTATGTCAATATACATTATCTAAAACACAACAACCCTGATTACAGTGTTATGCACCATAAGCAATGCTTCTCTAAGAATTAACTGATGCATTCATTTGATGTTTATCAGTTAAACCAAGAAAGATTAGACCTACTATGATATAATTCCCTAGTCCTTATCAACACAGGTCTTGAAGCAGCATAAATTGTTGCCCACCAGGCTTAGCCAGCTCAGTGGCCTTGCGCAGTGTTTCTCAACCCTCTCTTCGGGGCGCCCCAGCCGCACCACATATTTGATCTGTTCCACCACCAGCACACGTGATTCAACTAATCAAGTACAAAGCAATTATGGTTTGTACTTGATTAGTTGAATCAGGTGTGCTGGTGGCGAAACAGATCAAGTATGTGGAGCGCCCCGAAGAGAGGGTTGAGAATGAGAAACACTGGGTTAGAGTATCCGCCCTGACATTGGGAGGTTGTGAGTTCGATTCCTGGCCGAGTCATACCAAAGACTACAAAAACTGTACCCGGTGCATCCCTGCTTGGCAATCAGCATTGGGGTAAGACCAGCAAGGGTTGGATTGGGGGTAAGACCCTGCAACATACCAGCGACATGTCTAGGCGGTGTACTTGTACATCAAGCCGCCTCACGCTACCCGAAACAAGAGATAGGTTCCTGCCCTAAGGGCTCGAGAACAATCGGTTCTCAAAGCTAGTTAGGCTTAGCCTAGTTAATCATTTTAGAAACAACCCGAGACCCTCAACTAGATAAACAATTGGGCTAGCCTCGTTCAGGAGAGGCAGTTCTATGGTGTGGGACGTAGCCTAAAAGATATCCACTTGAGTTGACACAGGTGCACCTTAGAGTATACACTTGAGTCAATTACCCTAAATGGTCATATCACTCGTTTTTTGTCCCCTGGCATCTGCTTAGAGGTAAGCTGCTAATATCCTGAAACTGCTTAACCCCCTGACATCATTGTTTCTTAAGTGACAAAAAATACTTTCTCTGTTTTCTGAGATGGATGGTCAGGTCACCCACGTTGGAAAAAAGAGCAAGTGAACAAACTGGTTGTCACACCTCAACAAGGAAGTGTCAGCTTGACATTTCTATAAGGGCTTTTCAAAGGAATCTCAATCTGGGTAAATAATACTCTCAGGCGTGCCCCTTCTTTGGCATAGTCTTCACTGTTAGTGCAGAAAAACATAGCAGGATTTATTGTCTGGATTTCAGGTACCTTTAAGGCATAGAGTTATTACTATAGCCTAGGCATAGAGGTGCACCATAAACATGTTTAAACCCCATCTCCCTTCCCCATGTAATGATACACACGTGCACTCCAAACAGTGCAATCTCCATCAGTCCATCTCCTTCCACTCTGGGGGGACACTCAGATCAGAATCAGACCATGGATGGAGCAGCACTCTCAATACTTCATCACCCTGACTGCCTGCCTCTCAAATGTAAAACATGTCTAGTAAAACCTAGTGACAAAACAACAAAAACACGAAAAGGATCCAGCTTTTCAGTAGGGCACAACATCTTCTTGATCCAACACCGGCTAACCTTTCTATCATTCACTCATGACTGCATCGACAGGGGCCACACTCCAATGCGAACCAATGTTCAGACAGTTATCAACTAAGCTAAATCAAACTCTGCTTAGCTATCTATCTATCTGGCCGATTACATCGTTAACTGACTTAATAATCTAGATGGGCTCATTGTAATTGACTGAAAATAGCGTATCTGTCAGGTCTATCGTGATCACAAGAGACGTTCAATCAATCAATCCCCCCCATGCTGATTTCATACACTAGCAGAATAAGCTAGCTTAGTTTAGCCGCCTACTACTTATCAACACCCAGTCAACCAAACAAGATAGCTGCCCAGCTGATCTGCAAATAACTGTTGGGTGAGACAGCGATCAGACATGTTTACGCTATGTATGATCAACATTTAAACATGACTAATTGCAAACATGACAGTTCTCCTTTATTTGAGCTAGCTAACCTTAGCTAAGCTAGTTAACATTAGCTTGCTTGTAGCCTCTTTGAGTGAGGGAGGGACACAGATCAGCTAACTTAGCAAGCCAGCTAAATAATTGGACAAATTTTTATTTTTATTATAAACTACTTACACGTAGATGATGGACATGAAATGCATGAGCCAGAGGACGACGAACAGAATGAATCCGAAGATAGAGAGCCCTTGCATGGCTAGATCCAGGAGGGCCATGGCTGTGTGTTGGTTGTGTCGCTCGGTGTAGCTGACTGCTAACGCTAGCTACACCCCCGTTGTGATGAACCACCGGTGTAGCTCAGCGTTCCACCCGCCTGTCGGTCTCAAGGGGAGAGTCTGCTCACACCGTCGCTTGGGTTACCACGGTGCTGACGTATGGCTGTGTTCGAAATGGCGTACTAGCATACTGCATACTAGCATACTCAATTAGTATATATACTGCATACTGCTTACTAAATTCATAATAAGTATGCCAAATACCAGACGACCGAAAATCTAGTATACATTTCTTGCATACTCAAATGTCACATAATCTACAGTGTGAACGCACTGCATACTCAAAATCTACGTCATATCTAGTATGAGTAGTATGCTAGTATGCCATTTCGAACACAGCCCATGACTTCCGTCAATGACGTCACTAGTCTGCTGACTGACAGATGATTATCGACATCAAGTGGAAAAATGACAAATCACTTTACCCTGACAACACTTACATGGGCTGTCTTTGTTACCCAATTTTGGAGTATATTTGTTTGCATTGCATAATTGGGAATGTGCATGACCATTCTTAACAGGGCGTTAACATTAACAACAACAAACAAACTACAGATTTGGACACATACACACACTCATGCACGTACACACCCACGTACACACCCACACCCACACCCACACCCACACCCACACACACACACACACACACACACACACACACACACACACACACACACACACACACACACACACATACACACACACACACATACACATACACACACACACACACACACACATACACACACACACACACACACCCACACACACACACACACACACACACACACATACACACACACACACACACACCCACACACACACACACACACACGCGCACACACACATGATGTTTATCATCAACTAATAACCAGCATAGCAAAACTCAATGGAAATATCAATTTCTTGTATACACGCAAGTGCTTATTTGTTTGGCAAATCAACCAGCGAGGCAAATATGTTCATTTCTGATTATGATGTTTTGGGTGAAACCAGATGATCCGTATTTTTATTTGTATCTGACTTTACACATTGAACTCTCATTGAGATTATTTAGATGCATGTGCTGCATGTTCCCTATCTTGATTTTCATATGGAACATTATATGCCTGGAAATTAGATTGAATTAGACAGAGGACCTTTAGTTCTATTGGATTATTGTTACACGCCTGAGGCCTACCAATCGTTCTTTATGGTATTAAAGGAGTCCATCTTGTGGTGAACATGAGTCGTTGCAGAGTTTCCTTAAGAGAAGATAAATGACAAGAACAGAACATCTGCTTAGTCTTAAAACTTGAAGAAAAAAAAAATATATATATGAGACTGCACCTTCAATGACAAGGTGTTAGTTTGAAAGGTATGCCATTGTTTTTAAACCTCTGCATGCTGTCTGATTTAAAGAGATATCCCATGGACACACCTGACAAGTTGTCAGTATAACTCATATGAGCACCTCATCTCAACTCATCTGGACAATGTAAATGCTTCTATACTTCACAATGCATCTTGCAATTACTGTAATGTACTATACATAATCTTGGTGATAGTAAGTCTTATAAATCACTATGAAGATATGAAGAGAGGAATATAAATTCATCAAACCAAAAGGTTTGCAGTTTATCAAAACGAGGGTTCAGACATAAAATAATTCTCTTCACTTCGCCTGATGATGGTAAACGAAGCTGAGACTGAGGAAGATGTTCCACTCTGAAACAGGAAAGGAAAAGGACAAGAATGTCGTTTGTTTGTTGAAAAACCCTCCTGTGTATCAATGAGGATATGGTTAATGTGCTTGAAGGGGAAAGGGAAGTCTGAAAACAGCAACATTCCATGACCAGGACTGAAGACTTTTACTGAGATTGTGTAGCTGATAGATAGATAGATAGACTTTATTTGTCATTGTTACAGTACAGGTACCAAACAACGAAATTTAGGAGGGGAGGCTCCCCTGGTGTTTAAGAAAGGAAAAAGAAACACATTTTGGAAAAAGCATAGATGCATAAAATCACAAGAAGATAAGGAGCTGGTTTACATCAAAGGCTGTCCTCAAAAGTGGTTGTTATTCCATAATTCTCCTATGGTGGTGGTGATGGAATCCCATTCCCCACTTTCCTGTGACTTCTTTGTTGTGATGATTGTTTTGCTTTTAGCAAGGCACATAATGTCCTGAATCTATGCTTGTGATGCAGTCAAATTATATCATTCAAAAAAAAAAAAAAAAAGTGGCTATACCCTGCACACACACAAGAATGAATGAGCAAATATGATTAATACATTCTGCAATTGGATTACCTCTTGTGAATTTACGTTGTGAATTTGAAAATCCCAAGAATATCCAGCTACAGTTTTCCTTCCTGTGTGAGCTCTTTGTCAGCTTAAGCAGGAAGGCCCAGCTTCCTGACATTGACTGTGCTTCCACCATGTCCCACAACAGGAAACTCCACATAAACATCCTCTCTGTTTAAAAGGATTCCATGTTTTACCGGACTGAGAAAATGTAAAAAGCTAGTTGACTGTTTGAAAGGAGCTTTTGAACAGTGAGTCCACGCATACACTGAGTCATTGACTCCATTTGTTATCGCTCCACCAAAACCAAATCAATAGCAAAACAATCTAATCATATAAAAGTTTGCTTATCATATGCAAATACAGATGTAAATGGTATAATGACATGCTTGTAACGAGCAACCTCTCAACAATGTAGTGTAAATATAAGGAAAGGAATAAGGCAGAATAATAACAAAACACAAATAATTTCTTATTTTATTTTATTTCCAATATATACAAAATTTTAAAAAATCCCAAAACATTTCATCATTCAGTTGAAAGGATAAAGGCATAGGCTATCTGCGACAGACAAGCTATTTGTTGAAAACATTTATTCTGCTGAAAACATCAGCGATCCCAGGCTCCTACCAAAACGTATGAAAAATACCATTCCCAATATTATTAAAGGCAGGTAATTCATGTGTCACCAAAAAACTAACCACATGTTCCTAAAATTATTAATCCAGACTGTCCCTTTTTCATATTCATAACACTGCACATAAAGTTGCATTTACTTTGCATTTACCTGTGTAGGAACAAACTATTTACTTGAATAACAACATTATGTTAACATGTTGTTAATCATGCTGTTAATTTTAAATTGTACAATACTGTTGTTCTGTTATTACACAAGTGGAATAAGGTACCAATAAGGCACAAGTGTTGTTCCTAGAGTAATTGTTACAACACAAAATCTCTTTTTCTCTCATTATAAGCATTCTTTCAGTAAAAGCTATATGTAACAGAGACATCTCTATAAGTGGAGCAGAGTTGGCCTTTACAATGCTAGAAAGTGAGCACAAGTTAAATTCAATGCCAAATAAAGTTGGATATTCTAAAAGCTCACCTTCAGCAAAGTTTGTATTCAGCTCTTACATGATTCAGGACATATTTCAAATAGAGGTAAAACTATTAAACGACTATAAAAGTTCTAACTTTACACAGTACTTACAGTCGTAAGAATAAAATCTGTAATTTTTTAGCATATACCTGCAAAATACAAAATACATGCAACATTTATAAACTAAACACAATTTGTGGGGGGGAAAAGGTATCTGTTCTTTAAGGTGTTTCTCCATGCAAGTTTCCAGAATAGAGCCCTTTCCTGCAACAACACAAATAATGTTTCATTAACCACTTGAAACCTTTAAGGCTTCTTAATTCATCCCAGTGTAGAACGAAAAAATACAATAGGATGATATGTAGCAACAAGGGTTCCTACGGTTCTCCCCTTTTGGTTCTACGCTATATAATGAATAAAGATAGAAGTTAAATAAAATAAAATAAATATATTTCTAGAAGCATTCCACTTTGGAGCCTTAATGGAAATATGTTATACCCCCTATAGCTGATGGGAGAGCAGAGTGTTTCATACAGTAATAAGAAATAACACATACCTCTTTGATGTATCCTCTTTTATACATATACATACTGTACATAGCTCATATACCTCTAAACTACCTTACACGCCCTACTGTTAGTACCTATCACTGTCATTGTCATGCTTTTGATATCACGTTTTTTAAAAAAAAGAAAAAGAAGTGCTTATATCACTATTTGCACTTCTGGTTAGATGCTAAACTGCATTTCGTTGTCTAGTACTTGTACTCTGCAATGACAATAAAGTTGAATCCAAAGAGGTTGGAAGTGGGCCTACCTGAGTGTTACAGTAAGGAGCAGGATCGCGGTTCTCTGAAGGGGTTGCTGCCCGTTGGCACTCCGACCAGGAGAGCATCTTTCCCTGCGTTCTGCAGACAGTACTGCTGAAGCTCTGCTGCGGCCTGAGACACCTGATAAAGTAATGAATGGAAGGTATATACTGTATGACCATTTTTTAATACAAATATGACCCTGCAAAATCTGCCATTGATTTGCTTAATCTTTCGACTGTGTCTTAAATTCATCTTATTTATGAAATATTAATGATGAAACCCAGCTCTGTCAATTCAATAGGTGGATTTTAATTATAATCTCCTAAAATAAAAAATCCTCACAGACACGACGGACAGTTATAAATTGTCAAAAATGTAACCATGATATAAATATATATATATATATATATATATATATATATATATATATATATATATATATATATTCCACAGAAGTGTATTGATTGATTGATTGAAAACTTTATTAGAAGATTTGCAGAAGTAGGTACATGAAAGTACATATTACATACAAGGTCAACTAACAGGATAAAAACCCAAGAAAGCCACTGGCTTATTTCAATTGGGGTCCTTGTAAGCACACAAAGGTTTGAAAACATAACAAATAACCTTGTTTGGCACACATGCATGATAATAATAAGCATGTTCAGCATGTTCACAGCATCGTAAACACATCCATGTAATAATAGTATATCATTTTGTCGTTGTTGTTGTTTACCTTAATCCGTTCCACGCTGGCCTCGAGCTTCAGCTGTTCAACAAGACGGCGCATGTTGGACACATTTGAATTAGATGTCATGTTGGAATTCTAAGTATTGGGCAGTGTTTGGGAAAACTAGTTGGATGCAGCTGCAAGAAATATTGACGGAAAACGCCACGTTCGGGTTTCACTTCCCAAAGTTTTAAAGCGGAAGCCACAAGTCTGATGGGGAGGACGGAACGCTCGCTTGAGTTTCTAACCTCTAGAAATAAACCGCTCCTCATAGGCTGAAGCCTGCAGTGGTGGCACTAATTACATCTCATTTTGACATCCCACACATGTAGGCCTAGTTTTTCCTGGTGTCATTTTTCTGCAGTAGTTAAATCATGTTTTTCGTTAGGTGGATTCAAAACCTACATATTTATCATAAAGGCATTGAAGGGGCATCTGAAAATCATCTAATATTAGGCGTAAGTAACTCTCTGTCTTCCATGACAGAGCAGATCTTACTCACTTAACCACCCTTCACCAAGTATGCACTTGGAACACTCTCTGACATGGATTTACATGGGAATTGATTGGTCTCCTCCAGTGCCCATGCACTTCAAACCTATGATTTTAAAGTAATGTGGGAAAGTGCATACTTCAGGAGAAGGGTAGTGAAATTATAGTAGACTATAATAAAGAGTCCTTGTCTGTTAAGTGTTTTTTGCTTTTTGTGTAACCTAGTCTTCTTCTGTGATATTAATGTGCACTTTTTTCCATCGACAGACTTGAAGGCCAGCATGAATGAATGATCTATCCCGTAGCTGACCAGGAGCAGGGCTTTCAGAGGTGATGCTGCTGCACTCTCATCAGGATTCTGGCAGCACTGTTGCTAGGTCTGAACCTTGTGGGACGCCACAGGTGACATGGGGGGTATTCCATCAACGTCACTAAAGGAAAATCCAGATTTATCCAAATAAGGCTGGATATTTGTATAAATCTCACAGGATTTATAAAAAAAATAAGCCTGGATTGTCCTTTACTGACGTTGATGGAATTACCCCCCAGGTGGGGCAGCGGCCTACACTCTTCTAGGGGAAAAATATTCAGACCTATCGTGAAACAGGAACGGAACCAGTTTAGACTTTCATTAAGAGTATACAACTGTGGACTTGAGGCACACCAGGATAATTGAGTGATCGATCATATTGAAGGCTGCACTTAAAATTTGTTTTTTTAATGGCATTATTTGAAACTACTTATTATTGTTGAAATCTTACACAATGTGGCTTTCACGATTATCACCAGTTTTGGTTATACCATTATTTATTTCCCGCACCGTGACACTAGAGCGCCCCCTGGTGTTAAAAAGCGACGTCGGAAGTATTTTTTTAAATTAACTTTGTTCTTACTGGAGTTGCAATAAAACAAACAAGATGTTCTCAAATTGGGTAAAAATTAACACAAAAGCCAGACTTGGAGATTCATGTTATTGTTATATGATGATGATATGCCTGTTCAATGACTTCTGACACTGATAAATGCATAAACGTCAAACCTTTCCAAATATAACAATAACGAAATTGCCATTTGTTCTTTTAATCTGTTTTTATATTTTATATAGCCTAATGTTGGTATTTAATTATGATCTATACATTGAACTGGGGGGTATTCCATCAACTTCGCTAAAGGAAAATGTAGACTTATTTTGACAAGTCTCAGGATTTGGACCTTGATTTTCCTTTAGCAACGTTGGTGGAACACCCCCCCAGGCAGATAAGTTAGCTTTACTTCTAAATGAATGCGTCTACAAAGAAGTAAACTTCTGCTTTGTTTACAATTCACAGCTTACTCTTTCCAGGGATTTGCCCTCACACTCACCACATGTCCTGGGTGAATTTAAGGGAAAGACAACAACACATGGTTTACAGAGAAGCTGTCACCTCAACAGTTTGACATTAAAGAAGCTCTCATTAAATGGGACTTCAATAGTCAACCCATTAAAATATATATATATATTAAAAAAAATATCTTCCCATATCATCCATATTGTACGTATTCTGTTGATTGCAAACATGCAGTGAAGTAACATCGCATTTTCAAAAATGATTGAGAAAAAAAGCATGGGCTTTCTTTTGTATGGACACAATTATCTAGTATATTTTCAATTGTAACATTCATAACTCAAATACATTTTTCAGCCAATATGCATAGGGAGAGCAATTCAAAGAACAAAGCATAAAAAAACAACCTTGATGTAACATAGAAACAAGCTATAAGAGACTCAGCGATCCTATGTAAACATCAGTAACTCTAGACTCTAGAGTTTCCTCCAGGCAGATTTCGGTGGTGCTCGTCCCGTTTGACATACCTTGCACTTCTTTGTGATTAAAAGCTGAAAGATCATGTTTTAAAAGGCCTCACATAGTAGAACATGTCCCATAAGGCCTCAAACATAGCTAGCAAGATCTTACAGTTCTACCATTCACCGTAGTGTCCAATACTGTATCTATGAAAATAATTCTCCATATAAACAGCCATTGTCAATCATGTGTGCCCATATTTGCACATGAGAAGATTTGTTGACAAGTACACATCTATGCAAACACAGTGTGCATCTTAAATGATATTGGCACAAGTGCAATATATGCATGTTGTCAATCGTCGATGAAAGTTAGCCGGCCGGGGCCTTCGTTCTTCATCCATCGTCGGTACCTCTTCCATCTAGGATCCAAGGCCATCTTCATCTTCATCTCCTCATCTTGCTCCTCCTTGTACACCTGGTAGGAATAGAAAAAGCACACGCAACTTCATGGAGGTGCCGCAGTATTAGCACCATTCAGGGTGCTAAATCGGAAACCGGTACCATTTCAAAAGTAACATTCGCTCTTTTGTTTGTGTGCTTACCAAGAATATTATGCAGACTTTTATAGAAGTCAAACCTGCAGGAGATGAATCAATAATCCTAAACTTGTCACAAACCTCATAATTCTCCTTGATCCACAGCTGCCTCTCCAGGAAGGTCACTTTCTGGCTGTCCTCCAGACTGTCAAACTGAGACTGAGACATCTTCATATTCTTGCGAATTATATAAAGCTTCTCTTCATCTCCATATTCCTCCCGGCAGATGGTGAACTTATATAACCATGAGCCGTACCAGATCACATAGACGCACAGGTAGTACGGGAAGAGGACGATCTTGCAGAGGAGGATGTCCGAGATGTTCGGCTTCTGGTAGCCTCCCTTGATGTCTATCTTGTTCTTGATGATGTCGCGGATAATCTCTTCCTCCTGCTCACGGATCTCCTCCTTTGATCGCCGGTTTTTGCCCTTTTCTTTCGCCCTGTTCAGAAGTCCTTGCTGCTTGGCCAGTTCTGTAGCCTGAATCCGGTACTTGGGCACCGTTGAGAGGTAATTGATGGCTTCATTGTAGCTGCTCCACCAACTGTAATACTGAGGGATGGCAAGACAATTGAGACACCCAATTATGAATAGAAACTGTTTGTCTTTATCGAAACATCTGAGAACTTGGGAGAGGATGTGATCCTACCTGGAAAATTGATATGGCACACACAGTCACAAGAATGACTATCCGCACGTCCACTTTAGGTGCCAACCTTCTCCTGTAGTAGGCATAGTAGTGACTGTAGTACTCTTCAGGATGATCGAGCATGTAGTCATAATCTCTACGAGATTCCTCATCCTAAAATAGAAAGATATGCGCATTCCGTAATCAATTTCATCAATCAATTTTATTTCTCATAATTTACTTTCCAATTGCCCCCCCCCCCAAAAAAAAAAAACACACAAAAAAAACACCATAATAAATAAATACTACAATACATGATTATGACTGGAAATATGTAGACTTTCCATAAATAACACAACATACTGTAGAAAGTGCATATGGAATAATGTGTTGGTACACTAAACGATGACTGAATACCTTCCATTCATGAGTTGAGAAAAGTGCCACATTGGCAAATCAAGAGAAGTTGACGTCAGCTGCGAGCTCCCTCCAGGCTGGGTACATTCTGCTCGGTCATGGTATATACAACATACATATTATGGAGGTTTCCAACGTACCTTTAGCGTCTCGTATGCAGTTGCGATGAGGAGAAATTTCTGGTGTGCACTTTCTGCAGTCTCGCCTGCAAGACTTGGGTCCCTAACCCGGAATCTGTCAGGATGATACGTCCTGGCCAGCTGTCTGTAAGCACGAGCTATCTCGGATTTGGTCGCGTCTCGAGACACTGCGAGCACATCGTAACATATCTCAGTGCCGCAATAAAGGCCCTCTATTAGCGCTGTGGCAGAGGGAATGCTAATACCCAAAATGAATAAAAGACCCATCCATTGACCAAAGTATCGCCCGTGCACCGTGGGCGCAGCCATTTCAGCACTTCATGAGTCGCAGAATGTTCGCCTCATCGCTAGCAGTACTTCCGGTTATATACGGACGCATTAAAAAGGTGACGAGCCATATGGAAATGTGATGCTTGGTAACACATGTAGCTACTACCTTACGTGTCACCTTTGTCGGTCTACGTGAGCCTCCAAATCCAGAAAATAAATGCCAACGACAATCACAAATTATGAGTAAGATCTGCTGTTTTATTGGAAGTACAGTGAAACTTTTTGTACATAAAAGCCTACTCAGGCACTGGACAATATAAAAGGGTTTTCTCAGAAGCAGCAACACTCAGTCTTTTGTCTTTTTGTACAAAACAGATTATTTTCCCCCCAAATTAACAAGAAACATCTCGACATGGATTTTCAAAACAATGCCATATAGCACTGATTGGAGTCTTGAGTTTTTCTTCAAAAGGAAAGTTTCAGACATGACAATATTGCTTCCACTGAAAAACTAGAAATACACACATGGCTTGAAATGAAAAAGGCCAGCAAAAAGGTACTTGCTACAGACACTGCCAGTACAGTTCACTATCCTTTTTAGTCGCTATATCTTCATTTAACCATGTACAATTATTAACAACAAAGACATTGTGGCAAGTGCAGGGTCACACAATCCTTCTGATTTGAGATACATACAAGACTGGCAAACATTTAAGGTCAGGAACCGAGTTTATGTATCAAGGGAAGAACAAACGGATAACACCTCCCCTGTGAAAGGAGTTACACACTCTAAACCACTTCACCACTTCTCCAACGTGATAAAATAAAAAATAAAATAAAAATGCATTTTTGGTTGTTGCCCCCCCGCCCCCCAGTATAGTTACACTGCATGCATGATAGACATGAGCTCATGACAACGTAATGTAGAAAAGCACAATTACTCATGGAGACAGTACAGTTCATCATAATAAAATAAAATAAAAAAGAAGAAAAGAAAACAGCTTCTCGTTCTGTCATTATCTTCTGTAGCGTCCCCTCTCCTTCTCTCTCTCCCTGTCCCTGACCCGGTCTCTCTCCCGGTCTCGTTCACGTCCGCGGTCTCTGTCTCTGTCTCGGCGTGCGTCTCTGGGTCTGTCTCGCTCCCTCTGTCTGTCGCGTTCGCGAGGCCGGCTCCGTCTTCCGGGCCCCACTGCCTGGGTACGCCTCAAGAAGTCGTCCACCCTCATGTCGTAGTCATGCTGTGACGCAAGAGAACATGTTTAGATTACAACTAGACTTGATCACAGGAAGGTGACCACGTTGACTTTTACTGGCAGATTTGTGATCTTTCAGCAGCAATAAAAATAAAAATGTAGAGCTGGAGGAAGTCTTCAGTCCTACCAGGCTTGATGAAAAGGAGCGTACTACTCTCTTCTCTCTGAATCTGGCATCGTGTGGCACGGGGTGCCCGTGGCCTGAGAAGGGGGGGTGGGCCTGGGGTGGGGGTGGGTGGTGCTGGTAGTATGGATGATGTGGGGGCTGCTCCATTCCAGGGAACGGAGCCTTCAGTGGATAAAGCATATTATTCAGATTGACATGTGAATAATATTATTCAGATTGACATGTGAATAATAACATATGAAAAATAAACATCACCCCATTACGAATCAATCCATTAAAACAACTTTAGACCTACCATTCCTTGCCACGGAGGGGGTGGTCCAATGTTGTGATGGAATTCTCTCATATAATCATTGTAGGACTGGGGAGAAAATGAACTACGTTAATGAGAATGACAGGATCATAAGTGCTGGTATTGGACATCAGACCAAATGCGTGGATTGGCTACAGAAAAACTTTGATTGACACCAATACATTTTTAAACAACATGATTTCATAAAAGACAGTGAAGACAATTATGAAATGTTCCCTTTAGGGAGATGAAAGCTATGAAAAGGTGCATTAGGTAACTGACCCCATTGAGAAAAACATCCCTTCGTACACCAGTGAACCGCCTGTTGGAAAACGCACTGGGATTAGTTTCACATCTTACAGTGTGCTGCTGTTTTGGCCAGGTTTCTCATAGACATGGTGAAACAAGGGTTAAATAAAAGTTATTGGTTACTCTTTTGGAGAGTAGGATGTGTGATGCAGGGGAGAGAACCAGTATTATGATGACACGGGCTTACCGGTCCACAGGCTGGTTGCGTGGGTCCGGCATGAAACCTGTATGACAGATAGAGGACATTTACTTTGAATGGTTCATGACGTAAAATGAGCTAACTAATATACAGAATTCTATATTTAGAACAGGTTCCTTTTCAAAAGTATAGTTGTAAGCAAACTGATACGTTTTTGAGAATTACCTTTCAAATCAGCACATTATCAATGAACAGCTACTTTCAAGACAACAAACGTTTCTTTAAATTGTATGATTGTCCGAAGGCTCGTTCAAACAATGGCTTGACATTACAGACATTAAAAGAATATCTAACATCAGTGCAAAACCAGATAACCTTTTAAAACACAAATGCAAATCAGACAGCAGCCACTATATGTAACATTTACATACTACTTGCATTGGTCATCTTTGTTGAACAGGACATTGTACATATAATAATATTCTACACAACACACATGTAACAGATACATTCTGCCTTGTAAGCTTACATTTCTATGACAGTGCTCCTAAAATGGCTCAGAATCAGGGTTGGTGTCAATTGAATGTCAAGTCAAGTTTAATTTACATACACACATAAAGAAAGATAATAATAAAAAATGTTTGATGTAAAAATAGAATCCCAATTTAATTTGAACGAGAACTCCAAGAATAAATGCCCTATTTGCAATCATTACATTTTTTATTCAAATTCACTGAACTGATTGACTGTAATGAAATTCAACTGACACCAACCCTGCTAGGAATAAGTTACTACCGATCATATACCAACATATGTTAGTAGTCATAGTAACCTGGTCTTTGGGGAAACTCTGGTGGATAGTCAATCCTTGGCCGTTTCCTGTTGTGCATGTCAAATTCCTCTGGCCGACGCCTACATGAATTAGGTAAAGAAATTGAGAGAAATGCCACTGACTTGACACCACAGAACATCCTACCCCTGTCAAAACACACTCACAACACACTCTGAACATCCTATTGAAACATCACAATTCCTCTTGGTAAAATGCACTATTAACATATTCAGAGACATGATTGTTAGCACCTGTCATGCAATATTGTAATTTTCGGTCTCCAGCAGGGTGAGAACTTGTTCATTTATGCCCAACATTCTGGATGCATTTCATTGCATGTTTTTATGGTAGTACCCCCAAAATACAAAAAGTTAAACACTACGCATAAACAAAACAGTAATATTGATCAGACTGTGTGTTAAGCCCTGCATTCTGAAAGCTAATTGCTTGTGGACAGTTAAACCATTAGGTAAATAATAAGTAATAAACTATTAAGTTAAAACATTAGTTCACCAGTTTTTGTTGAGGTCCCATAACACAAAAGTTCAGCCAATTCTACATTTAAAAGAGGATGTTTGGAGGTCTGTTAATGAAGTGCATCCTTCGTAAACTGATTGTAGGCTGGGCATTTGAGGCAGTTAACCCATGTTTCAAAAAATTTGGATTTGGGTAAATAGCCTGGAGTTGTGGCTATTCTAATCTATTGTCCTTTCATATAATGTTATTGTATACAACTATCCATACATATAAAATGTAAGCAGATTGGATGGTCATTACTCCACAAGATATCTTCCATCTTAAATTACAGTCAACCAGTTTGTCAGAAACCCAGATGAAAAACAATGTCTACAGGAAATGAGAAAAAGCCGGTTAAAATGGTAACATACCGCTTTCTTGTAGTTTTGTGACTGTTACCGTTGGCAAATATTAAGATAGCAAAAGTTCATATATAGTCCATCATATGGTTTAGGGTCTACAGCCACAAACACATTACAAGGGGGAGGGGCCCGGATAGGCAGAGAAGGGGGGGTGATAGGGGTGATGCAGTCCATTGCATTCAAACAAAAAGACAAGAGGAGCTTCAGCCATTTTTTTTTTATAAACCAAAAGGTGACCCAAACCCTTTGGCTTACAACTTCCCTTGGGCTTTCTCAGTCCATTGATGCCTTAAAAAGAAATGAGTGGGGTATCGGCCCGGTCTCCTCCTTCCTACCTTACTTCACAGTCCATTAAGGTTAGGATAAGGAACCATTCCTTGGGGCTCCCCTACCTACCACCAGATGCAATTCCAGATGGGGAAAACTTTTAACAAATGGCTCTCACCACCACAACAATAACATCCTCAGTCCTTTGGGGTTGTGGGCAGTGACTGTAACCAACATATCTCCCCCATATGATTTCTTGAGCTGTGGGGTGGGGGGGGGATTGGATTGATGGTATTATGGACATTTTCAGTTCAACAGATGTCCTTATGATGGGGGCAGACTATATTTAACAGAACATCTGCTTGTAACACCCCCATATTTGCCTCCTCTCACCCCCAAGACCCAGAGTTCATATAATGCAGTGCTCTCAACACGGAGGATCCCTTAAAACACACGAGTCCAAAGGCACTGCAACAGGAAGCACTGTGAAAAGACACAGGAACCGCCCCCACTGCTTTTGTTGCCAGGTCTCCCATAGGCCAACGACTCTTTTCCAAACTGGCCTACAGCTTTCCAGCAGCCTGGTGGATGGACGCTCGCTTTTCTCCCCCTCTCCCTCTCCCTCTGCAGCTACACACCGTACACATTACGACATGTATACATCTAGGGTATATTCAATAGAACGCCCGCTTTTGGACTTGGAGGGGAAAACCATTGGAAAAAGTCCCGCAAAAATGCTCCTCTTGAAAGCATTTTTTTTTTATCGAGCATTCTCCCCCCTCAAATCGATGTCATCTTCTCTGCTTAATTACTATGGCTCCTTTTAAAAAGTCCCATATATGATAAGGTTTATCCCCAGGGTACTCCTGAAAGAAAAGGCTTTGGGAACAAATTTAAAACAGCTCATCTAAAGAAATTAATTCAAGTAGCTATTTGTGTATAAGTTTTCTGAATTCAAACTTAATGTGGTTTAGCATGGTTTCAATGAGGTGCAATTCATTACTCTGGGATATCACCATTCCAACATAACCTACTTCTTTTACACTGGAACGGTTTTGGGCACATAAATTACACACTACCAGCAGAGACAGACATACTGGACAGCCTAGCGCTGGGTTTTTGCAGATAACATGAATCCTCAACAAAGCTGCGTTCGGTCCGTGCAGCCTCTGAGGATTTCAGGCATCCCTCTTCGGATGTGACGAGAGCACGTGGGGAGGATCAGAGTAGGAACAAGCGCTCCGTCACGTCACGCCAAGGCGCGAGCGCACTAGCAGTCCAAAGAACATTTCTAACCTTCCCAGGTCGCGCGCCGGCTCACGGTGGGGCGGGCGTCCTCGAGAGCGGGGCTCCGAGGGCATCCTCCTCTTGTGACGCATTTTATGAATAACCAGATACAAGTCAATGCTCTCGTCCTGTGGGAAAAGCATACAGAGCTGCATCCCGCATTCCAGCTCGATCTCCTGTAAGGACCGAAGGGAAGAGAGGGGGAGATAAATTAGTAAATAAGTACACCAAGTAAACTGTGGACTAAACAACAAAGAGGTAACAGGTTGACTGGTATGTTGGATCAAGAATCTTTACCTGTCCATCCCGGCCAATCTTTACAGGTTTGTGTTCATTCCATGGGTTGGAGAGGTGAGCCGTCTTGGTGAATGGCAACTCGCGTCTGCAAACAGACGGGATGTCAAAAATGTACTTTACTCGCATAGGGGTAGGGGGGGCTTAATTCATTTGATGGTCGAGAATAGAATTAAACCAGATGCAGTATAAAGTACAGCCTAATCCAGTTAATGGGTACCTGCAAATCCAGTCGATTTTGAAGACGCCGCCAAGCATCTTGGCGTTCATTCCTGCAGGCAGGACCCAGTGGATAGGGGAACCCCCATGGTGTGACTCAGAAGACAGTCGGGCAAAACCTAGATAACGGAAACGCACATTAAAACAGAATGCAGACCTAATGACTTACTATGGACATGCTCCATAGCTGTGTTGTACCCCCACAATGAAATCAGCGAAAGGACTGTGGATCAGGCTCAAACAGTTTCAGTCAGTCACGTGCGATACGTAGGACACCACTGGGACAATTTGGATGAAACTTGGTGAATGATGCGTCTTGCCATAGAGATCCAGCATTTCCAAAATTTCACCCAATAGGGGGTGCTATAGTAAACAACTGAAACTACACTGATCGCCTTAGGGGGACACCATGTTCACTGTAGATTTGTATTTACCTTGAAATTTTCCACTTTCTCTCACAGAGAACACAAGGATGACACTTCTGGCAGAACGGAAGGCAGCGTTCAGCTTCTTTTCATTCACAGGCAGTGTGGACCACACACCCTGAAAATCACCACCACAGTGACAATTAGATTGACTGCATGTATTCAGTGTGGGTAAAAAATGTGACCATGAGGAAACAAACTCAAACTCGTGTGAATTTTGAACTGGACTGGAAATGGTTCTATGGATGACTGATGTGTGTGTTATACCATTACTCGGGTTTCCTACCCGTTTTTCATTTCAAAATGTAATTGTAATTGATTCCTATGCAAATGAGATTTGCAGAAATGTTAAAAAACTTGTTTTCACTTTCTCATTGTGGAGTATTGTGTGTGGATTGATGACATTTATTATTTTATTTAATACTTCCTTAGCTTCCATACAAGCGCATACAAATGGGTAATTAAAGATGGTGAGAAATAATCACACCTTTGCCTTAGCCAGGGAGACGTTCTCATGGTTGTTGCTCTTTATCAGGAAAAACCTGGCATCTCGGAGGATGTACTTCAGCTTGCTGGTTTGATCTGGGAAGTTAGAAGAACGTACTTTGCGTACAGCTCGAACGGAGGACGAAAGCTTATCATGCTTCTTTTCTGAACCTTTAAAAAAACAAAACAAATGTAGACATGAGACATTGGTAAATATTACTAGATTATACAACTTGCCGTGTTGCACAACACTATGTCATGTTACCAACTGAAGAACAAAACGGAGGTCAACAACCTGAAATAATTTAAAGGTTCCCCTTTAAAATAGGTTAAATGATAGTTGAGAATACCAGGATTCAAGACTGTCGACACAACTGATGAGAATTACACAACTATAATCTGACGTGCTTTGCCAGTGATGCACATGGATCAATGCCACTGTAACAAAGCATGAACGTTCCCAAACTAGGAGCAAAGGCAGAATCCTGAAGATGGCTAGGGAATAGCCTTATTTCAATGATTTAATATTTTAGCACTGGAGAGAAAATCTTTATCTGTGTGGACTTGAAAGCAAACCTTTAACCTACTCTTATAATCCCGTAAAGTGCCAGAGCTGTTTTCAGGACATTTCGATATCTGCAAATGACTCTAAAGCCAGGGTTCTACCCAAATAATGTAAGAATGGTGCTGTGTTCCTGGGGGCACCGCTATAACTATTTCTAGGCAAATTAAACAACATTTTTAGTAATGATAGAGTAACTATCTTTGATCACCAACGGCATCATAGTTAAAACATAAAGCACTATCATTCATGTTCATCTGTGAATTCAGCTGTTTAGCAGTATTTTTAATGCATTTTGACTAGAATAAGCATAAGTCATGCCACACTGTTCAAAAACTCCTGGGGAGAGTGAGACTCCTGGAAGATTTGTTTCCACTTCTAACAAATATGACTGGAGAAACCCCTCTAGTGTGCTTCTTCTCTTTGCTTTCCTCATCTGAACAGTGAATTGGAAAGCATGTCCCTTGGTGTATTCATTGAGCTTTATATAAAAGGAGTGGGTCAGAACACTAATTATTCTAATTGAGGCTAGGAAGATGAGGAATATGATGCCACGTGACAACGAGGCCAGTTCAGCAGAAGGTTTTGTTTACCTGAGGCCTCAGACCCAGAGCCAGAGTGGACAGACTCTCCTTCAGAGAAGGAGACTGAATCGGATTGGGAGTCGCTGGCTTCGCTGCGGGTGTCGTAATCATTTGGCTCGTTTGCTCCCCGCTGATCTCCTTCCTCCAGCTCGTACTCTTCCTCCTCCCCCTCCTCTTCTTCTTCTTCCTCCTCAACCTCCTCCTCGTCTTCCTCCGGGCCCTTCTCCCCTTCCTCCTCCTCCTCCTCTTCCATGACCTCTTCCTCTTCCACGTTCGATCGGTTACCCTCGGACGAGTCTGCTGTGCTGCCAGTCTCCTGGTCTGAGGCGAATTCTTCTGAATGGTCCTCTCCCTTGGAGGAGGGGCTAACTCTGCTGACGCTCTCCTCCTCGCTGGGGCGTCTCAGCTTCTTTAGAACACACAAGGGAGTTACAGCAGAATGTTCAATAAAGCATCATTACATTCAAATACTTTTTTGGGGGGGGGGGTAAACAGGATAATAACAGGGTTTGACAGTAACGCTTTTTTACTTGCCCGGAGCAAGAAAAACATTCGCCGGGTTTGTTTGCGCGAGCCCGACGACGCTGCTGGATCCTCCATATTTTTACCTGTGTGCAGGAAGAACAACAGACGGCGCAGACTTGCTCCGGGCAAGTAAAAAAGCGTTACTGTCGAACCCTGAATAATATGTGCAACTTACATTATGACAAACAAATAGCCTATTAGTAGAGTATTAGTAGTATTAGCATTATCATCTTGGCATATCGCTCCTACCTCTGACAATTCTGGCATCAGGGGTTTGATTCTCCTGTCGGGCTCTCTCCTGCGAGCCAGCGGCTTGTCATTGTGTGTTTTGAGTGGGTCGCCCCTAGACACACCGGCTCTCATGGGATGTGTCTTCCTGTCCTCGTAATACTCCTCGCTCTTGTACTCAGAGGGGTGTCTGCCCCTTAGATTCCCTGGCTTTTTACCACTGGCCCCGGCAGACGGCACGGGTCTTTTTGTAGCCTGTCTGGCTGCGTGGCCCGAGGGTCTCAGGCGCTTTGTCTCGAGATTGTCCCCGCGGTCGTTCTTCCTTTTAGACCCTGAGGAAGAATAGTCAAATATCCCCACGGTCAACACTTTCAATGTTTGTTTTGTTTTTTTGGGCATAACCAACGTTTGGGGCGCTTCAAAATACCTTTTTTGTCGTTTGCATCCTGTTCACTCTCTGGATTGTACAGTTCGTCGTCTTGGTCCGGGGCCTCCGTGAGTATGTCTTCCAGAACGTTGAGCTCTCCTTCTAGAACATTGACGGAACCACATGGTTGTACACATTAGCCAGCCATCCGGTGTCATCTTATGTCATAACAAAGGTTGGACCTCATGAGAACCTCCCCAGTCATACTTTGGTTGCAGCCCGACACACACCTCATTCAAGAAACATAACGAAACAGCAACTCAAGGGGCTCGATCATTAACAGACACTACCGTGTCCTAGATAGCTCTAATTAACGTGAGAAATAAATGTACTCATTCATCGAGATTTCCCGCTAAGACACACTAAGAAAGCAAAGCCAAGTTGACAATTAGCCTATATAACACAACGTAAACATGATCGTTAGTAGGCCTCTATATTTGCGCGGCTTCACCCTTTGACCTAGCTAACATTATTTCTGCAGAATGGTCGATGCTATTGTTGATAGTTAGCCACCACGGCTTGCTAAGCTAAGAAGCTAACAAGTCTCTAGCTGGAATCGATACCGACACTGGTCACGATAGATAGAAGATAGCTAGCTAAGCCAAAGAAGAACTAACACACTGGTGGTCTAGCATCATAACTCAGTTAGCTCGGGATAAGAATGCTATGCGGTGTGTTTGACGGACAGCGAGGTTAGCTCACTAGCTCACTGTTAGACCCACAGTCAACAAAGGGAACGTAGCCACGAGACAATGGCTAGGCTAAGGGGCAATGGTTGATCAAAAACGATGTCATTTATATAAATCACCTTTCTCGTCTCGTCTGTCGACCGCCATCTTCCGAAGCCCCTTCTTCTCGTTCACTTTGAGAGGACTCGTTTTGCCTCCTCTCAGAGTTGCCCAACTCAGCTCAGTCAGTGCGCAGTAGTGTTGTTGAGTCCTCCTCTCTCAGTGTTTTTGTCTAACAGCGTTTCTTCATCGCTGCTGCTGAAATGGCGGATCGTCGTCTGCCCTCTTCTCTTGCTGCAAAGTGCTTACCCACAATTCAGCTGGCTAGGCTGACGTCACACTGAACCAAAACATTGGCTGTGTTCGGAATAGCGTACTAGCATACTACTCATACTAGATATGACGTAGATTTTGAGTATGTAGTACGTTCCGAACGTACAGTATGCGAGACTATTAGGCTATTTTCTACTATTTTAGGCTAGTTGTGTTAACTTCCGTTGTTTTCTTGGTGGAGGGACTGCAGTTTCCTGTCCCGTCCTTTCTAAATTTATTTTTTTATTATCTATTCACCTGCTCTCTACCCTCATCCTTCAACTCCTTAACAAATGTGTTATAGACAGAATTTGTGTTGTGTTAGTTAGTCTTTATTTTAATTGTATTTAACCTTTATGTATACAGTGGACTTTAACGAGGTCCATAACATAATGCAATGATGATTTTAAAATCACCTGTGATCAAGCAAAGGACGCTATGGTAGATGGCAGTCAAAGGGTTAAGAGTAGTGGCTGCTGCATTTTGGTAGATATCAGTCACCATAATCAAGTACTGGCCTGCTCAACATTTCCTTTTGAATAGCTTTACGGACTAGCTCTGCTCAAACATTAGGTGGAGCAGCTGGGCAAGCTGTGCAAGGTTAACAACCTGCTGCTGAACCAGTGAAAGACCCAGGAAATCATCGTGGACTTCAGGAGGAAAAAATCTGAGGTCCAGCCCCTGCTCGTCGATGGAGGGAGCGTGGAGAGAGTCTCAACCCTCCGATTCCTGGGGGTGCACATACAGGATGACCTGTCCTGGAAGACCAACACAGCAGCCATCATCAAGAAGGCACAACAGCGGCTCTACTTTCTGAGAGTCCTCAGGAAATACCACCTCAAACAGGAGCTGCTTGTGACCTTCTACCGCTGCACAGTGGAGAGCATCCTCACCTACTGCATCTGCGTGTGGTTCTCCATCTGCACAGCCGCAGAGAGGAAAGCGCTACAGAAAGTCGTGAGATCGGCCCAGAAGATCATCGGCGCCCCCCTCCCCTCTCTGGAAGAGCTGTACAACACACGCTGCCTCAGGAAGGCCTCCAAGATCTCCAGGGACCCATCCCACCCTGGGAACGAACACTTTGTTCGGCTGCCCTCAGGCAGGCGGTTCAGGACCATGTCCGCAAGGACAAATAGACTGAAGCTCAGCTTCTACCCTAGGGCCATTCAGGCCCTGAACACAGCAAAGACCTAGGTTCTAGGCCCTGGACAATCTAGAGTCTAGACAATTTGATGGCAGCTACTAGATTGTAATCATAAGTGCAATACTGAAATACAACATTTGAAAATGTCAAACCTGCAAACTGCGACACTTTAAATGAATGTGCAATAAGACTATGTGCAATATGACAACCCTCGTGTACATAAGGTTCAGAGATAGGAAATGTTAGGATATTTATAGCATAGCATACAGTACAGCACAGTGTTTTATTTGTATAGTATAGTGGATAGTGTATATAGCCTTTATTTATGTAAACCAGCTCTTTTCCCTTCTTGTTTTAGTATTTTTTTCCTAGCACCAGGGGAGCCCCCCCTCCTAAATTTCGTTGTATGGTACCTGTACTGTATTAATGACAATAAAGACCATTCATTCATTCATTAGGCTACCCACATGTCACTGAAAGGAAGATCTGAGGGTTGACCATAATAATATAGGTATTATGAACATTTAAATATCTGAACTGTCATGTGCAAGGGCTACTATGTTCTATGGTGCAAACAATCAATCTGCATGTACAGTGAAAATGAATATGAAACATTATTATTTCAATATCATTTATTATAATATGGTTGTATTACCATGCAATCAGTCATGTCAGTCAATTGTTGAAATGTTGTGCTCTGCTCTAGGCAAGGGGTTGGCCATAGATGGCATCCCTGGAGCTATTAGGGGTTCAGTGCCTTGCTCAAAGACACCTTGACACGTGGCAAGCCGGGGGTTTGAACCACAGACCTTGCGATCATTAGACGGCAGCTCTACCCCTTAAGCCACTGTCGCCCCAAGGGATTAGAAAGTCTTATTAACAGCACTGTGCACTGATTTGTACCAGTGGAGGCTCCTCCATAGAGGTGGAGGAGGCCTGGCCTCCTGGTACTACACGGAGGCCAGGCCTCCTGTCGGAAAGTGGTTTCTCATAGAAGTCAATGTAATGCAATTTTTTTCATGGCAATATGTGATTGGCCAAATCACTGAAAATGGGTGGGAACCAGTGGTGTGCCGTCAGGGCCAGCAAGGCCTTCTCTGCTGGCCTAAACATCATCAGAATATACATTTTATTTTAATATATTTTTTCCACAAATATGTATTAATGATTCCCCATAGTCTATTCTCTTCATTTCATAGCTTTCCTCTTGGTTAAGCTGCTTCCAGTCTCCGATTGAGATTTGGAGGGCTGGCCTTTATGTTAGAGCTTTTATCCAATCAAAATGTGTTGCTAGGGGGCTCAAAAATCTGCCTGCCTTCACGTTTAACGGTGCCGCGAATTCGACCTGTAACTTAACGTTGGAACGAGAAAACCTGTGGCGTTCCTAGTAAACCTACGTAGATGCGAGCAAAAGCAACAACGGCGCCTGCTGGAAGGCTCAATGATGTCAGCACCCAGCACGTCTTTTGATTGGATACGCACTATTGATACGCACTATTGATACGCACTATTGATATTCACTATTGAGATGCGTATATGCCGGTAGATGTGAAACTTCTGAAAGTGCGCAGGGAAACGGAGCATCACAACGAAAGCTTTCGTTGACTGATCGATAATACTGATCGATTGTGTCCTGTTTTGGGGTAAACAATAACTTTCATTTAGGGGACACGATGAAAGCACAAACAGAGGAAACTACGTTGAGCTTCTTGCTTTTCTGGCTGAAAACAACCCAGATTTACATTACCACCTGTCCACAAACAAAGTGTTTACTGGGACGTCAGGCAAAATACAAAACGACCTGATTTTTGCTATTGCTGAAGTGATGGGAGAAGAGATCAAAATGGAGATTAAAAAGGCACCCTTTGTCGCTATTATGGTGGACGAGACGAAAGACGTGGGTAATGTAGCGATCTTAAAGATGTTAGTTTAACACTCTTCATTGTAAATGCGGATTTATTGATTAAAAATGCTTCGGAAATATTAATATAACTCTGTTGTACTTGTCTGACTATGTAAGGTGATGCAACGCCCGGTTATACTGTGTTTCTGTCTAGTTTCTAGAGCCATGGCGTCATAACGATGGTATTAAGAGGTAGAATAATTCAGGTAGGAATGTGTCGGACATCACTGAAGGCCTAGGTGTGAAATGCACCGCCCGCCACTGGTGGGAACAGGAGGCCTGGCCTCCGTGTAGTACCTTTTTCCGCCATACGCGTATGAGTGCTGTTCTGCAGGATAAATATTAGAAATGGATGAAGTATTGTTCTGAATTGTATGTTGTGTGTCTGATTGACATAGTGTTTGAGTGCTTTTGACATGTCATTGATTGTATGTAGTATGTTGTGGTGAATGTTGTGAGCCTGAGCAGAAGGGACAATAGCTGCTGCAGGCGGACCAGAGATTCATGCCAATTGTTTTGTTTATTAAACAAATTTTGATGACCCATTGTGCAGGCAATAAAAGCTGCTTCATCCACCATCCTGAGAGTGTCCCAATCCCTTCAGTACCGCCAAACACAAATTATTAATTTTTAACAAAGACAGATAAGAAGAACAGGAAACATTCCATCGCGAGTGAATCGAGCAAGCGGAAAAAAAATTGGCCTCCTCAATTCTGGAAGTCACCAGCCTCCACTGATATGTACTGTATACAGGGGATAGGCCTACGTCTATCTCACTCAGTCTTTTGTCTTGCGTTAGTTTTCCTGAAGCACTTACGAAAGCACAAACTGCATGTTTTAATGGAAACAAAAATGATGAGTGCCACTATGGTAAGCAAGGCAGCTGCCACATCTAGACTGTGGTACTGGTACCAGCTTAGGTTATGGGCCTGCACCCTCAAGTGTTTAGCACCCTTGTTCCGCATCACAAATTCAATCCAGAAGACAGCTGTATCCAAGGGTTTCATTGGTTGGTCGTGATGGATGTTTGACAGCCTCATGATGCTTTCTTTATAGCTGGTGAAAGGAGAACACAGACACAGTTACCAGTCATCCTTTTCTGCTTGGCAACTCGCAGTAGGAAATACCAACCATTTTCATTTGAAACTGATGGAAATAGTGATTCTGGTTGATTAATAAGTTACATGATGCATTGGTGCAGTTATTGGTGCAGTTATTACAGTTGTCAGATCATCTATAGGCTGCTTGATCAAGCACTTCTTCTCTCTGAAGAAGGTTCACAGAAGGATCTGTTTTGCCTATAAGCTGCTGGTGCCATTCCTATAAGCTGTCACTCTGATAAACAATCCCCCCCTCCAAACACTCTGATAAACAATCCCCCCCCCCCCCCCAACACACACACACACACACACACACACACACACACACACACACACACACGGGGTACATTGACAATGACGTCCTAAAGTGTAATTTTGTTTACAAGCCATGTATCACTTACCTAGTAGCCTACGGCAGACAGTGAATCCAATTCACAAATTATAATTGTTTAGTGATCCTAAAACTGCTCTTTGTTATATCGAGTGGGCTCTTCAACACTTCAACACAGAATTATTATTATTATTCTATTTTTTAAGGACGCTTTTTGGTCATTTGCGCGACTTGAGAATTGCTGACATGCAGACCTTTTCACCAGACCGTGTCATATATTTGCATGATTATTGAAATGAGCTATTCTTGAAGTGAGTGAACCTGAAAATGAAACATTTGATCAGACTTACGATGGGTCATTTATCACAGTGTTGAGGCCATTCACTAGATCTTCAGATTGCAGCTTGTTGAAGTCTAACATCACGGCAGCGCCCTTGGTTTTCATATGCATTACGTTGTCTGGCTGGTCAGCAAACAGCGGGATGCCCACCATTGGGATTCCATGATAAATGGCTTCATATAGTCCATTAGTCCCACCATGTGTGATGAAGGCTTTGGTCTTTGGATGTCCTTTTTGATAGAAAACAAGAAGATAATGAAGATAAAACTATGTGGGACCACCAAAATATTTAAATGTAAACCAAAAAATATTATTTTACCAAGTAAGTCATTTTGTGGGATCCAGTCATACACTTTTGTGTTGGGAGCAAGAGTCTCTGGTTTCTCCCCACTGTATCTCCACAGCACCTATGGTGGAAAAACAGGAGTTTAAGAAGAATCTGAACAAAAACCGTACTTATAACAATGTAATAAAGCATGCAACTAACCTTTTGTGGTATTTTTCCTAATGCAGTGGCTATTGTGTTTCCTCTCTCTTTAGTTAGGTTCTTGATCATGGACCCCAGTGAAAACACAACAATCCCGTGCTCCCCTGAGCTCTGCACAAACTCCTCAATGTCCTGAAAAAGCAACATCTCATTAGTAATACAACAAATTGCCAAAACTGACTGGCCAATAGCATGCCGCTTTACTGTTATTCAATGTATTCAGCCATCATGACTGGCTGTTGCAGTGACATGTTGTATGACAATTGCTAGAGTGCTTGATGGACCATTGAAGCCTTACAGCTGGAAGTGGTTTTGCAGGTGTGCAGTGAAGGCCTCCGACAAACTTGAAGTTTGGAACGAAAGGTCGAGGATACTCAAAGTCCCAGTAGGTTCGGATCAACCAAATGTCTGCCTTCCCCATGATCTCGCAAAATGTTGTGGGTTTTCCTGTTAAGGTAGAGACAACTTATGAGTGAGGCATGCATACTATTGAATAATTGTAGTTAAGGTTACCCTAACCCTAAACCTAACCCAAAAAATATGCCTGTCCTAAGCGCAAAAGCTAATGAGTAACCATTGGTACACAACTACTGCTGTTAGGTTATCCATATAATGATATGCAAATTACAATGCTAAAGGTGAAGGTGTGCTATGATCTGATCTCAATGCTTACTATATCTGTAACTGTATATATCTGGGCCAAAGGAACAAAAGAGGGGGGTGCTGGCATCTGACCACAGTGACTTTCCAAAATGTAGACAAAACTAACACAGGAGAATGAATAGAGATTGAATGGAGCTCAATAAACACAGCTCCAATAAACACAATAGGAAAAGAGGCTGTGTGCTACTAGCTAGTTCTTGATTAAATAGTGTTATGTTGGTGTTATGCATCAGGTTTGTGACGAGCTCTGTTTTATTGAAATGAAATGAAAACTCCTTGACTGCAGAGATTCAACTGATAAGAGATCAAGCTAAAGGTACACTTTAAGTTTAAAGCAACCCAATAAGATATGCACACTATCAAATAATGGGCCACAGACCACATGCAATTACCACTTGATTTCAATCTGTAGTACTCAAGGAATGCCATTTCATGTGAACCTCATTACTTTAAAAAAAGGTATACTATACATAGTTTGATTACAAATATTACAACAAAAAGTATTAGGTCAAGAATTGTAGTAATGATATTGCAGGTCAGACAGTTGCACTAAATCTATCTTATCAAAGCTGTAAAATATGCCATTATTTGAAATGATTGGAAATCTTACAGTTGCTTTAAATCAAATGACCTCTGTGACAAGCCTAGTTTATAGTAAACTATACTGGTGAGAGGTAGTAGAAAAAGGAGACATGATGAATCAACACTCTTGAATAAGATGGAAGTTGGAACTTACCGAGAACCTCAGTGAAATAGCCATCCCATGGTATCGTGAACATTTTAAATAAAATGTCTTGAGATAGATAGAACAGTGTGTTTTTAAGCCGCTGTGTGAAATCCATGTTATCAGTGTATTCAAAACCAATTCCTGGGACATAAGAGGGAGGTGCTGGCAGTTGCCCACAAAGTCTTTCCATGACATTGCCAAATGAGAACCGTAGTGTGAGAATAAAGGGTAGGTCCAATGTTTCTGCCAGAAGCTCGCCACACATGTACATGGGATCAGTCAGCAAAACGTCATATTGTTCTCTCCTCAGTTTCTCCAGCAAGTCTTTATTGGAGAACAAGGCGCGGCATACATCTTGATTTTGCTTCGTACCAACATCTATCATAGCTTTGATCCTCATTGACGTCTGAATGAAGTTGTCATTTGGCATGTCGTACATCCAGTACCTTAAACTCTCTTCAAAATATTCAAGAACTTCTTGCTTAGTGAAGGGCACTTGGAGAATCTCAAAGCGGTACCTAGAAGACATATTGTTAATAATAGTAGGAGTAGCAGAGTGGATGATCACTGTAGTCATGTGGCCCCTCTCTGACAGCTCCTCTATAATGGTCTTCATGTTGAGCCAGTGGCTAAATTCTCCGGGCCAGATCAGGATCTTTCCCCCCGAGACACTCAGTATGGAACAATGCAGGAGTAGCCCCAGCACCGACACAACCTTTCCTACAGCAAACATGGTAAGGCAATGAGAGGACCTGTGAACAGAACTACCTGTCACATGGTCTGAGGCATAAACCCTGGATTGCACAAGTTGCACAGGATATCCAGTTGTTTACCATTTTATTGGTATGGGGAAATACTACTGGTATTGCATAATGTCCTGTTCAAACATATTTTAAGAGAAACCAGTTTAATCTGCCCTATAGTCTCTAGCAGTACTTAATGCAGTACGTTTGGAAAAAAAACGGTTTTGAGAACTTTGAGAAGGGAGAAATAAAATCTTCTGGGGAGAAAACTGCCCCCACTTAAGTGCAAACATGGCAAATTGATACTCTTGAATATCAGGATGCACCAATATGGACATTTTTAACAGATACTGACATCAGATACAATGTCTGCAACCATATCTGCTCTGCTGATATTGATATGGCATTCCGCATGCATGGTTTAACATAAAGTCTTGATTGTATTATGTTCTTGATGACGTTGAGGATTATGGTAGGGATTTGGTAGTGTTCCATTAGGTGCCGGATGGTTGCTCTGTCCAGGCTGTCGAATGCCTTTGCAAAGTCTATTAAGTTGTTGTACAAGGATGTGTTCCATTCCATTGACTGTTTGATGATGCGTAGAGTTACAATGTTGTCCGCACATGATCAGTCTTTCCTGAACCTGGCCTCTTGTCAACAACTTCTTGAAGGAGCTTCAGGATGATCCTATTAAACATTTTACCGGACACCGGTTGCGGTGGTGGCATGTCTTTAACGCGTCTCTTTTGAGAGGAGGGGGTTTCAGTCAAATGAGGACGAGGTGTCGCGAAGGTGGTTTAGAACTACGGTTACGTATCAGGGCTCTCAAGTCTCATGCATTGGGCGTGAGACACACGCATTTCAACCCGTGTGTCTCACGCCCAGTTATCTTGTTTGAGGCCTGAAAAGGGGCCTCAGCTCCACTAGTTGCCTAGGCTTTATCTTAGCAGGCTAGGACAGTGGTGGGCAAGAGGAGGACATTGGTTTGAATCCACTATAGCTGAAGCACTATGGAATATTGGCCTAGAAAATCAGACATATTAATACACCAATGTATTGATACTATGATGGCCAACATGTCGATATATATCATGCATCCCCACCAATAAGACGGAACTTACCGAGAACTTCAGTAAAATAGCCATTCCAGTACTCCACTGCTGCAATGTTAAACACAATGTCTTGAACCAGAGAAAATAGTGTGTTTGAAAGTCTCTGAGTAAAATCCATCTTATCAGTGTATGCCAAACCAATTACTGGGACATAAGAGGGAGGTGCTGGCAGTTGCCCACAAAGTCTTTCGAGGGTGTTGCCGAAAGAGAACCGTACTGTGAAAACAAAAGGTAGATCCAATGTTTCTGCTAGAAGCTCCCCACATACCAAACTTATAGGGTCACTTAGTAAAACGTCATATTTCTCTCTCCTTAGTTTCTCCAGCAGGTCTTTATTGGAGAACAAGGCTCTACAGATCGCATAGTTTTGTTCATAGAGAGTATCTATTAATGTTTTCATCTTCAATGACGCCTGGAGAATGCTGTCATGTGGCATGTCGTACGTCCAGTATCTGAGCAACTCGTCCATGGTCTCAAGAACGTGCTCCCTTGTGAAGGGCACTTGGAGGACCTCAAAGTGGTACCTAGATGACGTGGTGTTGTTAGTGATGGTGGGAGTAGCAGAGTGGATGATCACTGTAGTCGTGTGGCCCCTCTGTGACAGCTCGTCTACAATGGTCTTCATGTTGAGCCAGTGGCTGTATTCTCCGGGCCAGATCAGGATCTTTCCCCCCGAGACACTCAGTGTGGAGCAAAGCAGGAGGAGCCCCAGCACCGACACAGCCTTTCCTACAGTAACCATGTTGAGGCAATGAGAACAGAACTTATTACAAAGACCTGTTATGGGGCACAGACTGCTGGCAAGGATTGCATAATCTCTCTCTTTGTTTTTCACAGCCTTGAGAAGAAAAAACGTTCAAAACAAAGCTACTAAATACATAGTAGTAGAGCATAGTTCACTGTCTACATGGGTCAGAAAGAACAATTCTGTTAAATAGTAAAATCCATTTAATCTGTGTATTCAAAACCAATTTCTGGAACATAAGAGGGAGGTGCTGGCAGTTGGCAAAATCAGGATCTTTCCCCTTTCCCCTGCTTTGACCTCGACACACTCAGTGAGAGTTCAAGGTGAGATACTGAGTCTACAGAGATAACAAGTCTGGCCAGTTTACACACCTTTTATGGTCACCAAATCCCTGCTGGGCATAAACCTGCAGAGAATTACATTTGCTCATTGCTGAGTGTGGCAAGCTCAGGACAACTGAGAAGAGCTATGGCAGACGGAATGACTACATGCAGTTATGACATCAAAAAGAAAAATTCAGTGGATTAAGGTCATCTCTTCAATTATGATGCACATTACATGCACAGTATTATGAAAGTCAGTGGTCATTATAACCACATCACATCAGGTTGCCCTAAGGACAGACTTATATGAACATTACCCTTTTAATTGGGGTACTCTTGAGTAGTCTTACTTACTTACTTAGTAACTTCAGTGCTCATTTAAAAGTTTATGTTTTTTTTTTTTTTTTTCATAGTTCAAAACAATTATTTACATATTCCATCCATCAACAGACACTTGTTTCAGTCCAAGCAATAAAGAGACTCCAGTGCAGGTGGTTTGGTCTGTAAAACCCAACAGTAAACCACCGGTTATCTCCCTTACTTTGTCCTTAAGTGCCACTGGGTTGAGTAGCATCAGTACACCTGGATGACTTCATCCCACTCCCTGACAGGCCACACCCCATTCTCCTGCACGTTAGAAGGTGAACTCTTCCAGTCCCACGTCTTCACTGGCGTGTTCCAGTTTGGCCCGTAGTTGGCCGCTACGTAGTCCAGGGTCTCACAGGGGACTCGTACCTTAAGCTCCATCAGCTCTGTCCAGCAGAGGGTGAACTTGGGGAACACGTATCTGGCAAGAGGGACAAATCATTGATCACAACGGCTTAAGATAAGATTATCGAGAACCAATTTCATAAATAGTTCAATCATTCAAAGAATTTACTACAAAGTACAAATTGATACCATGTGATTTTATGGTAAATACTAAAGAACTACTGGTGGTAACACAGGCGTAAAATTATACTGGAAGAGCTTAGCTTCACTATTAAAACAAATCAAACCAACATAAATGAACTGGAAGAGAAGTTAGCCCATTCATAATTTTGATTTACATAGATCTCCTTTAGCATAGTTATTTCCCTTCTCACTGTATTGGCAGTGCCAGTCCTTTGCAATCTAGTGGACCATAAACTGACCAACAGTGATCAAGTCCATAACAAACAGTAAGTTAATTACTTGAATTTCTTTCCACTCTTTGCCTGGGTTCCCCCATTCCAGACAATGTCCCCCTCCTCGTAGAAAAAGAAGATGTCCAGTTTTACATCTAGACCCTGAAAGGAGAGCTCCAGACTGTCCTCTACCTGCGACAGACAGACAGACAGACATCTTTGACGGAGGCATCTTGAAATCATTCCAACTGAGTGACACACCAAGCATTGCACAATTTTTCTTACAGCAGCCTGATATTGATATTCAAAAACATACCTTTCCAAATTTGTGCTTGACTGGAAGCCCAGCCTTTTGAAATGCGTCACTGATATCATGTCTGTAGTCTTTGATCCAAATGCCCAAATCCACATCTTTGCTGTAGGGGATGACACCGCATTGACGAAACCAGCCTAGGGAGAAAGCAAGACACACATTCATGTAAATTATAGTCAGGAGCCCACAATTCTACAACATTTGGAACTACATCACAATCAGGGAGAAAGCAATTGTAGGGGAAAAATCTTACTATGTCTTAACAATAATTGGCAGGACAGATTTCCTATCTTTGTGTCCTAAGCTGTACCAAGGCCACGTGCTCTGTTCTGATATATAATTGTGATCAATTCATTCTACGACACTAGTATTGTTGTAGATGTATTACGGCATTATGTCAACAACTTAGCACTAATGCTAACAACACCCGGGGAGGATACTAGGAAGGGTAAACGCTATTCACCACATAAAAGGAGGTGTAGAACATGGGTAGGTGTTTTTTCATGTTGCATCCTTGATGGCAATAAGAATATGATATGAATCTGTTTTAACAATGTGTCTGTTAACTCACTAAATGCTAAAGAATCCCAGAACACACACCACCTACAGTGTTTTATGTGGTATTTATTTACCTAGCAAAAAATACTTTTGATTGGCTACAAAATGAAGCATCATAATTTATGCATTTTGCATACTGAATGAACCAACTCATGCAGGGATGTAGAAGGCTCTCACCTAGGCAGGTGCCACTGCTTAGCCAGAATGGAACACGAAGCTCTGTGAGAGTTCTGGCAGACAGGTGGAGAAGACTCTTGGCCTTCATTCTGAAGTCCATGGCCTCAGGAGAGGTGTCATCAGGGTACAGCTGATAAGACACACACACATGCACACATGCACACATGCGCACACACACACACACACACACACACACACACACACACACACACACACACACAAATAATATTATAAAAATATATATGTTATAATATTATAAAAATTGTTATAAAGTATAATATGTTATACAAATAAGATATTTTGTTAAACACACAGTATAAATACACTATTTACAGCAAAACAAACGGCAAGGCATTTTAGTAGATACCTGAAAAAAGGTACGAGCGTCCTTGTATCTGCACTCCAGAAAACGAGCCTGGGAGTGTTCACTTAGGAAGCGTGAAATGTTCTGTGGGATCCGAATATCAAGCCCGTCTAATGTGGTCATCACCAGCTCCGGTCTGGCAAAGAAAGACAAAGCAGTTTGTTCTTATATGTATCTTGCCACTGTGAAGCCAAAGGCAAATGTAAAAAAAAAGTCATATTGTATGACCAACAACGCTTTTTTTTTTTTTACTTCATTAGAATAAAGTAATGAAGTGTCATACACATTAATAAATACCCAGTTCCCCAGTCAACACAAGCTCAAAGCCTTGGCTTCACATTGGACCGCACCCTTTCTTTCGAACCCCCCCTCAAAAACATCACACGCACTGCATTTTTCCAACTCCATAACATCCCCTGACTCCGCCCTTCACTCTCTCAGTCCACTGAAACATTAATCCACACATTTGTCACCTCTCGGCTGGACTACTGTAACGGTTTACTCTCATGACTACCCTCCAAGCTCATCAATAAGTAAGTAAGGTGACCATGGGTGTCCAGAAAGGCGGCAATCAAATAAAATGTATATTTTATTTTATTACTACAGTATACCTGTCATACGCTCCAGCATGGCGTCCGAAGTCCAGCCTCCTGAAAGGGGCAAACTTCCTGTCCATGTTGGGCTTAAGGCGCAGAAGGCCGTGCCACAAATAGTTTCCACTGCGCTCATAAAGGACGACCACATGGACCACGTAACCGTGGAGGCGGAACAGGAAGTGGAGGGGAATCTCATTTCCTGACAGGTCATCCATGCTGACAAGCCGAGGGTCCTTCCCTTGCACCTCCAACAGGTCAAAGCCTCGCTCCTCAGCCGCCGCTACCAGACCAGCCTGCTCAGGTGACAGTGACGGTTAACAGCTGAACTTGTCACATCCCATCCTGAGGTGGTCAGGGTTGTCAAACTTGCCCGACTAGGATTTGTCAATAACATCAGGTCTAAGACTTTCTATGTTTAATTATCAGGATTGTAAATTAAGTGTCTTAGTTTTTAGAATTTGTAAACAAATCTATAGACTACTGCAGAACATGAGAAACACAGCTCTACGTCAAATCAACTGACGACAGTCTTCCTTACATCGTATTTCCAGAGGTTGCTGAACAAGGCAAAGGTGATAAAATCTCGGTTGGTGCAGAGGAAGGTGCAGTGCGGCTCTTTAACCTGGCTGTCCTTTAACAACATGGAGTCTTGGGAGAGGAGACCTAGGGAGGCTGTGTCGACCAGAAACACTGGCATGTTGTACTTGTGCACCAGTCCCAGGAACTTCTTGACGACCTGCTGTGGTCAGCATACCGTTCCCCCGGAAACAGCAACAGATAGGCATAACAAATACAAATACATTAGGCTACTGTGTGTACCAGTGGAGGCAGAAATCGGACGATGGGCTCATTCCATTCCATGCATTATAATGAGCCCGTCCTCCGATTTCTACCTCCACCAGCCTCCCTGGTGTGTACTGTATAGAGCTGCATATGGTACTGTTAATGATACTTTAATCTTGCAGATGTATTCCTACCATTGAATTAAATCAGTTAGGCTAATTCAATGGGTACAAATTAAAACAAGCTCTAAATCAAGCTTACCCATTGGACATCACTTCCTGATTGATGACCAGTCCGACCAAGGATATGTGACCCATTCTAAAAAACAAAAAACAATTGTAACAAACATTAGTTCAGTCAGATAAAAAGGGTGCAGCTATCTATAGTGGGACAATACTCATATTGCAAATCAGCATTTAAAAGATTCAAGAAGACAACATCAATAAAGCAATTGATTGAATGTTATCAACTAATCCTACCTTAGACAAATACTGCCTGTAGTAATAGAGCTGAAACAGGAGGAACACAGAGCTGGTAGCTATGAGGAGGGCGAGCACCAGCGTCTTATTCATGCGAGGCATCAGAGGCTGTCAGGAGGTCCTAACCATGTTCACTAGATGTCGATCATACTATGCACGAGGAAAGATGCAGATTTAAAAGAACAGTTTAATATCAGATGACATTTATCGATTGACATATTGAAATAAGCCCCCATCTCCTGGACAAAAGCAAACATTGCATGTTGCCTGTTCTGTTGTTGCACATACATACACGTATTTAGCTAGCATTGTTAATCTGGCTAGCTAATCAGAGCTAAATACATTGGATATACCAATGTGACAGGTAAAAGCCGGCTAGCTGCGCTTATTGTAAGTTCGTAGTTCGAATAAACTGAATGGTGAATGACATACTTGATTTGATTCCAAAAACGTTTTGTATTAGCCTGGCCCTTATCCCCCATTCATTAGTGCCAACGTGCTAACAAAAACCAAAACAAACTAGACTTCTTCTCCGGCGATGTTGTTCACGTTAAGAGTCCTATGTCGCCCCCTGCCGGGATGGAGTGGACATCTTGCTATCTTGTCGCTAGAATGATAGATGGTGAATAGAACGTTTTCTAATGCTCTCGTCTCCATCTCGCACCTATACATCTATGCTCCATACATTATTTCAGAGAGGGTCTTGTAATCGCCGAATGGCCTTGATTATAATGGTCTAAAACTATGAATTGAGTGTTGTCTTGTGTTTGACGTGAGAGCTGAGAAAGGAGTATCCTGCTGCACCTGGCTTGAAGGCCAAACAGAACAGTCCCAGACAGACAGTAACTCCCTAATACCTTATAATTGGTCTTGTGTAGGGTACCATACTGATAACGTGCCTATTAAAACAGGAAAACTGATAAGATACCCAACATCATAGCTGAGCAGCTGGTGCTAGAAAAATGAACAATAAAACCCCAAAAAAGAAAAAAATATATCCTAACAGTAGGCTACTTATTTTATGTAGCCCTTTTCACCCAGAGCCCCGTTATGTTCCTTACCACCGCCCGCCCCCGCCCCCCCCCCCAACACATTGTCAAGAATCATTCAAAACTCAAATGAAGCACTGTTTCACTTGATCAGTTCTATAAACCACCTTGTAGGGTATTTCAGTTATGTTCCACAGATTGAGGTCAATCAGACAACCCAATGAAGACAAACTACACTTGGACAAGGATGGAAACAGTTTATTTGCTGTTCAATGGAGAGGAGATATGTAAAAAGTCACACATTGTGGGAACATATCACAAAAAAATGTATGTAAAGTTGTGAATATATTACTCAAAAGGTTAGCCCACATCAAGACAACAGGATATGTATACCAGGGGAGGCTGGTGGAGGTAGAAGTCGGGGGACGGGCTCATTGCATGGAACGGAATGAGGAATGCTATCAAACACGTGTTTGCATGACAATGAGCCTGTCCTGAGAGTTCTGCTTCCATTGATGTATACCCTTATGTCTATCATGGCCCACCACATGACAGCAGCATGGAAAATGGCAGAAAATGAAAAAAAAAATGACATTGAAAAGAGAGACCAAAATGGATGAAAATGATGCACAAAGGATCAATTATTATGAATAAGTTATTCAGGTTAATTGATGTGAAATATTAATCTTCAACATTTAGACCACTCTGAACCAATTACGTTACTTATGGACAAAATAACCAATTCAACAGAAAATCTAAAACTAAATTAAATATCCTCTGAAAAAAAGAGCATATTATAATGGGATGTAACCAGTGTGATTTCCTGAATTATTGCAGTTACACTGTCCGGACACCAGGTGGCAGAAGATACATCTTCGTTTCATTCCACCCTGTCGACAACATCATCTTTGGTGGTGGTTTTGACACAATTTGACAAACATCTCATTCCAATAGATGATCACCATTATTGTTTATCAACATAATGAAATCACCCTTTCCAAATAAGTACCTAATTTCAAGCTAGACTCTGGGATATGACATCATGGCCATGAAAAACAGAGCAACTTTCATCAAAGATGTTGTAGTGAACAAGAGCGTCCACTTGTTTCACTGTCTTCCGACATAAGGTAGCAAAGCACATGGGCCAATCCCATTCAACTCTACAGTGTGAATTCTCTAGTTTGTTGCATCTTTGTTTTGTGAAAGTCTCTGGCAGCGGCGACACGCTCCTTTGCTATGATGTCATAGTCCAGAGTCTACCTGTAAGACCTGCCATTCATCACTCCTAGCATGTTATATGAAATGCTTTACAGGTGTTACATTAGGAGCAGCATCATCGGAGCAGACATAAATAAAGAACACACATGATTATCCAACAACAGCCACAGGTTAGAACGGTCTAACTGATATCTAGGTTGACAGGATCTCTTTCGGTCCAGGTCCGGTCCAAAATGGATAAAGTTTGAGGCAGAACATGTGAACATAATAAGAAAGGGGCGCATCAAAAGCAGCACTAAACATCATACAGTACACTGTGCAAAAGTCCTCCATCGTTTAAGTAACCCTACTTCAGGTATATAGCGTAAACTTGCACATTTGCTCCAACACAATATTTTCAGTAGCATACTGAAATAGAAGATTAAAACAAATTGCCTCAGTTAAAGAGGAAATATTTAAAAGCCCATTCACACTGCCAGTCATACATGTACATAAAAAACCCACACACGCACACAAATATATATATATGAGTAATTGTACAAATGTCAGCTGGTAATTGACAGGGTTTCTCATGCCAAAACACACCCACTTCAGAGACAGATCTAAAAAAAATAATATCTGCATTCAAACTAAAACAAGGGAGGAAAAGTGCACTCGTCTATTCCCTGATAAAGCGACTATAGCATTCCTGATACAGAATCCGAAGGGTGTTTTTTTTAGGCCCAAAAGGCTGGAGCTTTGTTCAAATGCCAGCAGAAGCAAGTCTGGCTATTTCATAGTGTCATACACTGTTTTGGGTCTTTCCTTGGGCTTTGCGATGCTGCGGCTAAGGGTGGACAGATCAGGAAGAGGTTGTACTTTGTACAGGAAGCAGGAAGTCAGTTGGTTCATTCCCTGTCAAAGGGCTATTGGGCCATGCTGTTGAGGCTGCTGTTGGAACCGCCCAAGCCGTTTTCAGTCTTCTGCAAGCTCTTCACTGCACTGGGGACCTGCAAGCCCGTGGAGAGAGACAGTCCGCCACACCATACCTGCACACACAGTAACACACACATCTTATACAGTGGCTTAACTCCCTAAACACACCATACCTTCACCATAACTCTCTCCCCCCCTTTCTCTCTCTCTCTCTCTCTCTCTCTCTCTCTCTCTCTCTCTCTCTCTCTCTCTCTCACTGCTGAACATGTGTTTGAGATACAACCAGTTCATGGCAGATTTCACAGCTGCAGTGTATATAGCTGGCATGACATGTGATCAGCAAGGTAAACACCCTCCACATATTGTTTAGGCGTTCCCAGGGATTCTAGCCTGTGACCTATGAACGTACGTAACAGTCTTGGCTTGTGAGCTCTAAACACATAAAGCAATTAAGATTCAAGGCCTCCCAGAGTGAGGAGATTACAGTAAGATACCTAATCATCACAGACATGCATTGTCACTTGACTTGAAGAGCTGACTCCCCTGCTGCAGAACAGGAACATGCTGTAAAGCAGTCTAAATGTAACACATTTTAACATCTGTAATGTCACTTTGAACCTTTTCCTGTATAATAATAAAGAACGAAAGAAAGAAAGAAAGAAAGAAAGTAGTACCTTGTGTTGTTTGACTAAAGAATACACAACATGATTACAGAAAATCTCCAGTGTGTGTGTGTGTGTGTGTATGTGTGTACGTGTACGTCAACACCAGCCATAATACATACCATGAAGGCTGGTACAACAGGTTGGCTAAATTTTGCCTTGAAAGTGTGGACCAACTGCTTGGTTTCAGCATTGTAAAAGGTGAGCTGTCCTGAGGAGACAAACAAGAAGAAACACAATTTGAACCAACACAAACTAGCATCTACCGCCTTCACTCAAGCAAGGGATCTGATGAAAGTGCTACCTGATACACAGAGAAAAAGAAAAGCCTAGTTTGTAGTCATCTCCAGCCATTTCCGAGTGGATGGAAATGGATGAAATCCAATATGAAGGTGTCCAATAGCCTATGTGTCACGGTTCATAGTCACCCGGGGGCTCTAATATTCCCTGTAAAACACACCACTACGCTACATTAACATGACCATCCCATGATGAGGGGCCCGGTTGCTATTTAGTTGGTGACGTTGTCAACAAGACCTCACAGACATAGTTATTTCCAGAGACTGGATCAAGAACTATCAAATGTCAGACAGGCACTTAAAGGGACATGATTGTCACCACGACTCAACAGGAAGTTACTAGTGGTCTTTTTTGTTCATGACTGCCCCACTCCAAAAAATAACCTTAAAGTATTATGCGCTAGCAGAAATCGGTGAAGTGTCCCTTTAAAGCCCACGGGACTACTTACCCTGATCTAGTTTCTATGGCTCTAGAGTCTACATCAATATAACTTGGCCGGTGGAGGGGGGTATATGAAGGGAAGAGTAGGATGTGATGTGTACTGTGGGAGTGTGTTCTGTAAACAAAGGCACTTACACTGGTACTAGGGTCAAACTGTACCAAAATAAAATGCCACCAACTTTGAAAGGGAAACTTGAATAATTTGTGTTATGGTTATGAAACATAAAAATAGTAATTTTTTTGGAGTGGGGCAGTCCCACTCATATTTTTCATTTTTTATTGGAAACAGATAGTGAAGAATGACCAGAAAGTAAGGGTATGTCAGCAGGGCATGGGCTGGATTCGAACCCATGCCAACATGTGCATGTGTGTGCACTGTAGGCCATGGTGCTAGATCACTGGACCACCGCAGGCCACATTTGCGTGTAATTCTAATGGTGAATTTGAATCAACCCAACACACCTCCATCCAAGTCACACAGGACTCCGATGCGGTCCGGTACAGTGCCGTCCAGGCTCTTGGCCTTGTTGTTGTGCTTGGCGGCGAAGGAGGTCTGCAGCCAGTTGTTGATGTGGATGCACCATGTGGTGTTGGTCTTGCCCAGCTGATCGAATTTGCCCAGGTTCTTGTAGGCTACACCTACGCTGTAGGACTTGCAGTCTTTCAGGGCCTTCACCTCCCAATAGTGCTGACCACAGTCCATGCTGGTATCACCTGGGTTGGGACGGGACGGACGACAGCTAGACAGTTAGCTTATCAGTGCTTTAGCAAAAGAACAGTAAACACACACGGCTGCAGCATGTACATGGCTTTTATGGTACATGGTCATTGGCTCACGATGATAACTAACTCTGTTTACCCAACTGCAATTGGGTATGTTTGATAGATGGGGTGGTGGAATGCTTTTGTTTTCTTCAACAATTTATTTGTGTGTGTGAGTGAGAGAGTGAGTGAGTGAGTATTTACACGCACCTGTGTGTGTGTGTGTGTGTTTGTGTGTGTCTGCGTGTGTAGTGTTTACCTAGCACTGTGTACGACTCCCCAGTGAACCGGTCTCTGCTTCCCCTCACGGCGGGCGACCGTGACGTTGATGTTCTCTTGGGAGAGGGGGTTCCACTTCTACAGCCGGGGGGGGGGGGCACAACAAAAACACTCAGCATCCACCCCTGAACTGGCATTAGACTGACGTTGCTCTCTTATGATTAGTATTTCGCAATACCACACAGTCGGTTGAAAAGGGATGCCAGTGATACATACTGTATATTCTATGTACACATATGAGCAGTCCTCATGTGATGCCATTGCTTACGGTAAAACTATCCCACATTAGTCAAACAGTTTATTAGAATATGCACACACGATTAGTGTCAAACACACAGAGGGCTGAGAGAGAAAAGCCAATGAGAAGAAGAAATGGTAACAAACAAACACAGCAAATGAACCCAAAGTGATTGATGTCATTCAATCACATTACTATATGGGTAAAGAAGTACTATATGGGTAAAGATGGATGGGATGATACTGGACTAAACTAAAGAATACAGCTGTATATAACATACATGGATGTCTCTCCTGTAGGCAGACAAACATCAGATATACTGCAAGTATACTATAAGAGTCAAGGAGCTTGAAACTAGTCCTACATCCCAAATTGATCCCTAGCCTTCATGCTAAGCATTTGAGAAGATTTGATAAAGGTAAAAGCAAGTTGGTAAAAAAAGCCCCTACTTGGCCCAATCCACTCCTTTCAAATCTATAGAAGTGCATAGATGACGGGGACTAGTGGTACTTTTGGGATTCTGGACGGATCGTGTGGATCCCGACGCAGTGGAAAACATCCTGTTATTTCCAGAGACTGTTTTTACTCGTTATTAAAGAAGTATATGTTATTATCTTATGTTATTTCACAACGTAATGCATGAATGCAGCCTCCCACTTCTGGTAGTGTGGCGGTTCACGCCAGGGATTCTTAAGATCTCTAGGGGGGGTGAGGGGCAGCAGTTGTGGGGTATCAGCTTTTTACATTACATTTATGGCATTTAGCAGACGCCTTTATCCAAGGAGACTTTTAGTGCGGAGACGAGGCAGGCGTGGGCCGGCTATAGTCCACTACAGCCCCAGGCCAGGACCCATCTGCTGCTCGTCACTTATGAACATGGGACTCTGGGAACAGCTGGCGAATGACTGACACTTCACACCAAGGGGGCTCAGCCAATGGAGCGACAGGGGCGTGGCATATTGCAGAGGCAAGGTCCTATCGCTCTAATAGTTTCAGAATGATGTCAATGATAGTGACATTTTGCAGTGGGCGTGAGTTTACGGTATCTCATGCAGATAAGGAAAACATTGATATTCTTAGCTACAGATCCAGGATGGGCAAATATAATGTAAATTGCTTTTAGATTTGATTATTAATGTTAATGCTTCTCAACAAGCCCTACTGGGTTCCTTTACCTCCCTATGTTTCTATGTGTATTTCTTTACCATATTCTATGTTCCTGATTGTATTCCTCTCAGAGAGCATTGTGAAGTTTCTATTATGGGAAATAAATATTTATGGGATGGAGATATGGGAAGGAGAACTGGACGAACAGAGACTATACTAACTACTGCATTGTTGAACTGTTACTCACCACAACCATTGTTTGCAAGCATGGAAAGATTAGTGAAAGAGAAAACAGATAATTATGTGCTACTGTGCATTGATTCACTACATAGAGGGACCACCTAAGAACACTCAGACGTTTGTATTTTGTCACCATTTCTATAGAAGGACAGAAGGATATACAAGGAAGACACCCTTGGTTTATAGAAAGAGAAACAGAGTTAGGACAGATGTCATTTAGAGATGGAGGTTATTTGAAGGATTTAGGACAAATTAAAATCATACATTTAATTGTCTGATGTAAACAAAATTACAATTACAAAGCATGTATTTGCTTCTATCAAGATTTGATAAAAAAAAAGCGAAAGAAGTCTGTCCCATCTGTAGATGACACCTGCAGTCAGTCACACACAAATCCACACAAATCCACACAAACCACACCACTTCTCAATATCAAGTCATTTTCAGGGAGTTGGTCACAGACCTTGAGAACAGTTCAAAGACCTCGGGAAGGTCTGTGAACTGTTCACACGATAACCTGGAAGTGACTTGATATAAACTTGAACAGAACAGCCATCGTCTGTTGGGAGAATACGCGACCATAGAAAGTGTCTACCTAACAACGCCACCGGCTAAACGCTACTGTACATCCTAAAGGCTAAGAGGCACAGGGTCACCTTGACATGTTCTTCAGATTGGTTAGATGTGCACTGTTGATGAACAAAAACAAAAGTAAAAGCAACTCGTTAAAATAAAAGGCATTGTGGCATAGTCAGACTAGCATGGAGCATCAGCGATTAATCAAGTTAATCGAGTATCAGCGAGTATCAATACTGGAACAGCAACATACGTGCCATAGAAACAAACCTGTATTCCTTTCAAATTGTATTTAAGTAACCGTATGGTTTGTTGAGTGCTGATTACATGACATGTGACATTCAAGGCATAAAATAGCATATCTCAACCGACTTGTATTTTCACTATTTCCTCTAAAGAAAGAAGCCTCAACTTGGCCAACGGGTGCAATTAGGTGCACAGCTACAAGTGGACACCCGAGCTGAGGAAGCCTTTCCATAAAACATGAGCGTCTAAAGTATCCATCCACTCATGACAGAACCTGTACACAAAAGGTCCCTTTCACACTGCTCCTCAATAGAAAACAAACCCTCTCCCACCCTACACCGCCACGAGCAGAGAGAGGAAAAGTGAAATGGCTCTCCAAAAACAATATACTGTACAGTTTACATCTGTATATATTTCTGCCAAAATAAAACATAACACATTGTTATCTTTTCAGGTAAAATTGAGAATAACTGTGTTTACCTGCCCTTGTTCTCCTTGCCCTTGACCTTGCTCTCCTGACTCTTCCCCCCCTGGGAGTCCCACTCCACACTCCTGTCCTCCACCTTCAGGTTCAGGTGGGAAGACGAGGGGTCCAAGCCGAAGTTGAACGCTGGGGGTGGGGAGGGTGGGAGGGGTGGGGGGAGAGGACGCAAATGCAACAGTTATCTTACGTTTCTTTAAGGTGGAAAGGAAAATCTGTATGCATAATGTTTGTTCTTTTACATTTGCCTAACTTATAAAAGACAGATTGATCATATCAATTTGAATAATGTTGTCACTCTGATGAAACATAAGGTCTTACCTCTGGTTTCCAAGGTAACTGGATCAGAGTATTCGCCGGCTGCCGCTTTGTTACACGCTCGTACCCGGAAGTTCATGAATTTGGAGTCAAACTTCAAACCTGGAGAGACACACATTAAACCGCTTTGGTTAAAAAAAAGAGAATGACAGGAGTTTAAAGGGGCAATCTGTATTAATATACCTCAAACATTTTTGTAACTTTTAAACAAATTATTTAGTTCAATTTACCCCATCAGAACCCAAAATATAAGTAAATAATGCAATTGTGAAACATTGTATAGCTTAAAAACATGGTCAAAAGTAAAGCATAATGTTGATGTCCTTGCATCCATTAGGTCTGTCTGTGAATCTTATAGTGGTTACATTTCTCCAGCCCCACTTTGTTGTTGCTTGTTACAGTTACATGTATAGTTAGAGGAGGCACAGAGTGACGGACGATTGACTATGAAAGTAATGACACTGAAAGTTACACACTCTAACACTGTGTTTTTTCCGACAATTCACTTTTAATTACTGTTTCGGCACATCCTATGTAAATGGACTGCACTTATATATCGCCTTTATCCAAAGCGCTTTACAACGGCCTCTCATTCACCCATTCACACACACATTCACACACCAAATGGCGGCAAGCTACCATGCAAGGCGCCGGCCCGCTCACTGGGAGCAATTTGGGGTTCAGTGTCTTGCCCAAGGACACTTCGACATGTGGCCAGCCGGGGCTCGAACCGCCGATCTGCCAACCTTGCGATCGTTAGCCGGCGGCTCTACCTCCGCCCCTAAAATCCTACCTTCCTCATCCTACCTTCTTCAATGCTAAGTAAAAGGAATGGAACAATGCTGGATGGAAGTTAATCACTGCTGCCTTTTTGATACCTGACAGGGAGTGTTCTGTGGCCTTGATGTTATCCACCACCTCCCAGCACCGCTCGTCTTTGATCCGAGGTAGTCCTTCGTGGTTGGTCTTCCTGTACTCCAGGATAAAGTGGTCAATCTTGCTGTCCTCCACGGGCATCCTCCACGCCACTGTGACTGTGTTGTCTGCCACCTGACAGTCCTGGGCCTCCATTTCTGGAGCTCGAGGAACTGAAATGATACAGATAAAAGAAAAAAATGCATTTAAGATCATTATCATTTTTAAATATGTTTTTAGGGTATTTCTGCTTTATTGGGATAGAGACAGTAGAGATTGACAAGAAGGATCGTTGAGAGAGAGGAGGGGTGACATGCAGGATGGGTCGATGGCCAGAATCGAACCAGGGACCCTGTGATTACGTGGCATGTGCCTTAGTGAGTGCCCCCCAGATAAATGCATCTGTAAAAGGAGCTCTATATATCTTTGAATAAGTGTGTCATCATAGCAATACATGGTTGGTTGTACAGTAAGCTCTCACATCCTGGAATGATGAAGCACACACATCACATATGTATACCAGTAAAAATAATTGCTTAGCGTTCATGAGTGACATGTCTAAATGTTGATTTCGGAGAGAGAAAGAGAGGGGGGAGAGAGGAATGATCTACGTATGTGACAGATGTCTTATTAACATGACTCTGGGCCACACCACTGTGGAGCAGGTGGCTGGCTGAGCTTCCATTGAGGGATCACACCGCTAATAGCCTTCAGGGAATTTTTAAAAACAACAAAAAAAACATGTCGATTTTAACAACGCACAAAGAGGTCTGACATGAAACTTTTTAAGTATTTCAATCAAAGACTTAGATAATGAACTCTAGTGGTGAATTATATTTCTCTCTAAACCTCTAATATATCAAACTTTAAACAATGAACATCCCTTTAAGAAAAGAACATCTTCCTCTCTCACAAAGATAAATGCTAACAAAGTGAGGGGGGGGGGGCTGTTGCCGAGGTGACAGAGCCCCCACACACTCCCTTGTGTTTGACTCGGAGGCTAATAAAAGGCCTGAGAGGCCCTTTGTCTGTCAATGGCCCCAGGAAGCCTCAGAGTGGCTCCTCGTCAAATGGGAAGCGATAGGCTTGGGGGCCCTATTGTACATCACATCCAGTAGCAGAAAGTAAAAAGTGACTGTCTGAAACACTGGCAGAGGAGGGCTTTGGAAAAACGATGGTTTTCCAGTACCTGTTCATATACTTGCATCCTTCCTCCCTCTTTTGAGGAAATCAGATCACTGATCTAACCTGATTGGATTGGTCAAAGCAAGCTTTTCATTCCGTCGCTTCCACTAATGACGTCATGTCAGATTAGCGATTACCACAAGAAAGGTAGGAAGGAAGGACGCATTTAAAGAGTATTCAAACAGGGCCTTCGTTTAAAGTAGAGTATTCAAACAGGGCCCCAGACTGATCAGCCACATGGAGAAGAGAAAAGCCATCATGTGTCTTAGAAACCCGCTGATTATGCTTGCTTGGCGCACTTGGTGTGCAGATCACTTAAGATGATTCCATTGGTTCCAAGAAAGCTAAATCAAATAACAGAATGATCTTGAACAACATTCTGCTTTAGCCCCTCTAGACCCTCATGCTGTAACTCAATTCCGTCCTTTAACCGTCTGAGGGTTAAGTTCGACATTTCTATATTTGTTCAGGCCAAATGTTGCCTTGGACAACCCTGTCAGGTCTCGCAATATCTGCTCCTCTCCAGTTCCACCGTCATGGAGGTAAAGGCAAGTCTGAGCTGTGCTGCTTGTTAGACTATCCTTTTTTTCTCTAGATACATTTTTCGAAGACTGCGAGAGAACTGAAGCTTCAGCACTACTCACACGCTCCAGTGAGCATGCCCAGT